>NC_081408.1:668866206-669466206 GCF_030272615.1 Cryptomeria japonica | reverse complement strand
AGTCTAGAATTACAAAGTGATCTGTCTTAAGCAACCAATTGACAATCCCAATCACCGCAACCAAAACTGCATCACTAGAAATGAATTGTGCTCACTGAAACTGTACACTATGGTTACACTCTATGGGACTTATGCCTAAACTCAATATGACTTCCAATAGATCAAATCTACAGGTACCAGATAGGATTACTAGGCTGAGTTTCCATAAATGACAACCCCTAAGTAATCTCCATGCATCTATCATCAGCAAAACAATGTCTCTTGCCAACATAAATATGACATCAAAGTGGATGTAGATAAACATGTGGAAGTGAACATTAAAACAAAATATTGACATAAATTATATGATGTTGTAACATAAATTCTCATCGAAGGTACTTAAGAAAGCCAATATTGTAGGGGATCACACCTAATTTTATGTTACATTTTTTTAACAAAAATAAGACCACTTTGTGTTCTTCCTTTATTTGACCCTCTTAATCTCTATATTTTTAATTTTTTAATAGTTTGGAAACTAGATTTTGAGCACTACTAATCTTGTTCTTATCACATCATCAAATTTTGAGCATGGGTATCTTGAATTAATGTTGATCATTTTTTATTGATTTTAAGAAAAGGTGGCCACTTTTGACCCCCACTTGGTCTCTATTTCTATGCACTCACCTAGACATAAATGTTAACAATCCAATATGTGTATTTGAGTTAAATTAGATACAATCATTTTATTTATGCGAACCCTCTTTGTGAATCTTGTATAGTGTGTATCTTTTTTATAATTTTAGTCTAGGATCAATTTAGTTTAATTTTGGTTTTAGTTAGATCTTAAAGAGGTTTCGGGCTCCTAATTTTAAGAGAGGTTACGTCACACACAATACTATTTTATGTTATCATGTAAAAGAAAACAAATGGCAACATTGGTGATGCATTAGATGTAACATTTAAGGAAGAGTTACACAATAATATTTATCTATTTGTGAGAAGCGACAATATACATTATCATTGCAAAAGAAAACTATATTTATTAAGAAGACCAATAGCTCATAACATTACAACCAAAGAAGGGGGTGCCAATCCATTAAGAGGTTAGAACGATGCATTTGATTTCAAGTTATTAACTACCAAGGATCCTTGAATTTGTAGATAGAAGCAAGTCTTGTAAATGGAGCTCTAGGATTTATTCAAAATATAAAATACTAAAGATGAGAAAAATAAGACATAAACACAAAGATTCTAAAGAGAATAATAGAATCTTTTACCTTGTTTCTTCTTTATTCCTCCAATTGAGCAAAAGTAAAGTACACCCAATGTTCCACTTGATGTTTTATTTGTATGTTGTATGATGGTGCAATGTGGTTGCTTAGTAAACCAACATCATGAAGTTAGGATATGGATAGATAATAAAATGGACAATATACCGATAGCATAAGAGTGGGGTGATGAAAATGGGATGAGAGGCCTCCAATTTATAGATTTTTCATGAGAAAAATCAATAGCTAAGATATATTGTTTGATTGGGGGCTAAGATTTGAACAAGATGGAGATATGGATTAAAGGATTAGCCTTGTAAAAAGTGTCATAAGAGAGATATGTCATATGGGGTGTAAGAGCTAGGCATGCACACATATGTGTGGGAGATATTCTCACACATGTTGAGAAAAGGAGTGAGAGTAGGTGTAAGATGAAAATGATGCTACACATATGTGAGGAGAATGATCACACATGTGTGAGAAATGAGTAGGATGAGTAGGTTTTCTCATACACGGGAGGAACACTTGTTAGATGATGGTGAGTTTATATTTTAATCTGTGTAAATGGATCAATGGATAGGGTAAACAATTGATGGATTAGAGGATGTTGTAGAATTAAATATTGGAGGAAATATTAATGAAGATTTGTTAGGCTAAATCAATTAATTAAGTAGGTATTAATTAATTAATTTAGTTGAGGTATTTGGAGGATAAATAATTTATTTAATTAAGGGCGAGGGATAAATGTAAATGATGATAAGTAATTTAATAAATAATAATTATTTACTTAATTGATTTCTAAGGAAGGGTAAAATCAAATGTGGTTGAATGTGGACAATTTAGATGTCTACATATACAAACCTAGAAGTGCGCCACTAGAACCACAAATATATGTTATGGTGGAATTTAACAATTACTCTAAAATGTCATTTAAATATGCATCTCCAAATATAATTCCAATTACAGGCATACAAAGGGGACATACATGTCAACTACATTTAAAATTAGCTTGGGCAATAACAATTCACAAATCATAAAGATTGACTCTTCCCAAAGCGATGATTGATATGGACAATGAGAAAGATATCATGTGTTAACTCTTTGAATGGACTCAAAATTTTGACACCATTTTCATATGACTGTAATGAAAAATAGTAATAAAAAATAACTCTAAAAAAGGAAAGCTAAAGAACACGAGCTCAATTCCTTGGAATAGTAATAATGTTATGTGTTTTTTGTATATCAACATATAATTCTTATATTGAACGCTTCTTATTATTTTAACCGATGTAACCTTGATTTTGAATAAATATGAAATATCTCATTAATTGTCTTTTGATATTTTGTATATTGTATATCTAGATAAACATGAAATACTTTAATAATGCTTAATAAATATCTTATATATTATTCATTTGAATGAATAAAATATGTTTTACATGTTTATACTACTAATATAGATATCTTAAATATATACATTTCTAAAAAATATTTAAACATATTCATTTTAGAATGCTTATATTTTTGGAATAAAAGGGTAAAAACTTTATTGAAAATCAGAAATATGCATTACACAGAAAGGCAGAGCCCCAAGGCCCCAGAGAAAACAACCAATCCAACCACAAATCAACCAGCTTCATTACCATCCATGTCCTCGGTGAAAATCTTCTACAATTCCTGACAATAGTCCCTAGAAAAATGCTCCCAACCTTCCACTTTCCAATCACTATCATGATCTGAGGCCCACTTGGCCAAACAATCCACTCCTCCATTCCATTCGCGAGGAATATGGATGAAGGACACCTGCTCCATTAAGGAGCTAATTTGGAGAATCTGTTGAACAATCCCTGCCAATTGCCACTGGACCCCACTCACCTTCTACTCAGACAACAAATTAACAACAATTTGTGAATCCGACTCACAAATCACCTTCCTACAACCCAACGCCAAAGCCCTCTCTAGTGCATAAAGAATCGCTAAACCCTCCATAAGATTATTAGACTGCCATCCTTTATGCACCAAAAAAAAGAAAACAACCTCCCCCCTGCTATTCTTGCCAACACCTCCTATACTAGCAGGGCCTGGGTTACCCCTAGATGAGCGATCAATGTTAATCTTGATAAACTCATCCTGAGGGGGTATCCACCTTCCCACCCTTTGCACCTTCTTAAAATCCCATCTACCTCTCCGGACACAAGTAGAGGTTGGAGATAGCTCCTGCAATCCAAGCCTACTCACAATATCTGTCTCATCTCTACCCAACGGGAAGTTCACCTCACACTTAGCTTCCACTGTCTCCCAAATCATAACAATGATCCTATTCCAAACTTGTTGAACAAACAATTTGGCCTCACGAAAAATCCTCTTGTTCCTTTTGAGCTAGATCTGCCATAGAATGAAGATGGGCCCAATATACCAGACAGTCTGGATGAAGGAGGACGGAATAGGAGGTCTGGCCAAACTGTTCCAAAATTCCACCAGAGAATCAGCATGGACACAAGGATGCTTCCACACCCCCCACCAATAGTGCCAGATAAGCATAGAGAATGGGCATCTGAAGAACAGATGAGAGGAATCTTCCTCTCTATTACCACATAGAACACAGATAGAAGGCCCCAAGAATCCCTGCTTGCGGATATTGTCCCATGTAAGACATCTATTCCAAGCTAAAGTCCAAACAAAGCAGCTACACTTCGGCCAAGAAGCATTATTCCACACCTGTTTCCACCAATTCACTTCCCTTCCCTCAAGTCTTTGACTCATCAATTCCCAGTAACCACTAGCCACAGAAAAGATGCCCTTAGGATTTGGGGACCAAGCAAGCCCATCCCTACCCTTAAGGGAGCTACAGTGTCTATTCGCCAAAATGCCCTGCAGCTCAGCACATTCTTCCTCCATCCCAACCACCGACCACTCATTGGGATTCTTCCACCGCTCCAAATCTAGCTGACCGCACCTATAGACAACCTTAAAATCACTCACCCTTGACCATCCCGCGTCCAAAAACCTCTGGCCCAGGTTTCCAAGGTTAGGAAACTGATCAAGGATGGGAGGGTAACCATCCCAAGAGTCTTTCCAGAAAAGGACCTCTTCCCCCCTTTTGCAAATCCAAAAAAGCCCTGCCTTAATGAGAGAAGCCCCCCTCTTAAGCGTGTTCCAGATCGATGAGCCCTTTCCTTCAAGCAGATATCTAGGGATTTCCTCCAACGGAATCCTCTGCATATATTTGTTGGCCAGAATCCTAGCCCAACCTCGATCCTGCTCAACACACCACCTCCAATATAGTTTAGCTGCAAGAGCCTCCCCAAAAAGAATAGACTGCCTTAACCCAAGCCCCCCTGACTTCTTTGGGCTACACACTAGGTCCCAACTGACCAGACTTCACTTGGAAGAGGAGAGATTTCCTGCCCATAAGAACTGCCTAGCCAGAGAGTCCAAGCCCTTCAAGAACCACTTAGGTGCCACCTGAAGCATACATTGATAGGTCGACAGAGCCTAAACCACCGACTGATTCAGTTGAACCCTCCCTGCAAAGGATAACCATCTATGGGTCTAGTGATCAACCTTCGATCGGAATTTATCTAAGATCCCTTGCCATGACTCCCTAGGAGGGTTGCCAGGAGAGATAGGAATTCCTAAATAGGTCAAGGGCAGGGAGCCAATTTGGAATCTCAGAATAAAATCAATCCTCCTTTGGATATCTTTCGGAGTGTTGAAAAAGAGGATAGAAGACTTATCCTCATTAATCGACTGGCCAGACGCTGCAAGATATACATCCAGGACCTTCCACAAATTAGAAGCTTCATTGATCCGAGCTAGCCCCATAAGAGTTGTATCATCCACAAACTGCAAGTGAGACTATGGCTACAGGTCATTACCCCAATTCCAACCTTGAATATTACCCAGGCCCACATTATGCTTAATCAGCCTCCCCAGACCCTCAGCAAGAAGAATGAATAAATAAGGGGAGAGGGGATCCCCCTGGCGGAGACCCCTTGAAACCCCGAACAGCTTAGTATGGTCCCCATTGATAAGCACCGAGAAAGAGGTGGACGTAACACAACTCATCACCCACTGGATCCACTCATCAGCAAAACCAAAAGCCTTGAGGATCTTCTGAAGGAAGGACCACCGAACTCTATCATATGCCTTGGCCATATCCAACTTGATAAACATAGCCTTTTCCTTGGAGGTTTCCATAGAGTGAATGGTCTCCATAGCAATGACCACCCCATCTAGAATTTGGCGGCCTTCCACAAACCCACTTTGCTCCTTCGAAATAACACTCTGCAGGCACTTCTTCAATCTGTCTGCTATCAGTTTAGAGATGATCTTATAAATCACGTTGCAAAGAGAGATGGGGTGGAACTGGCCTAACCGGTCGGCCCCTTCACCCTTGGGAATTAGAGCAATGAAGGTCACATTCAAAGCCCTAAGCATCTACTTATTTCTTTGGGACTCCTAGACAACATCCAATAAATCAAGCTTAATAATATCCCAGAACTCTTGAAAGAACTCAACCAAGAACCCATCCGGTCCAGGAGCCTTCCCTTTCCTCATATGGAAGACAATCCTCTCAAGTTCTTCCATCAAGATAGGACGCAAAAGTTGCTCATTCATCTCCCTCGAGACAAGAGAAGGGATGCAAGCCAGAACCAGATTCTCCTCCACTGTTTCCCCCTGAGATTCTTCCCTAAAGAGGAACTGGAAAAACTGAAGGGCCTCCCTAGACATCTCCTACAAGGATAAGCATTGCTCACCTCTATCATTGACAAAACAGGAATGGAATTTCCATGTCTCCTTGCTTTCACCGAGTTGAAGAAGAAAGTCGTATTCTTGTCCCCCTCCTTCAGCCAATCAATGCGAGCTCTCTGCTTCCAATAAATTTCTTCCCTAGTCTCCCATTCCTCAACCACCTTGACAGCCTTATCTTTCTCTCTAAGCAATTCCTCTGACAACTCGTGCTCTCTGATTTCCTTGGTGATCTCACTCAACACAATTTGGGCAGCTTTCTTCTCATGAAAGATGTTCTCAAACCCTTAACGGTTCCACTATTTAAGCTGGCGCTTAACAAATTGCAGTTGTTTGGCAAAAGTGAACATGGCAGTGCCAAAGGCCGGCCTGCCTTTCCTCCACCAGTCCGCAACCAGATCCTGTAAAGAGGGGTCCCGAAGCCACATAAGTTGAAATTTGAAAGAAGGTGAGCGGGCAACCCGAGCCGAGGACGAAACCAACTTGATGGGCCAATGATCCGACCCTCTCCAGTCAAGAACCTCAGAATTTGTGGACCACCCCCCGCCAATCCAAAAGCAAGACACCAAAAAGCGATCCAATCGTTCAACAATCCAATTCTCACCGACCCTCCTGTTGTTCCAAGTGAACAATCCATTGCTAGGCTTGATGTCAACCAAGTGCAGCCGGGAGATACTATCCTGGAAGAGGACTGAAGACGGTTCCAACCACATGACACCCCCCTTCTTCTCACTCAACTCCAGAATGGCATTGAAGTCTCCTACCATAATCCAAGGATGAAAAGGGGCCAACCTTCGCATACCAACAACATGAGACCATAAGTTTTGCTTACCCTAAAGATCAGTGGGAGCATAGATATTTGAAAACAAAATGACTTCCCCAGTCTCGAGACTAGATAGCACCCTGGATATCGAGGATCTGGAAATGGCCCACCAGATAGGGTGGAGCCTTAAAGGGTTCCAAAGACAGGCCACCCCTCTCGAGGAACTAGCTGCCCCAACACACTAACATTCACCTCGCCCCCACAACTTTGGCACAAGACCCATCATACTCTCCACTAAAAGTTTAGTTTCTTGCAAGAAAAGGATATCAGGAGCATGATTCCTAATCAAATCCTGAACAACTTTTTGTCTAGGGCCGTTGTTCAAGCTCCTTACATTCCATGAGAGTACAATCATTTGGGAGGGTTGGAAAAGTGAGAATCCAAGGTCTTTACTGACCCTGACTCAATCAAATTCTCTCCCATCATTTTGATTTTATCCACATCCTTCTTTCTGCCAGCCTTTGAGATTTTTTATGAGGCACTTTTCTTAATATCCTTCTGATGAAGACCCAGGTGAACAGAAGACTTACTAGTCCTAGCTCTAGCTGATTCCAATTTCAGGGCTATCGGGGATCCCTCCCCCCCACCCAAATTCGCCTTCGAACCAAGAATGGGTCCCAACTCGGCCCCTACAGCTTGGTCCATCTCCATTTGTTGGTTTCCAGTCACTACCAAGGTCTGGGAAGAGTCCTCCCTAGCTTTTTCCGGTGCCCCCCCTGAAGCCCCCTGATCCAAAGGGGTTAACCCCAGATTCACTTCCTGTTGGCTGAGGTCGTCTAGCGCTTCAAATTTGTTAAAAGTATCCTCCTCCTGTCTCTCCTGAAGGGACCTCTTCTGGCCTCGATTTTTGTTCCTTATCTTAACTGGAACAAAACCCTCAGCACCCACAACATCAGTCACCATAGCACTTTTACCTTTATCAGCCCTGTCTTGACCTTGGGCCGGTTGTTGAGGGGTGTGCACCACTGGTTTATATCTAGGGCATTTATGTTGTAGATGACCATACTCATGACACAGACGACAACGAAAGGGTAAAGTCTCATAGTCAAGCTGTTGAACCCATGAGTAAGAACCCACACACATATCTACAGCATCTGGTAATGGTTTACTAAGATCAATTTCAACACAAATGCGCGCAAAGGTCATTACCTTTCTCCCTAGGGTTTGCGATGACAATCCCACTGTTTTCCCCAGCAGTGCTACTAGCATCCGTAACATGTCCTCTCGACAACATTCCACTGGTAGACGTGGTAACCGAACCCATATAGGGACCCTATTTGGGAGCTCCTCCGAAGGGTTAAACCCCACATGCCAAGGTTTAATGAACAGCCCCACCTGATTGTAAAAATATGGGCCTCCTTCAAAAACCCTATTTCGGTCCTCCATGCAATTGAAAGTAACCATGAAATAGTTGTTCGCCAGCAGCATAATCTCCATTTCCCCATCTGGTGCCCAAGACCTCTGTGCCCAGTTTTCCAGGAACTGCAGGGAGACCCTCATTCCCAGAAATTTGCAGTAGAGCGAGTGTTTTGAAAAGTACTCAACATCTTCTGCTATCATCTCTAGAGGAATGACCAACTTTGGCCTTTCACTGCATCTCTCCAGGCACCCATTAATCTTTGTAAGGCGAGAATTACCAGTACTTCCAGTCCTCGGTTCTGAGGAGAAAAGGTTATTGGAAAAAGTCTTCATATTCTGAGGTGGGGGTTTAGAACCCACCGCAGCACGGAAGTCCATGGCTGGAGCCACATGAGAGGCCTCACCACCAAAACCCGACATCGGAACTCGAATAGTTTTAAAGGACGACGAAGGGCAACCAAGGACCCCAGCCCGATGAACCCCTTGTGAAAGCGCCGCCCCTACAGCTCCCCCCTTCCAAGCTCCTCCCAAAAAAAGCCCCCAAACGGACCCCCCAAAGCCCACGGGAGTCCCACCGAAATCCCACTGCCCACAGCGGACCGGAGCCCTTCCTCCCGCTCAGCCACCCCTTGCTCCCGCGCAGCCAAACCTTCCCCCAATGGTCGGCGCAACAACTCTATCCCCCCAGCCGCTCCCAGCCCACCACTCTCCCCCGACACCCTTCACTCCCCTCCCCTTTTGCACCTGCAATAGAAGCCTCCTGCAAGCTAGGGCTTCGAAACCCTAGCTCGACCGCTCGAAAACACCTGCATGCGCGCCATAGTTTTTTGAAATTTTTAGAATGCTTATATTAGATGTATAATACAAACTTGATATATATCTTAAAATTAATTTTCTAAACATCTTTTAAATAAATATATTTAAAATATCTATATTGATTTATTTTAATTTAATTATAAAAATGTTTTCAGTTAAATTGAAAAGTTAGATATTTAAAACCATTCATCTTTATTATATTTTGACTTTTAATTTTAATATATATCATTTCTTATTTTTTAAAATAATATATCATTAATTTGGTCAAGTAATGCCAAAAACTTTCCCTTGACATTTGATGTTTGGAAGGATAAAGACAATGCTTTTGATCCTCTGTGTCCCCTTATCATACTTTTTCAATACTATTATATTCCCACTTCTTTTCTGTTTATTAATGATTTTTCTCTTCATTTTGTCTTTTAAAATTAATCACCACAAGAGCACATATAATTGTTCACAACCGAAGCAAATATTTAAAAATTAAGTCAAGACAAATTAATGTAACGTATAATTGGAGGCATCACAATGGTGTGGGGTAGAGATTATATCAATATTTGTTAGGTCAGCAATGACAATTAATTAAGGTAAACGTTGAATAATGGTCATTATATCATTCATTTGTATAAATTTTATATTTAAGACATATTATATATTTAGAATTCAAATAAGTTTTAAATAGACAAGGTTATTTATAAAGTTTATTTTAGATAATAAATAATTTTAAACAAATGATTATGTATATGACATGCATATGTCTCATATATAGATTAAATTCGTTTTTAAAGCTTATCTTAGGTAATAATCATCTAGAATATGTTTGTAAGATTATTGTAAGAAAGTTGAATAATTGATTTTATATTACATTATTACGTCATTAAATAGTAGGTTGTTGGTGGCAAAGGGGACAATATGTTGCCAAAATGTAAATTGAGAGTTATTTAAAAAAATTCTAGTTAATCTTGTAGGGAATCAAAAGTACCCTACAAAAAATTTAAATCTAAATAAGATAAGAAATTAAGAAAATTTAAAATTTAGATACACGGGAGCTAAGAATAAAATATTGTGATATATTGATTGCGACATAAATTAGATGTGTCGAAATGAATTTCAAAGGGATTAAGGTTTACCTTGTAATTGACACAATGAGGCTTTGACTACAAAGATGTCATAATATATAATTTATATATAAAATTGGATATGATATTAGATGTTAGTATGAAAAGAGATATTATTAAACTAGTTAGCTTTTATCCTACTTAGTAGAAACCTATTAACAATACACTCAAACTAAATTAGAGGTTATCTAGACTTTTGTCTCACCTCATGTAGGCTCCCCAAGTGTCTCAAGACTTGTTCATAGAGTCCTACATGTGATTCATACTTGGAGGGGCAATCAAACTCTAGTTCCTACCTTCTCACCACTTCTTGTTTTCCTTTATAATCAAGACTCATTTGTACATTTTACATTATATGCTTATAATATTTCTCATTTTGTACATTGCTTATTTGTGGAGAGTTTTGAGTTTGCAAGAAGATCTTGGTTGTTCCAATATGGTATTAGAGCAAGCTTCCAACTCCTCTCCCTTTTTCTTGAATTTTGTGAGTTTCATGGGCATCAAATTTCAAATGGTGCATGCTAGAATGGAATGAACGTCATAGTTGCACTCAAAGTAGCTAAGAAATGAATTTTGATATAGAACACTTGATATTTGGATAATAGACAATTTTTTTAGGTTTTTAGGGCTATCAATGGTGGGGTCATATGGAAATACATACAACCTATATGAATATGTATGGTCATATAGTCTTCATACAACCTATGTTGGTGCCTCAATCAACATGCCCATCTTCAACCTCTTGTGTAGGCATTTGAAAAAAAATAAAAAATTATTTTTTGCAAGGTACCTTCCTACATAGGAATGAGATTACCTTTCCACAAGGTTGTCGAATCTTCCAAGGAATGTTATTTATGTAGGATAAAGAGAAGAGGAAGTGAGGTATTCATGAACAATTGGCATTTCAGACCTAAGGAAACTTATTAAATATAATTTGGGTACAAAGTAAATATTTAAAAATTAAAGTTAAGAAAAATTAATGCAACGTATAATTGGAGGCATCACAACGATGTGTGGGGGGTAGAGAATATATTTCTATATTTGTTAGGTCAACAATGACAATTAATTAAGGTAGATATTAAATAATTGTCATCCTATCAGTCATCTATATAAAATTTATATTTAGGATATATCATATAATTGGAATCCAAATGAGTTTTTTATTAGTAGATTAAAGTTATTTATAAAGTTTATTTTAGATAATAAATAATTTTAAAAAATTGATTATGTATA
Source organism: Cryptomeria japonica (assembly GCF_030272615.1). Lineage (NCBI taxonomy): Eukaryota > Viridiplantae > Streptophyta > Pinopsida > Cupressales > Cupressaceae > Cryptomeria > Cryptomeria japonica. Next base: position 669,454,861 of record NC_081408.1, on the reverse strand, counting down.
TGACATACAGATGTTTCGTATATAGATTAAAGTCATTTTCAAATCTTATTTTATGTAACAATCATCTAGAATATGTTTGTAAGACCATGTAGAAATGTTGAATGAAAAATTTTATGTTCATTATTATGTCATTAAATAATAGGATGTTGGTGGCAAAGGAAACAATATGTTGCTCGAATTTAAGATTTATTTAACATTTATCTAGTTACTCTTGTAGGGAATCCAATGTACCTTGCAAAATATTTAAATCTAAATAAGATAAAAATTAATAAAACTTAAAATTTAGATAGATAAGAGCTAGGAATAAAATAATTGAGATATATTGATTGAGATATAAATTAGACATGTTGAAATGAATTTCAAAGGGATTAAGGTTTTCCTTGTAATTGACACAATGAGACTTTTAATACTAAGATTCCATGATATATAATTTATATATAAAAATCTAAAATTAGATATGATATTAGATGTTAGTGTGAAAAGAGATATTATTAAACTAGTTAGCTTTTATCCTACTTAATAGAGACCTATTCACACTACACTCAACCTTAATTAGAGGTTATCTAGGCTTTTGTCTCACCTCATGTAGGCTCACTGAGTGTCTCAACACTTGTTCATAGAGTCCTACACTTGATTCATACTTTTAGGGGTAATCAAACTTTGGCTCCTACCTTCTCACCTCTTCTGGCTTTCCTTCATAATCAAGACTCATTTGTACAAAAATTACTATATAAACATGACATTTCTCATTTTGCACATTGCTTATTTGTGGAGAGTTTTGAGTTTGCAAGCAGATCTTGGTTGCTCCAATATGGTATTAGAGCAACCTTGCAACTTCTCTCCCTTTTTTCTTAAATTGTTTGAGTTTCCTAGGCATCAAATTTCAGATGGTGCATGATGGAATGAAATGAACATCACAGTTGCACTCAGAGTAGTTGAAAAATGAATTTTGTTATTAAAAAAATGATATTTTGACATTTGACAATTTTTTGAGGTTTTGAGGGCTATCAATGGCCAGGTCATATGGATTTCCCATACAATCTGTATGGATATGTATGGTCATATAGTGATTGTAAAACTTACATTAGTGCCTCAATCAACATGCCCATCTTCAAACTCTTGTTTAGGCATTTGAAGTTTTTTTAATAATTTTCACTTTTTTGAAAGGTACCTTCCTACACAAGAATGACATTATCTTTGCACAAGGTTGTCAAATCTACTAGGGAATGGTATATATGTAGGATGTAATTTTCTTTCAACATGCCACTTTTCCATCAACCCTTTGTCAACTCGTGCATCAAGAGAATATTGAATAGAATAATCCACTCATAGGGAATATTTTGTTGGTTAGATTCAATATTTTGGTTGTTGTGCATACCAATGTATCAACATGACATCACCTTTCTTCCCCCAATTTTGACCCCTTCACTATTGGCTTGTTTCATTTTTTGTCGAAGCTCTAATAGGTTCATTCTCAAGCTTAAACATGTCTTTTTGAGTGATTATTTTATTCTACCTATTTTTTTCCCTCTATCTAATGGTATGATTGGTTCTGTAGAATGATGTACAATTTTGTTTTTTCAATTACAGTTGTTTAGAGGATACCCTACACACTTCTCATTTTTGGAACCTCACAAGGTTCGTTTGGGCTCATACAAGCTCCTTTTCGAGTCCCTTTTTTGAACTTGCATATTTTTTGAGCTCTATGAAATGGTGGTGTTATTTTTTCATGACTATATTCCATAATTTTAAATTCTTACTATGTATCTTTTTAGGACTTGTACATCAATTCCAATCTATAATGCACTAAAATAAAGTATCATATCACTATATATTATCAGGAAGGTTCATTTTCTATTTTTTGTCATTTTGTTGAGGTTTGAAAGCAATACTTGACATACGTCCTCTTTGTCCACCTCAAAACATAAAACTTGTAAGAACTATATAAAGAACAAATAATTTTATTAAATGTACTCATATAAAGTGCCACAAAACTAATTGTGTGTTACTTAGGGAGAGAATGTTGAACATACACTCAATTAAAAAGTGTAATGGGGGGTTGTTTAGAGCCTTTGATTTGTCATCACAATAATAAATCCTTGGTATTCTTGCCTCATACATGTATGTCATGATGCATGCCCTTTTTTCAGTTTCTTGTACATATATTGAAGTAATGCTAGGTCTTCATTCTTTGTGCCCAATTTTAGTTGGTTTGCTAACACTGTTTCCTCATTAGCACTAAGAGAGGAAATTATGACATGGTTATTCTAATGCTTCCTTGTTTCAATGGATCGGTGAAATAACCTTGAAATACAGTCAATTTGACTTCACAAATTTCTAGGGGGGTCAATATTTGTATCTCTTATGGGGGAATTATTTTAGTGGATCATATTTGTGAGATCTAGTATTTATGTTGATCATCAAACACTTTTATGTAGTGTACTACTGATCACTCATGCTTGGTTAATCATGTTCCTTGATCATAGTTTTATATACATCTTCAACCTCATGGTTGAGTAGTTCTCTATATGTTCACTCATGTAGAGTTTTGTATCTCTTTATGTACATATTTGGAGGTTTGTTGATTCTAATAGACACCATTTCATCTTTGATAGAGGTTACAACCTTAGCATCCTTTAGGAGCTCTTTAACATCATGTTCATCATTATCAGGATATATTTTTAGGTCTTATCCATCTCTTTATCACCTTTATATAGGAGTTTTGGTCTCATTGTGTTTTCTCCTTTTCTTTGTTTGAGAGATATTTGCATTTGTACATGAGTATCTTATCAATCCATGTTGTTGGAACTCATCTTTTTAGTAATTAGTTTACTCCACAAGTATCATTTAAGGGGGTGTCAATGTGAAAAGAGGTACTATAAAACTAGCTATATTTTAGCCTACTTAGTAGAGTCTTATTCACACCATACCTAATCTCACTTATAGGTTATCCAGACTTGTGTCTCATCTCATGTAGACTCAGAAGTACCACAACACTTGTCCATAGAATCCTACACTTGTTTCATACTTGGAGGGATAGTCAAAGTTTGACTCCTACATTCTCACCTCTTCCTGCTTCCCTTTATAAGCAAGGTGCATTTGTACATTTTATATTACAATCTTATGCTATTTCTCATTTTGCAGATTCATTATTTGTAGAGAGTTTTGAGTTTGCAAGTAGATCTTTGCTTCTCGAACATTAGAGACTTATGATAAAGGGTGGAAATGAATGTTCATGTAAATGTTGATAACTTTTAGTGTTAAAATAGGTATTATCAAACTAATTAGCTTTTATCCTACTTAGTAGATTAATATTCACACTACACTTAAGCTCACTTAAATTTTATTTATAATTTTGTCTCAATTCATATAGACTCACCAAGTGTTTGAACACTTGTCTATAGATTCCTACACTTATTTCATACTTAGGGTAGTTAGATTTTAACTCTTCCCTTCTCACCTCTTCATCCTTGCATTTATAAGCAAGGCTCATTTTGTATAGTTCCCATTGTGTTAATATCATATGTGCATATTTCTCATTTACGTAATGTTTTGAGTTTGCAAGCAGATCTTGGATACTCCAATAGTAAAAATATTTATAAGTTGAGCATTAAATGTTTATGAAGTTCAATGCAAGTAGGTGTGAGATAGTGATTGATAGATGCCTTTTTTAGGGGCTCTAATTATGGAGTTGTCAATGAATATTGAAAGGATACTAATGATTCTTGTTGATTTCTAATGTCTTCATTCAAACGAAATTTTCAGATCCAATTATGGTTTAGTAAATTCCGGATCCTAATGAGTCATTCTTTATTTTGTTCTCATTGATCTTTGAAAAAATCGGGGAAGAGTTTTGATTATGATTTCTAGGGAGAAAGACCTCATGATGGTAAGTATGGGTCCTCGTCATCCATCAATGCATGGTGTTCTTCGACTGATTGTTACTCTAGATGGTGAAGATGTTATTGACTATGAACCTATATTAGGTTATTTGCATAGAGGGATGGAAAAATTTGTTGAGAACCAAACAATTGTTCAATATCTCCCCTATGTAACACGATGGGAATGTTTGGCTACTATGTTCACAGAGGTGACAACGGTTAATGCGCCACAAAAATTGGAAAATATTCAAATACCTAAAAGGGCTAGCTATATTAGAATGATTATAACCCCTTGTATATAACACCTCTAGGATTAAATCAAGCCCTTGATAGTGTCTTCTCCACACCTATCAAAATGTTGATAGAAAAAATAATTATGCTTCACCTTTTAAGGGATCAAAAGAAGTCATTTGGAAATGTCATTTGTAAGTATGCAACCTTTACTATTAGCTTTACAAAAATTATAATATATTATATCTTTCTTTCATATAATATTTATTTTAAAAAATTATAATGAATGTAGATCCATTACAAAAAATAACCACCTTTGCTCAAGACATCAAAAAAAATAATAAACATTGCTAGAAAAAATTTCAAAAAAATCACTACACTTCATATAGATGTCCTTGTTTCAATGAAGAAATAAAATTTTAATTTAAAAAAATATAATAAGAAAAATGTGCTACAAATTAACATAGGTCTTAATTTTTTTGAATTTTTGTTAGTACTAATTGAAAAATTAATAATAAATAAAGTATTAAATAAATTTTACCTATATATACGCACACTAGATATTGGAGCCAATGGTTTAATTCCAATTAATCATGAAAAATATTATTTGTAGTGAAAGTTATGTATTATGGAATATTGTCACTCAAGAAAATAATAGAAAGTAATTAATTAAAAAATAAAAAACAAAAAAATGACTTAAAAATTATTTTTTTTTAAAATAACTTTTATTTACATAGAAAATGCTACAATTAATTAGTTTACATTATGCTTATATTCTTTCCTATTTATTCCCTATAATTGACACAAATTAAAATTTACTAAAAAATACTAATTGTATATTACTGAGGCCAAAAAGTGCGACACACTATTGTGGGATCACTAATTACACTGGTACTATATATAGGGATGAATAATGAAAAACCACTTTCATTTGCACATACACTACCAAAGAACTTAGCCTTTTAAATTTTAGAGTGAGTATTGGGTTAAACACCATAATATAGAGGATTCGTGTACCTATGTGAGGTAATTAGGTGTGGGTTATGAATAAGCAAGGTGAGTTCCCACATGATGTGAGACCTTTTTTTAATTATTTTTTCTCATTTTATGTGAAATTTTTTTTTTTTTTTTGAAAAATGTTATTTTTCAAGATAAGCCTAATGAATTATTTTTAGTTTCATGAGTGACCCACACATTTGAACCATTGCCCATAGGTTGATTCATAAGGTCAATCCATGGGCATATTATTGACCTATGGGTTTGATCTAAATCACAAAATCAACTCCCATCATCTAGTAAGCATATTTTATACTAATTTTTTATTTACTTTATTTGATGTTTGAATATACATGCGAATTACTTATGTTATTTCTCCTTGTTCATGTATATAGACTAATATAGATATTTGTGAGAGACCATGAAACCTATAGGCTGTGAGCATATGACCCTTAGAGCCTCCAAACGAAAATTGTTTGTAACTAGAGGCCACAGGTATGGGGCATATAGTGGCCTGCTGACCCTGCATTATGGTGCATGCATGTTGACTAGTCTTATGGAGTAATGAGACTTCAACCTACCAAATTTTATTCACCAACCAATGATATGATTGCGACTCTTGAGGATATATGGTGTGCTCTATGTCTCCTAGTTAGGGTTCCAGAAGTGGAAAGTTGTCACATTGTATATCTAGAGGATTGATAGTTATATAGGTGGTGAATATGGCACCAAGGGTAGTGATAAGAAGGTGTACTTTTCAATGATAGCATACTCGATGTGTCCCAAGGACACAAGTGAATGTTTCTCATTGTTAGTAATATTATCGTGTTAGATGGAATTTAGGCCTATGCAATTTTATATGGTCTTGCTCTTATTTGGAGAGAGTTAGAGGAGCATCAAACACCATTTTTCTATGGATGCTACTTTTTGGCTTAATTATATGATGGTCTACATAGATTCATTGATGAGAGTGACACATCACTTAAGGAAGTCTCTCTCCCCCACAATGGGATTATGAGCACCTTAATATTAAATGCTTTTTAGGTCTCCCATCCACAATAGTGTCAAGAGGAATAATGTTGACCTATTGTATTGGAATACCAACAAAAATAATTGGTGAAGGGAGTGATAGGTGGAGAGAGGGATAAAAAATCAAGTTCTGGTGAAAATGGATTGATAGATTAGTGTTGTGTGGAAACATATGAAGATCCTACTAATATTTGACCATGAATGTCATAATCGATTTTAACCTAGTCACAATAGGTGATCATAGTGGTTCCTTGGTAGGTATCATATATAACTATGGACCTATCTCATTTAAGTGTATTGTACATAGTTTGAATACTTTAGTATACTATATGCCCTAATCACATTTTGTATAGAATTCACTAGTGATCTATATACATGAGAGGGGAAGGGATAATCTTACATAAACTTATCGAGTGATGATTGATGATAATGAGATAAGTACCCCACTATAGCTCATCATAGATGTTGATGTGGGGGTTTTGGTAATCTAAGTTAGTAGCCCAAATATTAAAGGTTTGATAGTCCCCCAAGTGTCAAGGGTGTCAAAATTGGGAAGAATACCACAAAAACCATATTTGGTTGGGCAACTGAAGACCAATCATTGGGGTGGGCAAGAACTCCTTCACTTATAACTTTAAACCAAGAGGCTTTCCCTAAGGTGTTCTAATAGATATCATTACAAATACTAAACACTATCCCTAATACAAACCATACCCGTTGCATAGTGCATCCCTATTTTGGTCAAAATTGTTCTCGTATGCTATTTTAAAATAGGCAAGGTCAAGCACTTTATTAGATTAGATAATATACCACATAAATATCTATGAATGTGTTTTAAATAATAATCCTTTATGTTGTTATATATATTTAGATATAGTAGTGAGAACACACTAAATTAGCTAAAATTGAAAAGATAGTTAAATTGATTTGTTGTGAGTGTTTTTGAAGGATGTGGAGATAGAGCATATTTCCACCTTTATCCAACTGGGCAATATAGTTGTTGATTTTATACAAAATATGTAATAATTGAAGCTAAAGACAATACCTTAGACAAGACACCACAAAAGATTGTGTCTTTCAAAGTGCATATGTAGGTTGGGCTTTGCACATATATTTAGCAAAACAATAAATGTTTACATGATAATAAATTATTCCACTCAATAATCAATGAGCATACCCATACACTTAATTTATTTTCATGAGAAGATACTTCAAATGGCTTTACAAGTATTTTGTATTCATCTAGCTTGCCAATTAATTAACACACACCAAAAATTATAAATCATACACAAGGAGACACTCAACTAAGGTTGATTTTTACTTTAATCATTTTATATACAATTATAATATTTAATACAAATATGGGATAAACCCAAATCATTACAATGCTAAAACACCTTAGTCAAAGCTAGAAATTAAAACCCTAGGGATTCCAATGAATATCTCTTTCTCCTAGATTTTTGCAACTGCTTAGAATTCCTCCAATCTTTCATCCTCTTTTTTGAAATGAAGATATTTAACATCTTTAATACTATGGGAGAGAGAGGCTAAATCTATCATCATCTACTGACCTAAGACTAATACATTGACATTGAATGCCCATATCCATCATGAGTTCTCTTATCCATCATGAGTTCTCTCAAAAATATGTTTAAAAACATGTAAATCTGTCAAGATACATGATAAACATAAGGAAATATTTTCTCTATATTTGTATATCTCTTTTGTATGTATTATATTATAGGTTTCAAGTAAAAATGACATAAAAAACCTTGATAATCTATTGTAGATGTTGCCATGAGATGCCAAAGAAATGTCATTATTAAAAATTCTACCTAAATCCTGTTGGAATCAAGGAACACTTAGAGGGGGGGGCGGCTGAATCAGTGTTCTACTGATAAATAAATTTTCAAACTTATTCTCAGACCACCAGAAGAAGATGCAAGAAAGTAAAATGCAGAGACCCAAGATAATCAACCACAAAATCATAGCACCAATATTTTTATGTGGAAACCCAGAAAGGGAAAAACCACGATGTGATTGGAACCCACAATATTCATATACTATGATCAAGAGTACATAAATATTACAAAAGGGGAATGCACATGCATTCAGGCTCACTGCCTAGAGCTCACTGCTCAAATTACAATATGGAAGTCTCACTTACTTAAAGATCATTTATAATGAGAACTACAATGATTGAAATCCAAAATAGCATCAAACAATGCCTAGATGAGTTCCGGTTAAGTGCAAAAAGTCTGACTATAACACCTCTGCAACTCTTCCCTGTTCTACTTCTCAGTCAGCTACCAGATCAAGAATACACATGTGAAACTATGCCAAATAGATTTCTCAATCACTACTCACTCATACCATCATCAAAAAGATCTCCTACATTGGTCATATATATCCACAACCACAAAATAAAACATTTATCAATTCGGTCATCCCTAATATGCAATGTAATGTGTAAGCGGGTGTCGGCTTAAACCGGATCTCTAAAACATATGCGGATCAACTAAATTATGTCTAAATGATTTCTACATGTTGGCCCTATCATCCCATGCATGAATCTGACCACCGCAATCACCACAAAGATTCGAGACCAAAAGTGCTCTGCTTATCCTAAAATACCAGTGACAGATTACCGAACCACTTCCTCTACCGGTTAATGAAATCCATAACTACCAGATAGAATTTTCAAGGAGATTTTCTATCAATGACAACCCTAATCCATTATCCATGCAATGGTATCCACCAGATGAGTGTCAATTGCCAATAATCTCCCCCTCAACACTCGTGAAAAATGACTAAGTGTCAATCTATATACCGGATCAAAATTTCTAAGGCTCCCCCTTAGACAAAAAACTCAAAACTTGTATCATTCTTTGTACATTTTTCACTCTACTCTCCCCCTTTGACAACAATGCCAAAGATGGGGTGTTGTTCAAAAACTTATATACAGGGGTATATACCGAATATTATACATACTTGAAGATATCTGCAAAAATGGTCTTCAAAAATCCTAAGTGGGTATCCCACCCATTCTTCAAGTTGTCCAAAACAATAATGAAAGCACTAAAAACATAAGCATATATTTCCACATCTTTCAATTCTGTAGGAACTGGTTGTGCCATTGTCTTCATGCAATCAACTTTGTTGCTCAACATGGTGTCCATCCGGGGAGCAATAAGGTTCCGGAGCTCACCAACTTGCCTTAGTATTCTATCATTTTTTTGATTTTAGGCTCGATATTTGACCAATTAGAGCCATCACTTGTCCTTCTATGCTACTGGTAAGGGCTACATTGGAGTCAAATGACTGAGATATACTATCAAGATTTCCCTAGCAAACACTAATTTGCTTGTGTATATCTGACGTGAATTTGGGCAGAATAAGGCATGACTTGTATATCTTTCCCCCTTCACTCAATTCCTCAGAGATTGTCTATAGTCCTTTATTCAATTTGACTCTGTCATCATCAATCATCTTCCAGAATGTCTGCATACGTACCTCCTTGAATCTGTACAATACTTTCTTGGTGGTTGCCTTTTCCAATGAGTCAAAATTGGTACTGATATTGTTGATCAACTAGAACAATTTGTCGGAGGGGTTAGAATTTGGATCTAATTATAGTTCTGGTACCACCTTTTGTAAAACACCTACAATCATCTCGATTAGCTTTTTATCCTCGGTTTCTAATTTAACCAAGTCCTGACTAGCTTGAGCCTGGACTGCTGCAGCAACCATCAGCCTTTCAGCTGGAGCCATCTATCCAATGTCAAGAGGTCTATAAAAATTAATGGAGATTTGTGAAAGATCCTTTTCCCTTTGTCCTTCGATGTGCCAATTTCCATGATTACTGAGACATCATCAATTTTCTGCTTTCCCTTATTGACCTCTTTGCCCCTATCATATACCTTGACCTCCTTTGCTTCTCTTTTTTTTGCACCCTTTTCTAGTTCCCCCTTACTATGAACTTTTTCTTTATCCTTTTCTTTTTCTTCAACCTGTGCACCAGTGTCACCACTTGGTGTAGTATCATCTTTTGGTGTCTCCTTGCCCTCTTCAACTTTCCCTTCCACCATCTCCAAGTGGTTAACTGGAGGATTTTGACTTTCCTCTGCATCAAGGGTTGTATTGGCATGGTCTTCTAGAAGAGAAGTATCTTCCTTCTGAGGTTCATCAGCATACTTAGGGTTGATTGGAAACCAATTGTTCTTTAAGAACCTTTTCCATATTTCTTCATTTTCTTTTCTAACTTCCTCAATGTTGCCAACCATAAGCTTGTTTACTCTATTTTTGCTATGAAATTCTTTCTAGTTGGTTAGCTCCATGAGTCTATCTACTTCTTCTTGAGAGATGCAAGCACTGATATTGATCAATTCATGTTCTTTCATTTCCTTATCTAATTGGCTTGCAGTTAGCCTTCTAGCATCAAGAATGTTATATAAATCTTTTGGAATACTATGTTCTAGCTCAATTAATGATTTTCTGAAGTTATGAAAATGCAACACAACAGCTTCCTCAATTTTCCTTTGATCATTCTCATCAAGATTATTATAGGATGCACTAATGTTCTTGAGATTATCATGAATAACTATTCCATCAGTTAGTTCTTTTGCAGTCAATGGGAGAATGATGGTATATTTACCTTCTACCTTGCTAGATTCAAGATCTTTATCAAGCTCTGCCCTTATCCTTCTTCCTCTTTTAGGTCTGTCGATGAGAGAGGGTTTTGGTTTTGTCTTTTTGCTTAAAATATGGATCTTGGATGTGTATAGATTAGATTAGGTGGTTTTAGGGTCTAATCAAACATTTATGGAAATTTTGGGGTAGTTCAAGAGCAATGGGAGAGGTCTTAAATGTTTTGTGAGGAATATGTCTCCATCTACACATTTGTAGGATCTAAGGTTCCATTGACAAATGAAATGGAAGTGTGTAAATAAATAAAGAAGAAACAAACAATGCAATTGATATGTAAATGAATATGTAATTGTAAATCAACTTATCACAAGAAGGAAATGGTGAAAAGTAAAGGGACACATGGAGGAATAGTTTGTAGAAAGTGTTGGAATCAATGAACACTAAGAGAGGGGGTGAATCAGTATTCTATAGTTTACTAATTTATTAGATTGATTCTTTAACCACCAGATGAAAAATATAGAAACTATAATGCAAAAACACAAAGCAAATAACCACACAACCATAACACCGAAATTTTTATGTGGAAACTCGGAGAGGGAAAAAATAGGGTGGGATTTGAACCCACAATATTATTATACTATGTCCAGTAGTAAAACAATATTACAAAAGAGGAATGCACTTGCATTTAGGCTCACTGCTCAATTACAAAATAGAGCTGCAATCTCGGAGGACTCACTGTCCTACAAATTAGATATAAAAGCAATTACAATATCTGAATTGGAATACAACATCTACAAATTCCAACAATCAGTTTCGGTTAAGCTCAAAATGATCCACTTCCTTTGATTTGGAAAACTGCTCTGTTCTGCTTTGTTGCCAAATACCAGATCACCAAACCTCAAGATTTGCACATGAAACTGTACTCAGTTGCCCCCAAAAACAATTTGGCATTCACACCATTTGATAAAATGATCATCCAAGTCAATCTTATATTTCTGCACCATCGAAATAGATCTACATCAAGTCGGCTTCACAAAAATACAAAATATGAAATGTGTAGTCTCATGTCAGCTTAATCCATCACAAATCCATATACTAGATCTAAAACATATGATCTCAAGCTTCACACACAATGGCACAAACTTCTCGAACACAACACCAATCACCAAAATCATCCCTATAGTTCTGCAACACATGTTACCCAATTATCCACACAATAGTTCCGCTCTTCTGGAATCATCGAATACTGGTCCAATAATCATGCACTGGAATCAACACCGGAGGATGGAATTACAAAGTGATCTGTCTTAAGCAACCATTCGACTATCCCAATCACCGCAACCAAAACCGCATCACTGGAAATGAATTGTTCTCACTGAAACTATATGTTGTGGTTACACTCTGCAGGACGTGTGCCTAAAGTCAATATGACTTCCGGTAGATCAAATCTACTGGTACCAGATAGGATTATTAGGCTGAGTTGCCATCAATGACAAACCCTAAGTAATCTCCATGCATCTGTCATCACCAAAACAATGTCTCTTGCCAACATAAAGATGACAACAAAGTGGATGTAGATAAACATGTGGAAGTGAACATTAAAACAAAATATTGACATAAATTATATGATATTGTAACATAAGTTCTCATCGAAGGTACTTATGAAAGCCAATATTGTAGGGGATCACACCTAATGTTATGTTACATTTTTCTAACAAAAATAAGACCACTTTGTGCTCTTCCTTTATTTGACCCTCTTAATCTCTATATTTTTTATTTTTTTATAGTTTAGAAACTAGATTTTGAGCAGTACTAATCTTGTTCCTATCACATCATCAAATTTCGAGCATGGGTATCTTGAATTAATGATCATTTTTTATTAATTTTAAGAAAAGGTGGCCACTTTTGACCCCCACTTGGTCTCTATTTCTATGCACTTACCTAGACATAATTGTTAACAGTCCAATATATGTATTTGAGTTAAGATTAGATACAATCATTTTATTTATGCAAACCCCCTTTGTGAATCTTGTATAGTGTGTATATTTGTGTATCATTTTTATAATTTTAGTCTAGGATCAATTTAGTTTAATTTTGGGTTTAGTTAGATCTTAAAGAGGTTTCGGGCTCCTAATTTTAAGAGAGGTTAAGTCACACACAATTCTATTTTATGTTATCTTATAAAAGAAAACAAATGTCAACATTGATGTTGCATTAGATGTAACATTTAAGGAAGAGTTACACAATAATATTCATCTATTTGTGAGAAGTGACGATATACATTATCATAACAAAAGAAAAATATATTCATTAAGAAGGCCAATAGCTCATAACATTACAACCAAAGAAGGGGGTATCAATCCATTAAGAGGTTAAAATGATGCATTTGATGTCAAGTTATTAACTACCAAGGATTCTTGAATTTGTAGATAGAAGCAAGTCTTGTAAATGGAGCTCCGAGATTTATAAAATATAAAATACTAAAGACGAGAAAAATAAGACATAAACACAAAGATTCTAAAGAGAATAATAGAATCTTTTACCTTGTTTCTTCTTTATTCCTCCAATTGAGCAAAAGTAAAGTACACCCAATGTTCCACTTGATGTTTTATTTGTATGATGTATGATGGTGCAATGTGGTTGCTTAGTAAACCAACCTTGTGAAGTTAGGATATGGATAGATAATAAAATGGACAATATACTAATAGCATAAGAGTGGGGTGATGAAAATGGGATGAGAGGCCTCCAATTTATAGATTTTTTCATGAGAAAAATCAATAGCTAAGAGACATTGTTTGATTGGGGGCTAAGATTTGAACAAGATGGAGATATGGATTAAAGGATTAGCCTTGTGAAAAGTGTCACAAGAGAGATATTGTGAGGCCTCACCCCGACTCAGTCTGACATTTCAGTGGTTTTTATATTGAGACTATTACGGATACTTTATCTTGATGCATTTTGGGATTTAGAACTTATATGATTTCAGGATTTGGATAACATTGCTATATATTGATGATTTATTTGTATGCTTTATGAGATAGAACACTACATGATTTTTGAATAAGATGAAATTGGGGTGATAAATGTCGTTAATGAATTTGCAGGTTTTTACTATGATAATAGAATTATGATGTATGTTTAAGTTTATGTGAATTATGAAGAATTGCTTATGTGAAATTGCTTGGATAAAAGATGTATTTAATTTGTTCAAATGTAAATTGTATGCAAGTGATGATGTGTATTATTATTCCTTTGAATTATATTATATGTGGATATTTGAAAGTACTAATGTGTAAATTGAGATCGCAGGAAGTTATCCATGTGACCATGGAAATATTACGGAGAAACAAACCTAGACCTATGTATGTTCGTAAGCCAGGGTTTGTCTATTTGGAGAGAAAACACCCCATTTGTGTTGTATTTTATTCGGAACAGTATATGATGCATGTGTGTTAAGTGTTATTTAATTGATTTGTGTAAAATCCACAAGAGATGATTTCATGTATTAAATTGTAAAAGTGTTTTCTTTGTGCCACTTGACACATGTGTGGATTTAAGTTTGAATTTTTTACTTTTGTCTCTTGGTGGGAAAGTGTTCAACTATAGCTTTTTCAATTAATGTAGCATGATGTCATCAATACCTTGGGTAAAGAATCTTTGGGGTGGTCAACATAGGTTTGACCCGAAAATAAACTTCAGAGGGGTTTAAAATGGGTTAAATGAACACCTAGAGGTAGTTTAATAGGGTTTCCTAAAGCCCATAAGGTATACCTAAGGGTTAGGGGTAATTTTAGGCAAGTTTATACTCCTAAGTGACCTTTTAGACACCCTAAAATTTGACTTTTCTGAGTTGTGCGAAATTGAAATTAGAAGATTGAACCTAGTTGTAAACTTTCCTTTTCGAATGAGAGTTCTCTTTCCCATTCTATCTTACCTTCCTCTTTAGTTTTTAGAAACTTGTGAGAACTCTCACAATGAGCTTCTTAATCAAGAATTTAAAAATTTGAGGGTAATCACCCACTCTCCATTTTTGGAGACGAGAAATTTTGAAAAGAATAGAATAGATTTCGAATAGAGAATTTTGGCTAAGGGTAGAAGGAGAAGAACCGTGGAATTAGGCAGCTCATCCTCAACAAAACTAATTAACCTACCTTTGGGCAGATTAAGGTTGGTTGCATTCTACTTAAAATGGCTTCTTTTTGCATGTGTTTTGAAGTATGTTGGTGTAAAAGGTTTGCTTACTTGTATGTCCTTTGGGAATTTCATTTGGTGTTTTGTATGATGTTTTGTATGCGTGTTTTGGGAGTCTTCAAGACCTCTTACTCTTGGGAGAGAAGAGGATCTTGTGGGTGGTAGCAGTGACAACCCTCGAGTGAGAGACTCTCATTATGAGAGCGATCACAAGGGATTTTTGTGTGACCCTTGCTACATGGCCTGTTTGTGCAATAGGGGTCATAAGGAGGGAAATAAGGCTAGAATGCCTTGGGGGGCATAAGGAATAAGGGGTTGCAATTCTTGATGTATACTATTGTGCCATGAGGTGGCTACATGTTTTCCATACTTGCAGTTCTCCTCAGGGTATTGGTCCACTACCACCCTTAAAAAGGTCATCACCAAAGTGTGGTGCAGTGTAGCCGGGATGGGAGTGTGTTTGAATTTGTGTGTATTATGTCCCCTTCTGTGTTTGCATGTTTGTTTCTTGTCTAGGGCTTGGGGGTGGCTACCAGTTAGCCTAGGTTGGGAGGTGAGCACTCCATGGTCATAGCTTTGATTTATTTGCAGGATGTTAGAGGAAATGTCTGATGCATGCAGTTATGGCGGGAGATGTTGATTTGAAAAGAAAAAGAGTTGTAAATGTATTCATTACCTTTTTGAAAAGTCCTCTCTTGTTTTGAAATGAGAGGCTATTTGTAAAATAGAAATAAAAGACTTGGGAATATGTTATTTGTAATGCAGAAAATATTATGTTATTTTGCAGAAAAGCTAAATGGTTTATTCTAAGATTTTGTTCTAGAGTTAAGGTTAAATCTTGTAGTCTTTAATATTTCTTGAAAGAAAATGAGATAAATTTGTTCTCTTATTTATTGAAAAAGAAATAGAATTGATTTTGCATGCATGTATGGGCTGAAATATAAAAGCACTTTGGATTATTCATGGAAATGTAAAAAGTATATAAATTAAATCTGTGATCTTACTTTGTCTGTGGTTTCATTTTAAATGCAGAAAAATAAATTCTATAATTACCATAATCATTTATATAGTTAAGTCAATGAATTTTGTTGTTCTAGAATTAGTTAATTCTGTATTTATTTTCATAACAGAAAATACATCTCTATCATTTAAGTAGTTGCGGTAGATTTTTGCAAGCCAGCCAATTTAATAAGTCCAGAAAATAAAGATCTAACCCTATTATAGTTTTATTTAAATAACATCTATTCTTTCTGGTTGCTGGAAAATTTATTAAACATATACCTTGATAAAGTTGGAGTTAGATATTTTTCTTAATACTGACAATATTTATTTTCAGAAAATGATATCTACAGTAAACAGGTTTATTACTTTATTTTTTTGCTACAATTGAAAATCAAAATCCTCCATAAATTCTGTTTTATTATAAGAAAAAAAAAGATAATAATATAGTTATATATAAATATATATAATTATATACATGCAGATTTCATGTATATACTTATATATACATATATATAAAACATATCATAAAATTTACCTGCGAAACAAATGTAGATATAAATATAAATATATATATATATATATCCAAATATATATATATATATATATATATATATATATATATATATAAATATATATAGCAAAGGGGAATGGTGAGGGCCGCGCAAGGCATGCAATCCCTATGCGGGTCGCGTCTAGCACAGAGGTCGCAGCCTCTGTGTGGGTCGCGGTACCCACAGGGGCCTGCGGCTTCCTGTGTGGGCCGCGCTCCGCGCCAGTGGCCGCAGCCACTATGCAGGCCACGACACACACAATGGCCAAGGCCACTGTGTGGACCGCGACCCCCACAGTGGGTCGTCCCACTGGCGGCACCCCCTCTGCCCTACCGCCATGGCCACCGCATAAAACCTCTGTTCGGCCCTACAAGAAACAATGAGCATAAAATAATATAAAACCCTAGCTCGGTTAGAGCTAGGGTAAAAAGAATAATAAATAAATAGAAAAAGAAGGTATAGAGGGGCTATTTTATAATGTAATTTCAATTTAGGGTTTACATGGGAATTTTTATAAAGATGTGGAGATTAATATTTAAATTATATATATATATATATATATATATATATATATATATATATATAAGTACATATAGAGTTTGGAAGTATATGAAAATAAGGCAAATTTGGATTAACTATTTTATCATGTGGTTATAAATATATACAGGTTGAATGGTTTTAAGTGAAATTGTTAAGAAGTTAATATTTAAGTTAAATTAAATAAATTTAAATGGATAAAATTAAATCCTTACGAAGTTACTTTTTGTTTAAAATTTAAATAGACTGAGGAGTTTTTTAATCAAATTAATTATTTTTAGATTAACTATTTATGAAGTCTTGAACTAAATAGATGGGGAAATTAACTTCTTGTAAAATAAACTGACTTTGGGGAGATATTTATTCTCATCGGTAAAGGTTCTTATGAAATTAAATTGCACTAGGCTCGATGAATTTAAAGCACATTTTAATGGTTGAACTAAAGATTTTGAACATTATAATTTGAGTGATAGGTCTAGATTAATTCGCTCTTTAAAGCAATTCTTGATTTTTAGGAGATTAAAAATATCTCCGCCGAATCAATTTAGAAACAAAAAAAAAATCGTTGAGACAATAACAATTTCCCTAGAGCATTAATATTCCGCTTCTGGTTTTAAATTCTTTGTTTACTTAATTGAGTTAGTAGGTTGAGTTAACTCTAAATAGTTAAGACCAAAACTTGTCAGTGCATTTGTTAATTAGTTGATATTTAAAAAAAAAATTATCCGGTTCTTGCCCTAAATTTTGGGCATGACAGATATGTCATATGGGGTGTAAGAGCTAGTCATGCACACATATGTGTGGGAGATATTCTCACACATGTCTGAGAAAAGGAGTGAGAATAGGAGTAAGATGAAAATGATGCTACACATATGTGAGGAGAATGCACACATGTGTGTGAGAAATGAGTAGGATGAGTAGGTTTTCTCACACATGGAAGGAACACTTGTTAGATGATGGTGAGTTTATATTTTAATTTGTAAATCGATTCAATGGATATGGTAAACAATTGATGGATTGGAGGATGTTGTAGAATTAAATATTCGAGGAAATATTAATGAAGATTTGTTAGGCTAAATCAATTAATCAAGTAGGTATTAATTAATTAATTAATTTAGTTGACATATTTGGAGGATAAATCATTTATTTAATTAAGGGTGAGGGATAAATTTAAATGATGATAAGTAATTTAATAAATAATAATTATTTACTTAATTAATTTCTAAGAAAGGGTAAAATCAAATGTGGATGAAAATGGATAATTTAGATGTCTACATATACAAACCTAGAAGTGCGCCACTAGAACCACAAATATATGTTATGGTGGAATTTAACAATTACTCTAAAATGTCATTTAAATATGCATCTCCAAATATAATTCCAATTACAGGCATACAAAGGGGACATACATGTCAACTACATTTAAAATTAGCTTGTGCAATAACAATTCACAATCATAAACGTTGAATAATGGTCATTATATCATTCATTTGTATAAATTTTATATTTATGACATATTATATATTTAGAATTCAAATAAGTTTTAAATAGACAAGGTTATTTATAAAGTTTATTTTAGATAATAAATAATTTTTTAAAAATGATTATGTATATGACATGCAGATGTTTCATATATAGATTAAAGTAATTTTTAAAGCTTATCTTATGTAATAATCATCTAGAATATGTTTGTAAGATTGTTGTAAGAATGTTGAATAAATGATTTTATATTACATTAATACGTCATTAAATAGTAGGTTGTTGGTGGCAAAGGGGACAATATGTTGCCAAAATGTAAATTGAGAGTTATTTAAAACAATTCTAGTTAATTGTGTAGGGTATCAAAAGTATACTACAAAATATTTAAATCTAAATAAGATAAGAAATTAAGAAAATTTAAAATTTAGATACACGGGAGCTAAGAATAAAATAATTGTGATATATTGATTGAGACATAAATTAGACGCGTCGAAATGAATTTCAAAGGGATTAAGGTTTACCTTGTAATTGACACAATGAGGCTTTGACTACAAAGATGTCATAATATATAATTTATATATAAAATTATAAAATTGGATATGATATTAGATGTTAGTATGAAAAGAGATTTTTAAAATAGTTAGCTTTTATCCTACTTAGTAGAGACCTATTCACACTACACTCAAACTAAATTAGAGGTTATCTAGACTTTTGTCTCACCTCATGCAGGCTCCCCAAGTGTCTCAAGACTTGTTCATAGAGTCCTACATGTGATTCATACTTGGAGGGGCAATCAAACTCTAGTTCCTACCTTCTCACCACTTCTTGTTTTCCTTTATAATCAAGACTCATTTGTACATTTTATATTATATGCTTATAATACTTCTCATTTTGCACATTGCTTATTTGTGGAGAGTTTTGAGTTTGTAAGAAGATCTCGGTCGTTCCAATATGGTATTAGAGCAAGCTTCCAACTCCTCTCCCTTTTTCTTGAATTTTGTGAGTTTCATCGGCATCAAATTTCAAATGGTGCATGCTAGAATGGAATGAATGTCATAGTTGCACTCAAAGTAGCTAAGAAATGAATTTTGATATAGAACACTTGATATTTGGATAATAGACAATTTTTTTAGGTTTTGAGGGCTATCAATGGTGGGGTTATATGGAAATACATACAACCTATATGAATATGTATGGTCATATAGTCTTCATACAACCTATGTTGGTGCCTCAATCAACATGCCCATCTTCAACCTCTTGTGTAGGCATTTGAAAAAAAATAAAAATTTATTTTTTGCAAGGTACCTTCCTACACAGGAATGAGATTATCTTTCCACAAGGTTGTCGAATCTTCCAAGGAATGTTATTTATGTAGGATAAAGAGAAGAGGAAGTGAGGTATTCACGAACAATTGGCATTTAAGACCTAAGGAAACTTAATAAATATAATTTGGGTATGAAGTAAATATTTAAAAATTAAAGTTAAGACAAATTAATGCAATGTATAATTGGAGGCATCACAACGATGTGTGGGGGGTAGAGAATATATTTCTATATTTGTTAGGTCAACAATGACAATTAATTAAGGTAGATATTAAATAATTGTCATCCTATCAGTCATCTATATAAAATTTATATTTAGGATATATCATATAATTGGAATCCAAATGAGTTTTTTATTAGTAGATTAAAGTTATTTATAAAGTTTATTTTAGATAATAAATAATTTTAAAAAATTGATTATGTATATGACATACAGATGTTTCGTATATAGATTAAAGTCATTTTCAAATCTTATTTTATGTAACAATCATCTAGAATATGTTTGTAAGACCATGTAGAAATGTTGAATGAAAAATTTTATGTTCATTATTATGTCATTAAATAATAGGATGTTGGTGGCAAAGGAAACAATATGTTGCTCGAATTTAAGATTTATTTAACATTTATCTAGTTACTCTTGTAGGGAATCCAATGTACCTTGCAAAATATTTAAATCTAAATAAGATAAAAATTAATAAAACTTAAAATTTAGATAGATAAGAGCTAGGAATAAAATAATTGAGATATATTGATTGAGATATAAATTAGACATGTTGAAATGAATTTCAAAGGGATTAAGGTTTTCCTTGTAATTGACACAATGAGACTTTTAATACTAAGATTCCATGATATATAATTTATATATAAAAATCTAAAATTAGATATGATATTAGATGTTAGTGTGAAAAGAGATATTATTAAACTAGTTAGCTTTTATCCTACTTAATAGAGACCTATTCACACTACACTCAACCTTAATTAGAGGTTATCTAGGCTTTTGTCTCACCTCATGTAGGCTCACTGAGTGTCTCAACACTTGTTCATAGAGTCCTACACTTGATTCATACTTGTAGGGGTAATCAAACTTTGGCTCCTACCTTCTCACCTCTTCTGGCTTTCCTTCATAATCAAGACTCATTTGTACAAAAATTACAATATAAACATGACATTTCTCATTTTGCACATTGCTTATTTGTGGAGAGTTTTGAGTTTGCAAGCAGATCTTGGTTGCTCCAATATGGTATTAGAGCAACCTTGCAACTTCTCTCCCTTTTTTCTTAAATTGTTTGAGTTTCCTAGGCATCAAATTTCAGATGGTGCATGATGGAATGAAATGAACATCACAGTTGCACTCAGAGTAGTTGAAAAATGAATTTTGTTATTAAAAAAATGATATTTTGACATTTGACAATTTTTTGAGGTTTTGAGGGCTATCAATGGCCAGGTCATATGGATTTCCCATACAATCTGTATGGATATGTATGGTCATATAGTGATTGTAAAACTTACATTAGTGCCTCAATCAACATGCCCATCTTCAAACTCTTGTTTAGGCATTTGAAGTTTTTTTAATAATTTTCACTTTTTTGAAAGGTACCTTCCTACACAAGAATGACATTATCTTTGCACAAGGTTGTCAAATCTACTAGGGAATGGTATATATGTAGGATGTAATTTTCTTTCAACATGCCACTTTTCCATCAACCCTTTGTCAACTCGTGCATCAAGAGAATATTGAATAGAATAATCCACTCATAGGGAATATTTTGTTGGTTAGATTCAATATTTTGGTTGTTGTGCATACCAATGTATCAACATGACATCACCTTTCTTCCCCCAATTTTGACCCCTTCACTATTGGCTTGTTTCATTTTTTGTCGAAGCTCTAATAGGTTCATTCTCAAGCTTAAACATGTCTTTTTGAGTGATTATTTTATTCTACCTATTTTTTTCCCTCTATCTAATGGTATGATTGGTTCTGTAGAATGATGTACAATTTTGTTTTTTCAATTACAGTTGTTTAGAGGATACCCTACACACTTCTCATTTTTGGAACCTCACAAGGTTCGTTTGGGCTCATACAAGCTCCTTTTCGAGTCCCTTTTTTGAACTTGCATATTTTTTGAGCTCTATGAAATGGTGGTGTTATTTTTTCATGACTATATTCCATAATTTTAAATTCTTACTATGTATCTTTTTAGGACTTGTACATCAATTCCAATCTATAATGCACTAAAATAAAGTATCATATCACTATATATTATCAGGAAGGTTCATTTTCTATTTTTTGTCATTTTGTTGAGGTTTGAAAGCAATACTTGACATACGTCCTCTTTGTCCACCTCAAAACATAAAACTTGTAAGAACTATATAAAGAACAAATAATTTTATTAAATGTACTCATATAAAGTGCCACAAAACTAATTGTGTGTTACTTAGGGAGAGAATGTTGAACATACACTCAATTAAAAAGTGTAATGGGGGGTTGTTTAGAGCCTTTGATTTGTCATCACAATAATAAATCCTTGGTATTCTTGCCTCATACATGTATGTCATGATGCATGCCCTTTTTTCAGTTTCTTGTACATATATTGAAGTAATGCTAGGTCTTCATTCTTTGTGCCCAATTTTAGTTGGTTTGCTAACATTGTTTCCTCATTAGCACTAAGAGAGGAAATTATGACATGGTTATTCTAATGCTTCCTTGTTTCAATGGATCGGTGAAATAACCTTGAAATACAGTCAATTTGACTTCACAAATTTCTAGGGGGGTCAATATTTGTATCTCTTATGGGGGAATTATTTTAGTGGATCATATTTGTGAGATCTAGTATTTATGTTGATCATCAAACACTTTTATGTAGTGTACTACTGATCACTCATGCTTGGTTAATCATGTTCCTTGATCATAGTTTTATATACATCTTCAACCTCATGGTTGATTAGTTCTCTATATGTTCACTCATGTAGAGTTTTGTATCTCTTTATGTACATATTTGGAGGTTTGTTGATTCTAATAGACACCATTTCATCTTTGATAGAGGTTACAACCTTAGCATCCTTTAGGAGCTCTTTAACATCATGTTCATCATTATCGGGATATATTTTTAGGTCTTATCCGTCTCTTTCTCACTTTTATATAGGAGTTTTGGTCTCATTGTGTTTTCTCCTTTTCTTTGTTTGAGAGATATTTGCATTTGTACATGAGTATCTTATCAATCCATGTTGTTGGAACTCATCTTTTTAGTAATTAGTTTACTCCACAAGTATCATTTAAGGGGGTGTCAATGTGAAAAGAGGTACTATAAAACTAGTTATATTTTAGCCTACTTAGTAGAGTCTTATTCACACCATACCTAATCTCACTTATAGGTTATCTAGACTTGTGTCTCATCTCATGTAGACTCAGAAGTACCACAACACTTGTCCATAGAATCCTACACTTGTTTCATACTTGGAGGGATAGTCAAAGTTTGACTCCTACATTCTCACCTCTTCCTGCTTCCCTTTATAAGCAAGGTGCATTTGTACATTTTATATTACAATCTTATGCTATTTCTCATTTTGCAGATTCATTATTTGTAGAGATTTTTGAGTTTGCAAGTAGATCTTTGCTTCTCGAACATTAGAGACTTATGATAAAGGGTGGAAATGAATGTTCATGTAAATGTTGATAACTTTTAGTGTTAAAATAGGTATTATCAAACTAATTAGCTTTTATCCTACTTAGTAGATTAATATTCACACTACACTTAAGCTCACTTAAATTTTATTTATAATTTTGTCTCAATTCATATAGACTCACCAAGTGTTTGAACACTTGTCTATAGATTCCTACACTTATTTCATACTTAGGGTAGTTAGATTTTAACTCTTCCCTTCTCACCTCTTCATCCTTGCATTTATAAGCAAGGCTCATTTTGTATAGTTCCCATTGTGTTAATATCATATGTGCATATTTCTCATTTACGTAATGTTTTGAGTTTGCAAGCAGATCTTGGATACTCCAATAGTAAAAATATTTATAAGTTGAGCATTAAATGTTTATGAAGTTCAATGCAAGTAGGTGTGAGATAGTGATTGATAGATGCCTTTTTTAGGGGCTCTAATTATGGAGTTGTCAATGAATATTGAAAGGATACTGATGATTCTTGTTGATTTCTAATGTCTTCATTCAACCAAAATTTTCAGATCCAATTATGGTTTAGTAAATTCCGGATCCTAATGAGTCATTCTTTATTTTGTTCTCATTGATCTTTGAAAAAATCGGGGAAGAGTTGTGATTATGATTTCTAGGGAGAAAGACCTCATGATGGTAAGTATGGGTCCTCGTCATCCATCAATGCATGGTGTTCTTCGACTGATTGTTACTCTAGATGGTGAAGATGTTATTGACTATGAACCTATATTAGGTTATTTGCATAGAGGGATGGAAAAAATTGTTGAGAACCAAACGATTGTTCAATATCTCCCCTATGTAACACGATATGAATATTTGGCTACTATTTTCACAGAGGCAATAACGGTTAATGCACTAGCAAAATTGGAAAATATTCAAATACCTAAAAGGGCTAGCTATATTAGAATGATTATGCTAGATTAAGTTGTATAGCTTCTCATTTGTTATGGCTTGGACCTTTCATGGTTGATATTGGTGTGCAGGCTCCTTTCTTTTATATTTTAAGAGAGAGGGAAATGATATATTATTTATTTGAAGCTATCACAGGCATGCAAATGATGCATAATTATTTCCATATTGGAGGAGTAGCTATAGATTTACCCTACGGTTGGATAGATAAATGCTTAAGTTTTTGCTATTATTTCTTCCCAAATGTGATAGGATATGAAAGGCTTATTACACGCAATCCTATATTTTTGAAATGAGTTGAGGGAGTAGGCATTATTAGTAGAGAAGAAGCAATAGATTGGAGTTTCTCATGACCCATGCTATGAGCTTCCAAAATGCAGTGGGATCTTCGTAAAGTGGATCATTATGAATGCTACGATGAATTGGATTTGGAAATCCAATGGCAAAAAGAAGGAGACTCATTAGCTCGTTATTTGCTTCGAATTGGGGAAACGAAAGAATCTATTAAAATAATTAGATAGGCCCTAGAAGTAATTCCAGGAGGTCCCTATGAGAATTTAGAGGTTTGACGTTTAAATAAGGGAAAAGATTCATAATGGAACAATTTCAAATCTTGATTTATCAGTAAAAAAAATTCCCCTACTTTTGAGTTATCAAAACAAGAACATTACGTGAGAGTAGAAGCTCCCAAGGGGGAACTAGGAATTTTTTTATAGGAGATGATAATATTTTTCCCTGGAGATGGAAAATTCGACCACCTAGTTTTATTAATTTGCAGATCCCTCCTCAACTGGTTAAAAGGATGAAATGATCTTATATCATGGAGATTTCTGTTAGTATAGATATCATTATGGGAGAGGTTGATCGTTAAAATGGTGATAAATATAGCAACTCTCGAAGAACAAGTTATCAATTTATTTTCTTGATTGGGATTTTCAAGAAAAATCTCTAGTCTTATATGTATTATAATCGACATAATTATCCTTCTATTGGGAATTGTGATAGGATTATTAGGTATTGTATGGCTTGAAAGAAAAATATATGCAACAATACAACAATGCATTGGACGTGAATCCGTCGGTCCTTTGGGAATTATTCAAGCCTTGACATATGGAATAAAACTACTGCTAAAAGAGGATATTATTCCATCTAGGGGGGATATTTGGTTATTTAGTATTGGACCAGCGGTAGTGGTCATACCTATTTTTTTAGGCTATTTAGTAATTACCTTTGGTCGTCACATTATTTTAATGGACCTTAGGTTTTTTTTTGGATTGCAATTTCATGTATTGCTCCCCTTGGACTGCTTATAGCAGGATATGGATCAAATAATAAATATTCTTTTTCAGGTGGTCTCCAAGCTGTTGCTCAATCTATTAGTTACAAAATTCCTTTAGCTTTATGTGTGTTATCTATATCTCTACATATTCATTGGAATGTGAGATTCATTTTTTCCTCTTTTTATTTCTACTAATAACTAAAAAGAGGGAAAACCAGAATTGAATGGGATTCCTTCATTTTGATAAAAAAACTAGATAGTCATATGGGTGAGATCAAACAGTTTGCAAATCTTGCAGTAAGATGATTAAGTCCCATACCCCATGTACAAGAGTGAGAGCATGCACAATCAGTGAAAACTGTGTACCCTAGTTCCTATATTAGCCATTGGGGCCCAACAGTGGGGAGGCAAAGGAAAAAAGTATGAAGTTACTGTCATATATACCAAAAATCAAGGCAAAGGTAGATGGTGAGAAACACCAAGATATAAAAAAGATTACTGAAAAAAAAAAAAAGCTAATATCTAGACCAGAGATATTTCCATAGAATTGAGATAACAATAAGGACTTG
Source organism: Cryptomeria japonica (assembly GCF_030272615.1). NCBI lineage: Eukaryota > Viridiplantae > Streptophyta > Pinopsida > Cupressales > Cupressaceae > Cryptomeria > Cryptomeria japonica. The sequence continues at coordinate 669,428,559 of NC_081408.1, read as the reverse complement.
ACATTAGTAGGGATGATCAAGTAGTACTTCTCCAGAACCCCGATCTAGAATATGTTTCTACCTACTTATGCTCATGTTCAAGTCTAGAGGCTTGGTATTCGATTCGCTTGGTCTCACCCCAGTGTTAGGAAATAAGTTTTACATTTAACATATTAAGTTAGGTTAGTTAGCTAGTTTGAAACTTCATTCCTGAAAGTTAGTTTTGCATGGGAAAATAAAGGCTTTATAAATCCATTTGAAAGGAAATGTAAGATGAATCTATTGAATATCAATTTCAATTTATTTATTTTTTGTACAATGGTTTAATCTTTAGTTGTAGTATGTGCGCCATTCTAACATTTGCATCAGAGTGCTCTTATATCTTGTTCATGTAGAGTTAAGAGGAGATTCAAATGGATTTTCTATTGTCATGAGAAAATATGTTGTGTTAAGGGTGATGCATAAAAAGAGATAAGAATCTACATATAGTTTGAATTTTCTATGGTGTGAATGTTGACATGTGAGGAAGAGCCGCTAGCAAAGTCAAAAAATAGGGATTGAAGATTGTAGAAATAAGTCAAAGAATCAGCATTGAAGTGTTGAGCTACTAAGAGTGCCACCCATTTTACATCTCCATAGCATGAACTTAGGAAATTAAAAATAATTGTAGCAGCTGATTTTTATTCATATTTAGTTGCAATACTAAATAATATGGGTGTGAAAAAAAATTGCAACTTTAATAAGGAAAACTAAAAAAAATATTGATAGAAAGTTGAAGATAGATAGTTTTGTCTATGACTCAATGGAGGAATCCACTACCAAGGTATGATTATTCAACACTACTTTGGGATAGAGATAAGCCATAGCAAAGAAAGATTTTTTTTAAGTTGTTGGTACAAGGTGTATTAGTTATAATATATGTTGGAAATAATTGATTGTTGAATTAATAAAAGAGCCCTGACACAAAATTTGAGAGAAAAGGAGCGGCTTAAGGGATTTTTAATTGTTGAAGGTGTTAGAATATTTTTTATTATTTATTTATGATGATAATGGTGTGTAAGGAGGCTTGAAAATTTTAAATATTTTTGAGTAAAAAAGGTTTATTTTTCTCAAGATATAAAGAAAATAAGTTAATATGATTTTTTTTGGAGTTACAAAGTTTTATTTTGATTATATTATTTTATCAAATCTTTGTGCTTTTAGGGCCATACATGCTACATTTGATAAAACTTTTGAAGGTTTGAGTGCTACCTGTGGTGGATAAGGTCTAAGCACAAATTAATTGGAGGTATGAGGATATCTATCATCTCGACCTAGCTTCTCACTTAGATTTGTTACATGAGAAGCAATAATAATTGTATTGTTTGAATCCCTTCTTGGAGAAAGGGGGGATGGCAATTCTTTTGGTTTGCAAATAATTAAGTTTGTCTTGATCTATATAACAATTGTTTTTCTTTGTAGATAATAGAGTTTGTCTCGATTTGTAGACATGGTGAGTAGTACCTATGGATCATTGAGTTTGTCTCAGTTCATAATTTTGCAGATGTGTTATTGTGGATGATAGAGTTTGTATCGATTTGTAGGAGTGGTATGCTTGTAGATGATGGAGTATGTCTTAATTCATATGTAATAATTAGGATATTTACCTAGACAAATTTGTTTAGGGTGATATTGATGCAAAGTTAGAACATTTGCCTAGACAAGAGGAGTTTGGGCTAATGTGATTAAAACTTGAATAATCAAGTCATTTGCCTAGATCAAAAAGTTTAACCTAATGTTGTTGCAATCATTTCTCTAGTTTTCTTTTTTATGATGCAAAATCTTAAGGGGGTTGCTAGGAAATAAGGTTTTCATTTAATAATTAAGTTAGGTTATTTAGTTGGTTGGGAATTTCATTCTTGTAAGTTAGTTTTGCATGGGAAAATAAAGGCTTTATATAGTCATTTGAAAAGAAAAGTAAGATGAATCTATTGAATATCAATTTTAGTTGTTTTTTTTTTTGTACAATGGTTTGATCTTTAATTGCATTGTGTTCCACTCTAACATAAAGTTGATATTTAATGCCTACGATAGGAGACATTTCTTTTGTGTTCTTTTGACATTATTTCAATGTATGATCATAATGTGAAAATGTCCTGAGACAATGCCCTAGATATATACACAACCCTAGATATATTTTTTGGTGTCCATGCCAATAGAAAACGTTGTTATATCCCAATATTTTTAACTTAAAAATTAACATTTTATAATTTGAAAAATAAGGGTGCAACTACATACACAATCTCATCCAAGGAAATTAGTATATATTGTTCGTCCTATGATAATAAAACAATTTGGAGTTGAGTCATATGTGTTATTTCATAGAGACATGTTGCATATTAAAGTGTTGATTTTAGGGTTGTGGTTGATGAGCATGCAAAAATTGATAAATAATGTGCTAGATCACGAATCAAAGATATCCACACAAAATGGAATAAAATAGAGGTGAAAATTTGATGTATGCAATTTTCTCCTCTATATTTTCCCCTATTTTGGTGTGCATGCAAAAATAAGTGTGAAAGCATGCCAATGTAGAAATAAACAAGATAACTACACTAAAAAAAATGGATTTAATAGATTGGGAAAATATTTAGTAGCTGGATCAAGTATCTTCATTGGACAAACTAAAATATCTAATCAATGGTTGATATGTTATTTTTAGAAAAAAAAATACAACAAAGGAGTGCATAAAATGAGGACATAAAAATGGAAATAAAAGCATGAATAAAACTTAAGTGAGATTATATTCCTAAACTATGATTTTTTCAAATTCGGTATGGATGATGAAAGAAGTTTGACTATAAAATGCATACCTAAGATGTACTTATATAATTAATCGATGTATTAGAAAATATAGTGAATATATGACCCCTATATTTTCCTCAAGAAGAATAAGCATGAACACAATAAACCTATACAAGAACAACACCACCTTTCCCCCACGTGGCAAGACCAAGTAGAAGCATGTAAATAGAAACCCATGACAAAAATGAAAAAGAGAAATAATCATTAATATTATTCCCTAACTCTATAGTGTGTAATGAGTTATGAGTACTCAACTTGTAGCTACCTTAACTTTTAAAAAAGTTAAATAGTCATTATTTAATTATATATAAATATTAAGACCATCCTAGGGGTGTTAAGTATCTATGTTGTCACAAGTGGTGGCTAAGGCATAAGTAGGTATATATAGGAGCTAGTGGATCATTATCATCATGATCATAGTATTGTTTTCTTGTTCAATACTATTGCACATGTATCCTCATCAAAGTGGATTATAAGGTTTCCTCATCAAAGTGCATATTTTTTATTTATAAATTGGACCCTTCTAGGTTGCTCCCATTTATATTTAATCAAAAAGAGAGGATTATGTAGTCTAAAATTATGAGCTCTATGAAACTACCAAAGACAACATATCGAGGTTGATTACAAAATCCTATAACCTAACTACCAAGAAAACTAGATACATAGGTTGTGTTATACCCAAAAAATAAAATGAAACCTTTGTTTTAGTCTTCCAAGATAGCATAAATGAAGGCCTTCATCCACTCCACCTCATCTGACTTTAACAAGATCAACACCTTCTTTAGAAATTTGACTCATTTCTAGTCTTTTGATGTGTTTGAATCACCAAATTAGATTGAGAGGAAGTGATGAAAGGAAATCGATCCACCATATCTCCCTAGACTTGAAGCCTATTCAAATTTGTCAAAAGAGTAACATTAGAGTCATCACCACCACTATCCAACACCTCATTCAAACCATCCAAAAAATAGCTTTTTGTTCAAAGTCATAACAAAACTCTTTACTATTTATTTGGTCTCCCCTAAATCCAAAAGTGTCACCTCACACGTATAAGTAATATACAAGATCAAACTTTACCTATTTTTTACTCAATAAATTCATCACCAAGAACTCTCTACATTGCAAACAAAATTAGTCCACTCCAAGTCCGAAATACTCATTCTAGCTACTTATCTATTACCTTACCAAGAAATACCATTTACCTTTGGGAGCTTAACAACTTAATGGGGGTATCAATGAAGAAATAAAGGTAAGGCTAAATGTGAAATATATGACATAGATGGAAAATCCATATATCTAAGAAATAAGTGAGGCTCACATTAATTATCAAATTTTTAATATGTCACACTTGATAGTTCAAGATGAATATTTTATAGCTAACAAATACTTAAACTATCAATATGTCCAGTACAAATTTCTTTGAGTGCATAGGTCAATGATTATTTGCAGTTCCCTTTCCATTGGATTGTACTTTCTTCATATATCTTGAAGAGCTCAATGGTTTCATAATCAAATCCTCATCCCTAACCATTGTTGATTTGATGAGTGAGCTAGCCTTCACACTGGCCTCCTTACAAATAAATATAAAGCATTGCAAGTCCTCAAGTACAATTATCACTAAAATAAGGAGAGGATTTAACTTCCAACAATAATATTTATTAGTTCTAATGAATTTGATGATTATAGTCGATTTTCCTTCAATCCTAACCCTATCTAAATTGAACTTAATTTATAAATACAAACCTAAGAGTGTTAAAACACTACCTCATTATTAGTTCATATTTTAATTCCTTTATATGTCAAACATTCTATCTTACCCTTCCAATTACAAACCACACACCTAGCTCCATCCTTGCTAGGATTTCCATTAGAGGCCCCATTGAAGCTAAATTTATGTCACCCTTTTGAAGGAGACCACCATTTAGCCTCTAAGCATTTTTTCTATGAATTATCTCCCCTAGCCCCATTAACAAGGTAAAAATTTGGCAAGAAATACTACTTTTTACTAGATATATAAACCATATTTCTCAAATATTTGATATCTCAATGATGAACCACAAGTACCAAACCGGTACTGAGAGGGGGGGGTGAATCAGTACAAACACAAATACAGTCCATAACCGGTTTGAAAGAAAATACTCCAAATGACTGATAAACAGGGATACTGGTAAAACAGAGTGCAACCGATAACATCCAGTATAGCTCAATCAGTCATGAACCGGTCACTCAATAAGCTTTTCTCTTAGCTCAATACCACAGTATCATTATCTTCTCATGCCTTAACTAGTAAACCTAACCATCAGATCTTCACAATAGTGAGTTCAATATGTTTTATAGACAGGCATAAAACATAGAACCTTCATGTGCTTAACAGATAAAACAAAGCATCACAAGACAAGAGCATTACACATGACAGACATATTTTTCACGTGGAAACCCAACTGGGAAAAACCACGGTGGGAATGAATACCCACAAGCTACTTTTTGAACTCTTTAGAAGTCCGCTATGTTAGGAGCCTTGTCTGGTTAAGGACATTACAATAGGTTCTGGTAGGAACCGATCCTGTTAAGGATCACCCGGTTAAGGGTTAAACCCGGTAGGGTCACCTTGTTAGAGGATTTTAAGAACTCAATAGCTGAAAGGATCTCTTAAGCTTCTCTAGCTTCTCATAACTCATTAGCCTCAAGTTACCCGGTTAAGGGATTTGAAACAAGCCGGTTAAGACCACCCAATTTAAGGGATTTTGAATCAAGCCAGTTAAGGCTACCTTGTTAGGGGACTTTACAACTGTTGAAGTGGTTAGAGATCAACAGGTATTACAATGATCTATTAACAGCACTCAATGCTAATGCAGGTCCGTTTAGGCTCCTCTTTTCTTTCTGCACATTCACTTTGCAGGTATCTCTTATTTCCTTTGGTCTGGCAAGAATCATGTATCACTTTCCTTGGATACACACTCACAACTTTTTGCCAACAACCTCAGATAGAAACCCAACATCGACCTTATAGGAAACATACAAGTCGGTAGCAAAAACCCTAAACCCTAAACTTGTTAGGTTGAGCAATTCAAATGGTTTGATCCTGACCATTGGATCATACTGCATTAAATGCACCAGTCTTGAATCAATCTAAAGACATTCTCCATCGTCCATTATCCACCATTTTCATGGCGGCTGATAACCCATCATGCTTAAGCACCGTTTGATAGACTTCGCACATTCCGAAGGTAGATAGGAATAGTCATCTTCATGCAAGATCCTTCACGCACACAGAGCTTACATGGCAACACGATCTGTCCTTCATCATACTGCTAACTCATCACACAAAGATCACCGATTGAGTCACACAGACTTGAGGTACTCCAACCGGAAACCCCGAAGTGGAAGCTGCCTACCAACCGGTAGTCATACAGTACTTCCATATGTCAGTTCCCATAACTACATGCCAGTTCACCTTGAACAAATATGCCGCTTCACTTTGGCATATACCAGTTCACACATATGCCCGTTCACACTATGTCCCATATTGACATCAATGACAACATACAATATCATTATGTCTTTATGCCGATTCACATAAGGCTCATGCCGGTTCACATAATGCCAACAATCTCCCCCTTTGGCATTGATGGCAATATACAAAAGATATCTTCTCTGCTTCACATCTTCTCCCCATTTGCTGTAGATGTCTTTTCACTTCACTCCTTCTCCCCCTTTGACAACAATGCCAAAGTGGAGCTACAATCATCACTGTTTCATCATGTTGCTCCCCCTGAGGAGTAGCATCCATAAACACACCAATCAACCAAAGATTTTTATTTTCAGTACCTGATTGATGTGGAACACTCACTTTTAGTTCACCTCTTGAAGGGGCAAGACCCCTAATTCACCTTGCAAATGCACAAATGTTGTCTTTGGGAGAGGCTTGGTGAATATGTTTGCTAACTGGTCCTTACTGGACACATGCTCCAGTGCAATCTCTTTATTCTGAACCTTTTCCCTCAAGAAATGATACTTAAGCTCAAAATGCTTGGTTCTAGAATTTAAAACCGGATTCTTTGATATATTGATAGCACTTGTGTTATCATAGAATATACTTACCGGTTTAGATATAGGGATCTTGAAGCCTTCCAGTACATGCTTCATCCAGATTGTCCGAGTGCAGTTCATGAAAGCTGCAACATACTCCGCTTCCGCTATAGACTGAGAGATGCAACTCTGCTTTTTACTCATCCATGAGACCAGTCTACCACTAAGAAAGAATGCACCACCGGTTGTGCTCTTCCAATCATCCACATTACCGGTCCAATCAGCATCTATGAATACTTTCAGATTGAAATTATTGTTGTATAGGTACCACAATCCATAGTCAATTGTTCCCTTCAGATACCTAAGAATCTGCTTGACTGCACTCAAGTGAGATTCACTTGGACTCTTCTGGAACCTTGCAGTGATGCCAACTGCATGTGCAATATCTGGTCTGCTATGCACTACATAATGTAGCTTACCAATCATTGACCAGTATTCCTTCTCATCAACTAATGCAGAATCATCCTTTGTCAATTTGCAACCAGTCACCATCGGTGTATCAACTGGTTTGCTATCTTCCATGCCAAAAGTCTTCAACACCTCTTTGACATATTTGGACTGAGTGATGAAGATTCCATCTTTCATCTGCTGGATCTGCAGTCCAATGAAGAACTTAATCTCCCCTATGAGTGACATCTCAAACTCTTTCTTCATCTCATCAGCAAACTCATGACTCATCTTGTTGTCTCCACCAAAGATGATGTCATCAACAAAAACTTCACAAATCAGAATTTGATCTCCTTCAGACTTCAAGTAGATATTGCTATCTTCACTTGTTCTTTCAAATCCAATCTTCACAAGATGGGAATGTAGGCACTCATACCATGCCCTAGGTGCTTGCTTTAGACCATATAATGCTTTATGTAGCCTACATACCATGTCGTTGTCTTCAGATAGGGCAAACCCATCTGGTTGCTCAATAGACACCTCCTTTTCAAGTACACCATTTAGGAATGCAGATTTTACATCCATTTGATATACCTTGAACCTCTTAAAAGCTGCATATGCAAGAAGCATACGAACTCCTTCCAATCTGGCTACAGGAGCAAAGGTTTCCCCATAGTCTTCACCTTCTTCTTGAGCATATCCTTTGCATACCAGTTTGGCTTTATTCCTAATCATTGTGCCATCCTCATTCAACTTATTTCTGAACACCCATTTGGTGCCAATGACATTTTTATGTTCTGGTCTGGGTACCAAGGACCATGTACCATTTTTCTCTATCTAGTCAAGTTCTTCTTCCATTGCCTTGATCCAGTCTTCATCTTTATGAGCCTCTTTGAATGACTTAGGCTCAAATTCAAAGATCATACATGAGTTTTCTCTTATCTTTCTTCTAGTAAGGATTCTTGCATCCTTATCACCTATGATCTTCTTGGGATCATGATTCAACTTGACATACCAAGGAATGGTCTTAACTGGTTCTTCTTTCTTTTCTTCTTCATCCTCATCTTCATCAGTATCAGCATTCACCGGTTCAGGAACACTGTTACTGGTACTAGGTTGACTGACAACCGGTTCCTAGAAGGTTGCAACCGGTTCATTTACAACTTGCTCACTGTCGGTTTTCTCAGTCTTCTCAGAGGATTCATCAACTCTTACATTGATGCTTTCCATAATTCTCTAAGTCCTATTGTTGTAGCACTTGAAAGCGTTACTCTTGGTGGAATATCCTAGAAATATTCCTTCATCACATTTAGCTTCAAATTTGCCCTGATGTTCACTCCTCTTGATGTAACATTTGCTACCAAATACCTTAAAGTAGTTTACCACAGGTGTCTTACTGGTCCAATACTCATAAGGAGTTTTGTCCTTACCCTTTTTGATGAGTACCCGGTTCATAGTGTAAACTGCAGTGCTCACCGCTTCTCTCCAAAAGGTGTAAGAAACCTTTCCCTGAATCAACATAGTTCTAGCTGCTTCAACCACAGTCCGGTTATTCCTCTTTGCTAGGCCATTCTGTTGTGGAGTCCGGGGGGCAGATAGCTGTCTCTTGATGCCAAATTCTTCACAATACTTGTTGAATTCACTGGAAGTGAATTCCCCTCCTTGGTCAGTTCTAAGACATTTGATCCTTTTACTGCTTTCCTTCTCCACTAATGCTATGAAAGCTTTGAATTTCCCAAAAGCTTTAGACTTGTCTTTCAAGAATGTGACACACATCATTCTTGAGCATTCATCAGTGAGAATCATGAAGTACCTATCACCCTGCACACTTCTAGTTTTCATAGGACCACATAAATCAGTATGCACAAGATCAAGCAAGTTGTCAGCAGTAAAAGATTTACCTTTAAAGGTTGAGGAAGACATTTTCCCCAATTGACATTCTCTACACAAGGTATTATCCAGTTTTCTCAGCACCGGCAACCCTCTAACTGCCTTGATCTTACTAGCCTTCACAATGTTATCAAAGTTCACATGGCAGAACCTCCTATGCCATATCCAGCTATCATCAAGCTTAGCCATAAGACATGTACTTATATTTGTATTCAGATGAAATAGGTTACCTTTAGTTTGCATGCCGGTGGCTACCAATTTACCAGCTTTACCTTTGATTCTGCAAACTCCATTCTTGAATTTCAGAGTGAGACCACTGTCATTTAGCTGGGCAACACTTAGAAGGTTGTGTCTGAGACCATCAACCCAGTACACATTGTCAGCACTACTCTTTCCATTCAAAGAGATGGACCCTCTGCCTTTGACCATGCATGGTGCATCATTGCCAAAGCAAACCGCACCACCATCATACTCTTCTAAGGATAGAAACTTGCTCCGGTCACCAGTCATATGGTGAGAACAACCACTATCAATGATCCACTCATTGGAATCATCAAACCGGGAGACAAGAGCCTTCTTGTCTGCCACATCTTCCTTTACAACAATGAACACAATGTCTTCATTCTCTTCATCTTCTGATTCCTCATCTGTGACACCTTCATCAACTGCCACAAAACAATTTCTCCGGTTTCCTCCTTTGAATTTCTTGAACATTTCCGGTTTATCCTTGTTGTCACTATTAGGATAGTTCATAGCAATGTGTCCTATCTGGTTACAAGGGAAACATTTTAAAGGAAGCTTACCTTTGTATTTACCAGTTCCTTTTGGAAATCTCCTAGCAAGAAGAGCTTCAAACTCCATCAGAAACTCTTCATCCTTCATTTCTCTGTTCTGATTAGGTTCCCCGCTAGTGCTAGCCTCTTTTCCTTTTCTAGATAGTATAGCAGAAGCTTTAAAAGTTGATTCTATCTTTTGAACACTACCATCAAAACTATTTAGCTCATAGGCTGTCAACTTGGCTATGATGGAGTCCAAGGATGCCTTAGACTTGTCTATTGATCTCAGCTCCTGAATAGCAACAACCCTTATTGCATAGACCGGCAACAGGGATCTCAGGACTTTACTTACCACAATGAAATCTTCTATTTTGCCACCTGCACTCTTTATTTCTCCAACAACTGTTTTGATTCTTATTCCATACTGTTGAATGGTCTCTCCTTCAGCCATCCGCATGTCTTCAAACTTTCCTCTCAAGCTCTCTTCCTTGGCCTGTTTTACATGCTCATCACCACCATAGATATTTTCAAGAGAATCTCATACCTCTTTGGGATTAGCCTTGTCCTGAACATCAATAAATTCAATGTCAGATAGGCTACTGATGAGGGCTTCCATGACTTGCCCATTTTCTTGTATCTCTCTCTTTTGGTCATCAGTGAGAGTACCGGTAGGAACAACATATACATTTTCAACATAACTCCAGTGTTGAACACCCATGCTTTTGATGAATATCTTCATCCTGTCTTTCCATATACCAAATTTTTCCCTGTTGAACTTTGAACCTTCCCTCTTCATCATTTGGCTAGGATCTTTTCCTCAAGCAGTTAAGCTTACAACATAGAGGACCTGGAGAGCTCTAATACCAATTGATATCTCAATGGTGAACCACTAGTACCAAACCGGTACTGAGAGGGGGGGGTGAATCAGTACAAAAACAAATACAGTTCAAAACAGGTTTGAAAGCAAATACTCCAAATGACTGATAAACAAGGATACCGGTAAAACAGAGTGCAACCGGTAACATCCAGTATAGCTCAATCAGTCATGAACCGGTCACTCAATAAGCTTTTCTCTTAGCTCAATACCACAATATCATTATATTCTCATGCATAAACTAGTAAACCTAACCATCAGATCTTCACAATAGTGAGTTCAATATGTTTTATAGACAGGCATAAAACATAGAACCTTCATGTGCTTAACAGATAAAACAAAGCATCACAAGACAAGAGCATTACACATGACACACATATTTTTCACGTGGAAACCCAACTAGGAAAAACCACGGTGGGAATGAATACCCACAAGCTACTTTTTGAACTCTTTAGAAGTCCGCTCTATTAGGAGCCTTGTCTAGTTAAGGACATTACAATAGGTTCTGGTAGGAACCGATCCTGTTAAGGATCACCCGGTTAAGGGTTAAACCTAGTAGGGTCACCTTGTTAGAGGATTTTAAGAACTCAATAGCTGAAAGGATCTCCTAAGCTTCTCTAGCTTCTTAGAACTCATTAGCCTCGAGTTACCCGATTAAGGGATTTGAAACAAGCCAGTTAAGACCACCCGATTTAAGGGATTTTGAATCAAGCCAGTTAAGGCTACCCTGTTAGGGGATTTTACAGCTGTTGAAGTGGTTAGAGATCAATAGGTATTACAATGATCTGTTAACAACACTCAATGCTAATGCAAATCCGTTTAGGCTCCTCTTTTCTTTCTGCACATTCACTTTGCAGGTATCTCTTCTTTCCTTTGGTCTAGCAAGAATCACGTATCACTTTCCTTGGATACACACTCACAACTTTTTGCCAACAACCTCAGATAGAAACCCAGCATCGACCTTATAGGAAACATACAGGTCGGTAGCAAAAACCCTAAACCCTAAACCTGTTAGGTTGAGCAATTCAAACGGTTCAATCTTGACCGTTGGATCATACTGCATTAAATGCACCAGTCTTGAATCAATCTCAAGGCATTCTCCATTGTCCATTATCCACCATTTTCATGGCGGCTGATAACCCATCATGCTTAATCATCGTTTGACAGACTTCGCACATTCCGGAGGTAGATAGGAATAGTCATCTTCATGCAAGATCCTTCACGCACACAGAGCTTATGTGGCAACACGATCTGTCCTTCATCATACTGCTAACTCATCACACAAAGATCACCGATTGAGTCACACAAACTTGAGGTACTCCAACTGGAAACCCCGAAGTGGAAGCTACCTACCAACCGGTAGTCATACAGTGCTTCCATATGTCGGTTCCCATAACTACATGCCAGTTCACCTTGAACAAATATGTCGCTTCACTTTGGCATATACCGGTTCACACATATGTCGGTTCACACTATGTCCCATATTGACATCAATGACAACATACAATATCATTATGTCTTTATGCCGGTTCACATAAGGCTCATGTCGGTTCACATAATGCCAACAATATTGATGTGGTAGAGGGAGAATTTTTGAAATTCAAAATCGGGTTGATGGCTCTATAGGTAGAAAGCCCCACCTTTGGGCCAAGGGTCTCCAACCCCTCAAAGTCGTATATTATTATCAAGTATTGATAGCATATTCTTGTATTGTGCAATTTTTTAATTACAATTGGCATCAAAACATAATTTTGACATCATGAAGACAAGACATTTTTTTCAATTTTGGGAAGCACATAACTCTTTGATTTTGGCAAAAAAAAAAAAATTAATTCATAGAGGGGGTTTTCAAGGTTACTTTGAATCTACCATGGTATAAATTTAAAGGAAACTAGAGTATAATTCAAAGAGTTATTGAAAAAATAAGTTTCTATTAGGCTTTCCACATAATTCCCCCATATTTGTAAAGGATCATTTTCTTTTCTCTAAGGGGTTTGCAAAAATAAAACATTTTTCGTACTATATTCTAGATTTTAGGTTTTTTTGGTCTCTAAAGGGTTTATAAAAAAAATGTATTTCCACGAAATTTGCTGCCAAGGTTTCAAATTATTGAATTTAGTTTAGATTTTTTGGGGAAGTAAGGTCTTGGCACTAGTATGTTACAAAAAATTATATAAATTTTACTTATTGTACAAATATTTTATCGCACCATGGTGTGGGCTAAAACAATAGGCAAAGGAAGGAATCTCGTCACTCTAGGAATGGTTCCTTATAAAGAGAATACATTAGTGGAAGAGATGGATAGCATTTTAATTTATATATTAAGGAGAAATACAAAAAGAGGAAGGATGAAATCAAGTTATTCATGGTGGACCAAATGAAAGGCTTTATGAACTCTAAGAAAATAGATTCACATCATAATATGTGTGAACAAGATGAAGAAGAATGTGCAAAATAAAAATATCAAGAACAAGAAGCAAATTGAGAAGTGGGAGAAGGAGAATAAAGAGAATAAGTAGAAGAAAAGTAACGAGAAGAAGTCAAATCAATAACATATTTCCATGCATTTTCTCTACTTAAAATTTGAAAAGGATTTCCCTATAAAAGAGATTCTAATTAGGCCATTCAATTAATGCTAGGGTACCATCTACCACCCTTCAACATTTCATCAAATTATGCAAAAAGGATTGAGAAATAGAAGAAAAAATTCAATAGTAGCATGAGTATCTATCTAGTCACAAGGAGAACAAAGCAAAAGAAAAAATAAATAAAAAGAAGAGAAATGGTTTGATGCAACATTCTAACACAAACATTAAGATAAGTAAGATAGATGCAAGGGGATGACTCATCTTAGAGATGAAGTTGATTTCTTAGACACGCATGAAGAATCCAAGAACAAGGAAAATACCAAAGTATCTCACTAAATGAAGGTATTTTGTAGTTAAAGTTATCATATTTGAATATTAAGATTTATGTAGAAAATTAATTAATTAATTAGCATTAAGGATAATACTTTTGTAAAGAATGAGAATTTTATTCCCCTAATCCTATTACATGTATTGGATTATGAGCAATAAACTTGTGGCTATCTTAACTCTTAAATAAGTTACATAATAATCATTATTATCAAATTTAGGTATTAGGTTGTACTACATAGTTAAGTATTTCAGTCAACCTAGGTGGTACCCAAGACATAATTAGGCATGAATAGGAGTTAGTGGATAGTTATTATCATCATATTAAGTATTGTGTTTTTATTGAATACTATTGGATGTATCCCCCTTGAAGTGGACTAGAAGGTTTCCCCCTTGAATTGGTATATTATTATCAAGTACTTGAAAGATGTATCTCATGTTATATTATTCTAGTGTGTCATTTGTTTAATTACACTTTCTTCCAAAAGATCCTCCATATTTAGCTTTCATAGCTCATACCTAGAGCCATTAAACATTTTAACCTCTAAATGAGAGGTAGAATTCATAGTTTGAATTAGTTGGTTGATAAAACAACTAAGTCGATTCCACTCTAAAAGAACACACAATACTTCGAGGAAAGTTGTCCCCTTCTAAATAGAACCAAAGATTTGATACCAAATGAAAATAATATATCAAATTAAACATTTTACTTCCTTAGATACTACTAATAAAAATCTCTTATATGTATATGTAGTATCATAAATTGAAACCCTTTACAATTTTACACTCATTTTTGTGCCCTTTCCTTAGAGTGTTTCCTCTTGGCTCTTATCTAAGCATATTTCTAGCCTTTGTACTGCAAAACTATCATCATATGATCATATGGTGATCTGGATCTCTTTCCTAAGCCTAAGAACATTAGATTAATCATTGATTCACTCTTTTATGGGGGGTCAAGGGTGCTAGGTTCCCTTTCCCCTCCAAAAAGGGCCTATTTTTAAATACGTTAGTGCCCAATTCTTGCTAGTTGATCCTTGATCCCGACATTCTAATATGATTTTTGGAGGTTAGAATAATTCATGAAATAATTTGAAAAGCCTATATAAGATCATATTTACAATTCATTTTTATTTTATCCACACATATCGTAAGCATCCATCAAGAATTATTTCATCCCACCATATCTTTCAAGAACAAGTATTCTTCAGATCTTGCCATCATGGACTGTAAAGTTGCAACAATCTTCATGCAAATCTTTTTCATGATTGATCTTCTTTATGCCTTGTCATTTCATGTCATATTATTGCATCAACACTTATGGATCACATTCTAAGAGAATTGCATCATCACCATTATCAACTACAATAAGCTTAAGGTATAACATTTAATAAGCTTGAGCTATAAAAATGAGTGAAGCGGGAAATAGAGTGGGAAGAAGAGTGGATTCTTTTGAAACGCTAAGTGAGAGAAATGATGCAGATGATGAGGATGATGGTGGAAGGGATCTTGCAGCTATGGGCTAGTGGGTGGGTTGGCTCTTTTTGTCTGTTCTGGTCTCTTTGTAGCCACTTTTCCCTAGCAAAGAGAGATCTTTCTTGTGATTTGTAGTGGGGAAGTTGTTCCTCTATTTGGTTCTTGGACAACTCTACATCAATTGGATTTTCTTAGTGGTGTCTTTTGGGGTCATTTTTCTTCCTAGCTAGTCCCCTTTCTATGGTTGAAGGTTGTGGCCATGGGTGGTTCTTTTGTCCCTTGTGGTTTCTAGTTCATCAGTGCCATTTTTGGGAGTAGGGTTTATCGAAGATGGAGTGTTTTATTTGGAGGGGTTAGTGGATTTGTGAAGGGTGGCATCTTTGTTGTCTTATGGTGGATCTAATTGTGGCTTCTATGGCTATTTATTGGATCTTTTTCTCTTAGCTCATTGCTTTTTTTGGTGGTGCTAAGGTTTTTCCTATCTTGTGGGATTGAGACCCTTTCTACCTCCTCTGGTGCTTGTTTTTGGTGTTTCTTGTAGGGTTTATTCTCTCTCAGTGCTTTTATCTTTAGCCCCTATTTTTTTGCTTTTGATGGTAGCATGTTTGTCTTCCCTCTTTGTGCTATGTTGGCTTCCATATCTCTTGGAGCCATTTTTATGGATAAGCTATGTTTTTGGTTGAGGTTTTTCTCAAGTTTTGAGGCAAGATTTTTTGGAGCTATGTGGTCTCTGGTTTGCAAGTTTCAATTATGGGGTCATGTTGTCCTTTCCTTAGTATTTTTCTCTATTATTCCTATGGAGGTGGAGAGTCTTCAAGTGGTAAAGACCAGGGATTAGTTGTCTGAAGCACTTTCTTCCTCTCTTGTTGACCCTTTTGAGGTGGTGGAGTCTCCTATTGAAGTCAAGATCTATGTGGGAGAGGTTAGAAACTCTTTTTTGGAGACTTTTTCTACTTGGTTCCATATTGTGGTTGCTTGGGAGTTGGGGAGGCTCGGTTTTGGCTCTTCTTGCTATTGGGATCTTCCTCTACTCTCCCTATTGAGGTGAGGGATTCTTCTATGGAGGTGGAGATATTCTATGATGGAGAGGTGTGGAGTTGTTGTAAGGGGACTTTGTTGTTCTTTTCTTGATGGTTATGAGAGCCATTCCAAAACCCATGGTGTTGGTTTGGGGAGCCTACAAAAACCCCTTATTGTTTCCCCTCTTCATGGCTCTTTCTTTTTGGGAGGTGCAGGTGCTATCTATTTCTTGGATGGTTATGGGAGCTATTATAAAACCCATTATTCCAATGTATTGTTTATGTAATAGTTTTTTGTTATTGGAGATGAAGGTTATGGGAGGCTTGCCAAAACCCATATTTTAGGTTATGGGAGCCTTGAAAAACCCTTTGTTATTGTGTATCTGGCATCTCTTGTTTGATGGCTTAGGCCTTGTGGGTGTCTTAGTCTAATCTTTGATGCCTAGTTGTTGATGTTTGGTTGTTAGTAGGCTATTGGTAGTTTTTGGTGTATCTTTTAGAAATGTTTTGTTTTTGGGTTTTGGATTCCTGCTAAGTCCAAAGGGTTTCGGGTCCCCTCAAAATATATTTGATCCTTAATAAAAAATGTTCAATATTTTACTATCTCCCTCGTGCATGGTAGGATTATGTGTCTCTTTCCAAAGATGGCTTCATGATAACTAGTTGTTATCATTTTTTCATGCGAGGTTAATGTTGATATGACTGGAGCCTTTCAAGATAATCATATTTTAATGTTTTTTCTCTTGGGATTGCCATGAGAAGGCCAAAAAAATCACCAAAATCTATTGTTGGGTACAACTAGAAATGAATGCTCATAATTTATGGAAGTTAAGTTTTAATTATTATTACTCAATCACTTCTTTTTTTAAAGGAGATGCTTTCAAAGGCCTAAATACCTTGTTAGTGGCTCATTTTTACTAGCTAAGTTGGTTAATTGCTAAATTTTTGTCATGTCTCTATCTTGTTTCTATTCTTTTTGTATTGTCCATTATGGGTGGGGAAGGGTTCGAATTGAGCCTAGTGTGCATTCTAAATTAATTTAATGACCACCATAATTTCCAATTAACCTAATTCATAAATTACACATCAACAAGCATACATTAATGCCACATGTACAAATATATACAATATTGAGACATAAAATTATATTTTGACATAAAGACACAATACATGAGCCAAATACAAGACAAATATAAGGAAACATATACCTTTATTAAAGACCACAAGGTCAATTACAATGAACACTTAATTCACCAAATATGAAGACCAACCTAATAGGAACTCCCAACACATATCTGCCCAAGCACATCACATGCAAGAACATTGTCAGAGTGTGTATCCGCCCTACCACAAAGTAGTTACACTTCCCTAGAATCTTTCACAATACGAAAGATACCTGACCCAACACGAGGTAGACTAACAATGCAAATCTGGCAAGAGTAATGGAATAGTGTAATATGACTTATCTATTTTTAATCTATTTTAACATCATGGTTACATAAGAATGCATAGTAATAATATATAGCTTATATGAGCATATATGCATGTAATATCGTCAATCCATGCACTTGATAACTTATCAAGGATCCTATTTTCAATCAAACCTCCATTACTAATTGTAAAGTCAAAAATATTATCCCTTGTGATTAATGCGATAAATGGCACCTTCCTCCATGTCATTGGAGGTCGGACTTTTCCATCTTGTCCTTTTGTCAACTTAAACCATCCTTGTCAACTCTGGCTGAAGTATTACCAACTCTGCCAACCTGTCACCTTCAGGGACACAAGCGCAGCACGGAGATGTCTGTGTGGTGCACTGGTGTCCCATGAATCTAACAGTCCACAGGTGGTCATTTGAGCATCCACACTCAAAAGAAATCATAATGCCTTTATATGCACCCATCGACGTCTTGTTTTCTTCCAAGGCCTTTATCTATCAATTTTGAAGGCATTTTGAAGGATTTTCTTGGCAAGTTGATGATCTTTTGCAGGTTGAAGCTCTTGGAGATTAATTTTGGATAGCATTCTACAAGCATCACCATTTTTGCATCATCTCAAGCACTCTACGCCAACATTTCCAACAATCATTCATGGAAGGGGAGTTTCTTTAATCTCTCTCTTTCATTTTCTAATATATTTTATCAATCTTTTGTTGCATCTTTTCAATTATCTTTATCACTATATTATTCCTATGGCTTCTTGGGTTATCCGTGGAGGTGGAAACACCAAAATGGGGGTCTAACTTAGATAGGCTCCAAAACACAACCCCCAACACTTTCTCTCTTGCATGTGTGTAGGTACATTATCGTGAGGAAGAGATTATCTAGTGGGAAGCTTCATAGCGTGGCTATTTTGTAACTTTTCCCTACTTATTTTCCTTATTTTGTTTCGTAATCCATACTTTTTATTCATTTCAATATTATTTAGTCTTTGCAAGTTTTGATAGTGTGTTTGAAGCTTTCTTCTTGGGACTTTGTGCTCCATCCGTAAAGGACAACAGCGCGTCGCGCTGATGTCCTAGCTCCGCGTGCTCGTCCTGAGGACAGAGGCTCTGCAAAGTTGTCTAGAGACATCTCTCAGGTTTCTGACATCCTAGCATAACTCTGTTATCCCTTGGCTCATTTTAGCGCTAGTTCAAGGAGGTATCAAAGGGATAGTTTGTTCTAAAGGATCCATCACCCTTGAGGTAGCAAATTTCCTCCGTTACATTTTGGTGAACCTGATGTGAACTAGGATTGTCTTTATATTATTTACTTTATGTTTCACTTAGGTGCATTAGTCTTTAAATTTTTCACACAGTTTAAAAATCTAAAAACAATCTAAAATCTAAAAATAAAAAAACCAACATTCACATTTAGTTTAAATTTTTGCATTTCCTTTCAACATTTGCACTTAATTCTAACCAAATTTATGATTCCAATTTTTTCGTGTCCCTATAGTGTGGTCGTGAACATCGTTTAGCTTGCCTATGAGCTTTGTGACTCAGATTGCAACAGGAGTTATGGTTAGGAGGTCTTTCAGGAAAATTTTTACCCCTAATCATTACAGTCGTCCCCTACCCAACACGATGAACAAGGATCCTTCTTCTGACCCAAACAAGTTTCTCAATTCCCGTGCTCTTAGGATCCCTTTCATGGGTGGTTCTTCAGCTGCTAGTTCCCAAAACAATTCCCCAATGAACTCTATGTTACCTTCTCCTCCTGCTATTGACCATGTCTCCGCTATCACTATCGACTTTGATCGGATCCAATCTTTAGAGGAGAACCTAAGAGATTTCAAAGGGTTTCTTAATTGAGAGAATGTTCTCCCCCAAGCAAGGAATGTAGTTAATACCCGAAGGGATATGCTCATCTTAGATAAGAGAGGTCTAGAGATGTTAAGAGAATTGTCCATGATTGTGAAAAGTCATGTACCCCTAGCAGACGCTTCTCCTCAAGATGGTCAGTCTAATGTCTATGGCTCTCAGTTGAGTGTTGACATACCTAGTTTGACAATGCATATGGTTGACCCTAGGCCCACTATTCATGGTATCAATGCCTCTACTACTCCACTGAGTTTTACGAGTATGTCTAGTGGCTCAACCTTCACTTTCTCTATGACTCAGATATCTATAGCTAGCACTAGCACTACATCTTCTAGTGGTACTCGTCCTTCTAGAGGTTCCAGTGGAGGTGGTGGCGGATTGGCCCACCTCCACCTCCTCCGCCTTCGAATCTTGTCCTAAATACAATCTTACAAAAGATGGGGCAGTTGCAGTTGCATCTAATGAACTTAGCCTCTGCTTCTGGTCAATCATTTGTGCCTGCGTATTATAGGAAGATTTCCCTTGATATTACCATTATGAGCACTATCCTTCCTACTACTGCTAAGTCTTTGAAGTTCGATAGGTTCAATGGTGATGGGGACCCAAATGTGAATATAGATTCATCCATGACTATGTGTAGTGATTACCATAGTCTGGATTGTGTTTTGCTAAAGTTGTTCTCGTGTTCCCTCAAAGGGACAATGTTAGAATGGTACAGTTCTCTGCCTGATCATTCTATTTGTACCTTCGATTAGCTCATGGATCTCTTTCTCAAATGGTTTTAGGCAAACATTGGTAGCATGGTCACTATTGCTGACCTTGTTCATTATAAATAGAAGCCTAATGAGAAGATCCCAGACTTCATTTCGAGGTATCAAGATATCTCCACTAAGATCCCTTTTTCCCTACCAAATAGTGATCTGCAGAGGATGTTTATCGGTAATCCGCAACCAACATTGAGGGAGAAATTGTCCCTTAATCGATACCAGAACTTCGCTAACATGTGCTTTACTCTCACTAACTACTAGCACACTGTGTCGCAATTCAGAGATGCCTCTTCAAACCCTCGCGGTGGGTCCTTTGTAGGCACGTTCATGGATGGTTCCCAAAAGAATAAAGTCATCACTAATGTTTTTGATATTCCTTTGATGGTTACTACATAATCCCTACAACAAAATAGAGTCTTCACCAAGTTGAATGACTCTTACTTTAGCATAATCTAGTGGTTGTTGAAATACAACCTCATCACCCTTCCATAAATTAAAATGTTGTCTGATAATCAACCATACCCCCATTGGTATGATGGATCGAACTTCTACCATTATCACCATGTGCCTAGTCATGACACTGAGCGGTGTTATCATCTTTGACATGTTGTCCAAGACCACATTGACAGTGGTGCAATCAAGGTGGATGCATGGAATTTATACTAATCCTTTCCCTCTGCATTCAACAAATTTTATCTCTGCATCATCCTTTAAATGATGGTTCATATGTGAACATGGTCACCATCACCCCCATTAACACACCTTCGACCCAGAAGGGGAAGGTATTTGATACGTCCCTGTCATTTACCCCTTTGGATGCCCCATATTATAGAGATCATGTTCCTCTTTACATCCCTGCCAAGCTAAATGGTCAAACTGTCATAGGTGTGATGGTTGACCCATTGAATAGAGTCGACGTTATCACAGAGGAGACTCTCTTTGTGAATTGTTGGCATAGATCGACGTATGATGATTGCCACGCAACCTTGAGGACACATGATGAGTTTTCTATTCGCCCCTTGGGTAGTATCACCTGGACGATCCTCGTAGTGCCTAAGGCGGTGTCCTTTATGTTCACGAGCATCCCCAAGTCAGACCTCTTCTAAGTTAAGATGGGTATTCCTTAGTTGATTGCCATGGAGGCAGTCCCTTAATTTGTCCACAAATGTCTCAAGCTCCCCCATTAGGGCATGATGCATGTCATCGAAGACACTAGATATCGACCCATGATCGCTCGTGGGGATTTTTTTGTTGGACCACTTTTGGCCTACTCTGGTGGGGCCCATGCTTCCTTGCAGTGATCTAGTGTACCATGCTTACTGTCAATATAAGATGGGGGAGTCAACGCCTACATTTGTGCAGCCTAGTATTTTGTTGTTGCTTCCTGCATCGACCCCTCCTCCATCGATTTTGGTCTTGGAGTAGGTAGTGCCTCATGTCTACTCATCATCGGGGGTCGAGGCTAAGCCTGCTCCCTCGAACAAACCTCTGCATCCGCTTAGGACTGCATATCCTCCAATAGTGTCTTTTGTTCCTATGGCTGCACCTAGCATAGCTAAGAGAAGGGCACCCATATTGTTGAAGTTCATGGCTCGCCCTCCCTTCGAGCTCCCAATCATGGCCGATATTCCTCATCCTTCTCGTTACAAGAAAGGGAAGCACTCTTATCATGTTTTTTTGTCTCCACTTGCACCATCCTCACAGCCCACATCGACACCCTCTATTCCTCCAACCACTACTCCAGTGAAACAAGGTCAGGCACTCGTTGTTGTGCATGTGGTGCCTCTCCGAGATGCATCTCCTGTTTCATCAACTGGGACTTCTCCCGTCCTTGACATAATTTGGAGGCCTCTCCTATGGAGCATGATGCTCTTGAATCCTCTCCATTTTTGATTGGTCATCCTCACCTCTATCAAAACCAGTGTGTGCATGAGCATAAACACTTTTGACAGGCCCAAGCTCGAGAGCATGACGCTACCTTGTAGTCCGACGGTGTGGCCCCGACACCCAACATTGTTGTTTTAGAGCCTATCCCTTCAGTTCCTCTCATCTCTACATCTATTTTGATCTTGCTCCCTGTCACTTCAGGGGCTTTCGATCAACCTCCCCCTAAGAAGGTGCAGGTCTTCATTTCTCTTTCCTTGGAGCCTCCTCTTATCACTTCTTTTCCGCACATTCCTCTATCGTCTCAACCACATAATAATTTGTACACACAGGTGGTGACCAGTGCAGCTTTGTCTGCGCCGCCTATTTCACCACCACTCCAGCACCCAAGTTTTCCTGGGGTCCTTCATCCTACTACTGTTGATAGGAGGCCTGACACTCCTATCACGTGTAAGCGCAAGTTCGACCAAGGCCCTGTCCCAACGTTTTGATGATGCAAGTCTTCGTAGGTATGTTCCTCACCCCTTCCTCTGCCTGTCTCAATACCTGATGTTTTGCTTGTCTCTATGTGCATGATCGAGAAGGCCCCACCTTCTCCAGAGTTTGTCACTGCCCCTCTTATAGCCTATTCTAGAGGCTGGTAGTCCCATTCTTTTTTCATGTTCTCTGAGCGAGTTACCTGCTTCCTCCATGAAGGCCTGCATGTTCAAGTCCCTGGAGGACATCCCGACTTTGTCCATGATCTTTTCACAATCATTGACCCTCACCTCCTCTGAGCTTGCAAATGTTGACATTGGTGCGGCCTCGTCCCTCGCTCTCGCTACGAGTGAGGTTCTTAGTGTCGCTCTTGCCATTGTTCCTCTCTGATCTCTTCCACCTTCTCCCTATGATCTAGATTGGGAGGATGAGTCTCTCCTCGAGGACGATGATCTCCTGCAGTATGATCCCCTCCCAAGGGTTGATTGTTAGGATTTTTATCTTTCCTCTACATCTGCTTGCATGTGCATGTGATTGTTCTCCCCCATGCTTGCTTTATCTATTTGTTCCCTCCTGAAGGACCCAGGTCACTCCGTAGGTACTTGGATATGGGAGGTTGGTTGTCTTTATCCATTGTGCTCCGTTGAAGGACCTAAGTTACATCGTAGGTTCTCGGATACAAGGGATTTTTTGTCATACACATTCCTCTATTTGTCTACCTCTTTCTTCTATTTGTTGTATCTCACTTTTTGACATTCAGGAACGATGCAAAGTGTTGGGGGAATTCTTTTCCTTCTTCCATGTTGACCCAAATTTTTATTTTATCATTGTCTTCATGTGCTCTTCTTCAGATCTAAGAAATTTGGCACTATGATGATACACCCATCTCATAGTGATACTATATATCTTTTTGACACTGCTATAGGTTCTAATGCCAGACTATCAGAACCCCTTATCCTCTTGCATTGCATCTTTTGATGTTGTGGATATCTATGTGCCACTTGCTCTTTGTGGCATTCTGTGAAAACATCTTGCTATGTTGATGTGCCACAACTGATCTTCTCCTTAGAATTTCATGCCTCCCATGCATATCATTCTAAGAGGGGGCCATCATATCTACATTTATCCTTTTAGCCTTTGTATCGATATCTTTTATTGGTTGTTTCTATTGTTTTCCTAGGTGGGGGCCAAACCACTCGATCTTTTTCTTTTCCAAGATTTCCTAGGTGGGGGCCAGCCACTTGATCTTTTTCCATGATCACCTACATGAGGGCCAAACCATTCTTGATTTTTCTCTCGTGTTTGCCTTTGTAGGGGCCAATCTACTACTTACCAAATTTATCTACCCTATCGCATGGCTATCTAGCGTGTCACTACCCATGCCAAAAAATTTATCTCTTATCTACCCTATCGCATGGTCATATAGCATATCTCTATCCATGTTGGCAATCATCTTGCCCTATCATATAGTTATCCATACCGACATATCACACCCTATCGTATGGCCATCTAGCATAACACATCTTGCTACCCATGTTGGCATATCTTATACCAATGATGATGGTTGATTATCTCGTATCTTTCCGTAACTAGGGGCTTTCCTCCAAGGCAAGGTTTGTTTCTGTTACATTATCTTATCAATTCCTTTATCTTATCATCCATTATGCTAGTTTGCAACTAGCGTGTTTGAGATATACCAAATAGAAATATCTGTAGCAAATCTCAATGTCATGTCATTGGGAGTAACCTCATTTGATCAACGAAAATTTGCCTCCTTGTCGTGAATTTTCTTTCTTTGTATCTACCTCTACTTTAGCTTTGCATCCCTCGACAAAGGAATGCTCGCTAAAGTGGGGGCAAAATGTAATGTCAAAAATCTTATCCCTTGCGATTAATGCAACAAATGGTGCCTTCCATCATGTCATTGGAGGTCGGGCTTCACCATCTTGTCCTTTTGTCCACTTAAACCATCCTTGTCAACTCTGGCCAAATTATTACCAACTCCACCAACCTATCACCTTCGGGGACATAGGTGTGGTGCAGAGATGTCCACACGGTGTGCTAGTGTCCCACGAATATGACAGCCTGTAGGTGGTTGTTTGAGAATTATACCTATGCCCAGAATAAATTGTAACGCCTCTGTATGCACCCATTGATGTCTAATTTTCTTCCAAGGCCTTTATCTATTAATTTCGAAGGCATTTTGAAGGATTCTCTTGGCAAGTTGATGATCTTTTGTAGGTTGAATCTCTTGGAGGTTTTTGTTGGGTAGAATTCTACAAGCATCACCAATGTTGTAGCATCTCAAGCACTCTATGCTAGCATTTCCAACAATCATTCTTGGAAGGGGGTTTTCCTTCATCTCTCTCTTTCATTTTCTAATATCTTTTACCAATATTTTGTTGCATCTTTTTAGTTATCTTTATCACTTTATTATTCTCATTGCTTCTTGGGTTGTCTATGGAGGTGGAAACACCAAAACAGAGGTCTGACTTAGGCAAGCTCCAAAACACAATCCCCAACATTTTATCTATTGCATGTGTGTAGGTACATTATCATGAGGAAGAGATTATCTTGCGAGAAGCTTCATAGCGTAGGTACTTTGTAACTTTTCCCTACTTTCTTCTTATTTTCCTTGTTCTATTTCGTAATCCACACTTTATTTATTTTAATATTATTTAATCATTTTACAAGTTTCGT
Source organism: Cryptomeria japonica (assembly GCF_030272615.1). Lineage (NCBI taxonomy): Eukaryota > Viridiplantae > Streptophyta > Pinopsida > Cupressales > Cupressaceae > Cryptomeria > Cryptomeria japonica. Next base: position 669,403,181 of record NC_081408.1, on the reverse strand, counting down.
CAGTGTGTCTGGAGCTTTCTGCTCAGGCTTTGTGCTCCGTCTGTAAAGGATGACAGCACGTCGTGCTGGTGTCACAGCTCTGCATGCTCATCCCAAGGACAAAGGCTCTGCAAAGTTGTCCAGAGATGTCTCTCAGGTGTCTGACATCCTAGCATAACTTTGTTATCCCCTGGCTCATCTTATTGCTAGTTTCAGGAGGTATCGAAGGGATAGTTTGTTCTCAAGGCTCCATCACCCTTGAGGTAGCAAATTTCCTCTGTTACAATAATTAGAACCATAATTTAATTTACTCAAATTTTCAAGAAATATACAAGACTATAATCATAGGTGATACTACAACACGTCTCTGCATACATAAGTTTACAAGAGTATTCATGAGTATCTATAAGAAAGCATATAAGATATCAAACATGAAGACATAGAATGGTTATTCAAGAAAAGCTCATGAGCTTAATAATGGCTATTCGTGACTATGTCTCATCTTTAACACCTGATAGTTATTTCATCCAAAAACAAATAAAAAACTATCTCTTAACCCCTACAAGATACAACTGTATATAGTGCCCTTCATGGCATGCTTAATAATTCAATAAACACGTTTATAAAATACTAAACATGTGCACGAATCCTTCATAATCATAACATGCATAGATGTATATACATGATTCCATCATCTACATACAACCATGTATATGAAGATTACACACAAATTATATTGCAAATAATAGTGGAAATAATACAAAAATACAGATTCTAGAGAGTAACAATATAGACATCTATCATTAAAAGAGAGTTAAAGCACTAAATATACCCTGAATACAATAATTCCAGTTTCCTTTTTGCAATCAATTTATTTTATGCTTGCAAATATACTGGATTTGTCTTCAAAAAGAAAAAGAAGAATATATTTTTCTCCTTATAGCTTATATCTGTTACCATGAACAAAACTAGACTCTAATTACTAATTTCTTCTTCTTCCAGACTACGTTTTATTGTTGCACTTAAAAAAAAAAGATTACATACCCAAATGAAAACCAATTCATTGTTTAAATAGAAAACTTGGGAGAAGATTAGATTTATTTTTTAAGAAATTGTTTTATTACATTTCCTCTTATCTTATTCAAGAAGACATCTTTTATCCTTAGAAAAACATGTTTCTTTATCTAAACTTATCCTTCCAATTATAATTATCTTAATTATCTTAAAGCATAATAGAAACTAAAGAAATATAAATTTCATAATAATTATTTGTGTTATTTTATCTTACCTTTTCTTATCCTTTATGTAGAAACTTTATCTTCTCATAATATTTTTCTAAATTTTTTTTTATATTAAGAATAAGGAGATCAAAAATACAAGAGATCGCAGAGTATTAGAGAACAGAGGCTAAGCCTCACACCATCTAAAAAGAGTATTTACAATGAACCAGCATCATATATAACTTAAATTACGACAACTAGTAAAGCACATCATCCCAGGTGTCCACCCAAGCCAGCCAACCCATAGCGCCATCCATCCACACCATGCTTTTCTGATCTTGAATTTGTTTTAGCATGTAAACCGACTCATTAGTAGCATTGTGAGGTCTTCTTTTAATCTCCTTTCTAATTCTACTGAAAGTTTGATTGAAATCATGTATATTATCCAAATGCAACCTCCAGAAATATCCATTCTTAACGTCATTGGCAAAAAAGGTAGCATGACCGTCCTTGAGCAGCCTTTTGAATTTAGCCTTGTTGATTTTCATGGTGATCTGAATCTGCAAAAAAAATTTAAAATATGTGAGACTTCGAAAAGACTCAGTAAGCATTCTGGGGATATTTTGAAACCTTTCTTCATTTCTGCACTTCCAAATTTGCCATAAAATGCTAGATGAGGTAATATCCCAAAATATGTTAACATCTTTTTTAGCACTTAAAAAAAAAAGATTACATACCCAAATGAAAACCAATTCATTGTTTAAATAGAAAACTTGGGAGAAGATTAGATTTATTTTTTTAGAAATTGTTTTATTACATTTCCTCTTATCTTATTCAAGAAGACATCTTTTATCCTTAGAAAAACATGTTTCTTTATCTAAACTTATCCTTCCAATTATAATTATCTTAATTATCTTAAAACATAATAGAAACTAAAGAAATATAAATTTCATAATAATTATTTGTGTTATTTTATCTTACCTTTTCTTATCCTTTATGTAGAAACTTTATCTTCTCATAATATTTTTCTAAATTTAAAATTTAAAACCTTTTATATATGACTCTATCTCTTTCTTCTTTTTTCTTTTTTCTTTTTTCTTTTTTATAATATATTAAGAAAGGTATTCATTATATTAATAAAAGATTTCTATTAATATATTTAGATAGAGTTTCTATTTTATTTATGTTTTTTATTTAATTTATAAATGCTTTTTAATAAAATATTTAATATATTTTAAAAAATCTTTATAATTCACATAAAAGCAATTATAATATGAATTTTATATTTTAAGTTTCTAAAAGAATTTAAAAAGAAACTTATTTTCTCTTCTTTAAAAAAAAAATTACTTTTCCTTATAAGTTACGTTTCTAAATATTTTTTTAATAGAAACTTCTTCTTTTTTATCAGTAATGGGTCGAAGAAAATGAGGTGTACACACCTTACCCTCTTGTGGGATTTGAACTTATGACCTCTCTTTCAAAAGCACAAGTTCTCAACCAGTAGGCCAACTGAAGTTATACTTCATAGAAACTTTTATTTTAAGTTTCTTTTTATTTTAAAAAGATTCTTATTTCTTTTAATTTATTTTTATTTATTAATTGCATGCATGAGATACATAAATAAATTAAAAAACTTTTTAAAAGAAAAATGAAAAATAAAACATTAAATATAATAATGAAATTTCGTTCTACAACTAAAATGCATTGTGTTCATTTAAAATATGTTTCAAACATTTTTTTATAATATTATTAATATAATTTATATTTAAGATTTTTTTTAAAAATCAATACATATATTACTTAAAATATTAAAATCATGCAATAAGAAATCATTTGTCACAATTAAAAAATTACACAATTAATTTCATTATTAAATAATAATTATGAAAATAAGGGATGTGACAATTTAAAAGTGACTGTGTTGTTTGGCATGTTTGCAATGAGGGTAGGCTTGTAGAATTCCTACAAGGGATTATAGGATATGATGAAAACCTCCCAATTCAATTTTCCAATTCCTAGAATGAGAGGAAAGTTTTGTTTGGTGTGATTTCATTTGAAGTGACTGAAGAGTCCATTGTTGTTCTTGTTGGCCTCTCCACTAAGGGCAAAAAACGGAAGACAAAAAGTTGTGTTTTGGATAATGAGAGCTTGGCCCCTTTTTTTAGGGAGAAAGAAGAACCCGTAAAACTGCAGGGTGGCTTTGCTCATGAAAAATTGCCAGACCAATTGATGGAATAAGGTGTGCCTCATGATTATGAATTTTTTTACTTTAGAGGGTAGGTTTAAGGTTAACTACTTCTACCATTTCCTTTTATTAAATCATTTCCACAATCATGATTTTCTCTCGCTTCCTTTTTTCCTACTTACTTTGCTTGAGTGTTCTATGCTCGAAGCCCTAGAGGTGGCCAAGTCCCATGGTTGGAAAGCTATTTTGCTTCATCAAGGATTGTTTTTTTGTCTATAGCACTTTCACCTTGCACTTAGCCATCCTAGACAACTATTAACTCTTGAACACGAAGCCCCTCACACTATTCCCCGTTGCGGCCACTATCCTTGACTCCCCGAGTGGTGGTAGAAAAAAATTTTTGAAATTGCCTCTCTATCAGAAATCCCTCTCGCTCTGGCTCTCTGGGGACCCCTAATATTGACCCCATAGTTGTTTTGCAGCAACCCACCTTTTCTAAGGGTGTGAAGAAAAGGAAGACCCAAGGTTCCTCTTCCCCTGCCAAAAAACAAAGAATTGAGGTTGATGGCGAGGATAATTTAGAGGTTGAGGAGGATGTCAATAGGATTGTTGGTCCTGGCTATAGGCATTCCAATAGATTGGTTGGTTGGTTGTTGGGAAGTGTTGTGAAGCAAAATCTGGTAGAGTATGAGGAGAGCCCTAGCGAGGAGGGATTTGCTGAGAATGAGGATGCAAAGTAAATTGAGGAGACTAAGGATGGTACCTAGAAAGTGAGCATTTTAGCTAAATCGATCAATGAGGATTTGGATCAGAGCCAAAAGATTGAACCCCTAGACCTTATACAGGAAATGATGTCGGAGGAGAAGGAGATTAAAGGGGTCAATGAGAATGATTGTTCATTGTGCAGGTCTATGGTGATGGAGCTAGATACTTTAAAGAAGAAGGTGATAGAGCTAGAACAGAAAATGGTGAGCATCTCTAGGTTCAGTCTGCAGGTGATGCATAGTTCGGCTACTTCTATGTGTCTATTGCAAAAGAAGGTGTTGGAAAAGGATGCTAACACTGAAGGAAACTAATAAGGAACTGCTAAAAGTTCCTTACTTAAGACTAGAGCAATGTGCTCAAGCAAGATAATTAGGATTTGGGATTTTTTTTGGTCCTTTTATAGTTTGCTATTAGTTCTAAGACTCTGGTATTAATATATATTGCTAAGACTTTTTAATCTCAATAATTTAGCTATTGTTTGCTTTGTGCTAATGTCTTGCTACTGTTAATGTTGCCTATGGGTTGTTAGTGTAAAGGGCCAATGCCCTTGTTTTGCTTCTTATTAATGTCAAAAACATTCAATATTTTACTTTAGAGCTTTCCATTTCAATTTATCTATTGCATTCAAGGGTTAATTCCAACTCGGGATTTAACCTAGGAAAACCCCTATCAACACTACAATATTTTTCCCTCTTGTGTGCACGGGTGACAAAATCTGAAGACAATGAATATAGATCTAGACATAGCAGACATAGATACACAAAACCATATTTTGTGAAAATTAAAATACTAGGTCAAGGTCACCTAGCATTAGTGTCTGACGCTTTTCTGACAAATTTTCAAGGAGATACTTACAGTGACATCCTGATTCAAAAAATATTTTCATTGTCCACATCCAACAGTTTTGGGTCAAGGTCACCTAGCATCCTTGCCCCACATTTCCGAGCTCAATTTCAGACACGAGTTCCTCTTTGCTTTACATTTCTAGATCTATACTCTATGTCTACATATCTATTCTGAAACTCTTTATTCATGTTGATCATTGTCAATTTTGCATCACCAACCCTAGTTCTCAATTCAATTATTCAATTTAAACTCAAACAAACAAAGGGTGAGAGGAATACAATCTCTGTTCAACCCTTTCATCATAGATTTTTGAGGTTGAAACTATTTGATCTTATCCCTGTTTAATGTATCTTGGTTGGAAGTTTAATTCCTTATTTACATGATTAAACTAATGAATCCTTATTTCCATCACCGTACAAAATCTTATCTAAAAGATTCTAAATGATATCTAAAACTTTACATTAAAATATATTTTATATTATTTTAACTTAAATTAAATTAATTAAAAAATGATAATAATTTCTTTTTGACTAAGGTGATAACCATTTCATATAAATGTGCAATTACAATTCATTTTTAATATATTTAACTTCTCCACTTAAGAACTGAACTCATGCTCATACTGGTAAGACACTTCTAGACCAAAATCCAATATATGATATTTCTATTTATTTAAATAATATTATTAGTTTGTTCTAGTTGAAACTAAACCAACAAGTAATGCCAAAAAGCTTTCCCTTGCCAATTGATGTGAGAAGGATAAAGACAAGGCAATTGATCCTTTGTGTCCCCTTACTATAATTTATATTCCCACTTCTTTTCTATTTGTTAATTTTTAATTTTATATTCCCACTTCTTTTATATTTGTTAATACTTTTATATTTCCACTTCTATATGGTGTTATAATCATAGAAACAAGAAAGAGGAACTATAATATTATTTGGGCACGGAATAAATATTGGCATTTCTACAACGTAGATGTAGGCATCAAATGGGCCATTCCTATATTGTTAGGTCAACAATGACAATTAATTAAAGTAAATTTTAAATGATGGCCACCTTATATATATATATATATATATATATATATATAAGTCAAATGTTATTTATAGATTATGATTAATTTAATAAATGATTTGAAAAAATTGATTATGTATTTAACAGATATATGTTTCTTTAATAGATTAAAGTTATTTTTAAGGTATGTCATACGTAACATTTATTAGAATATGTTTTTAGGATCATTGTAGAAATGTTGAATTGTTGACTTTATGTTCATTATTACATCACGATAAAGAAGTGTGTTGGTGACAAAAGGGACAACATGTTGCTAGAATGAAAGTTAAGATTTATTTAACATTTTTTTCTAGTCACACTTTCTAGGGAATAAAATGTACAGTGCAAATATTTAAATCTAAATAATGATGGAAGATTTAAAAAAATAAAAATTGATAATATGAGCTAAGAATAAAATAACTGAGATAGATTAGTTGAGATAGAAATTAGAAATATTGAAATGAAATTGAGAGGGATTACAGTTTATTTTGTAATTGACACAATGTACATTTATATTACTAAGATGCCATAACAAAGAGCTTATATATGAAATCTAAGATTGGATATGATATTAGAGAATTAGGAATTTGAGGGCCTGGGATATGATCATACCTACAATCTAATCTAGTCGGCATGGTTGTCAACTAATACATGATTTCATCTTGCATAGGAACATATCTTTGGTACCTACAAAAATGCTCACATGGATGATATCTATGTAATTGATGTATAGTAGTTGTATTTATAGCATTGTTAGAAGACTATTCTACAAACATTGAAATGTAAAAATATCTTAAGTGTGTATGTATTTAAGATTTATACATTTATTTTATAGGTTAAAGTAATTTTCAAGGTATTTCTTATGTAACAATCATCTAGAATGTGTTTATAGGATTATGTAGAAATGTTGAATTATTAACTTTATGTTCAATATTACATCACGATAAAGAAGGGTGTTCGTGACAAAGGGTACACTATGTTGCTAGAATGTAAGTTAAGATTTATTTAATATTTTTCTAGTCACTCTTTGTAAAATGTAGATTGCAAAATATGTAAATCTAAATAATGATAGAAATTGATAAAATTTTGATAAATAGGAACTAAGAATAATATAACTGAGATATATTAGTTGAGATAGAAATTAGACATGTTGGAATGAAATTAAGAGGGCTTAAAGTTGACCTTGTAATGGACACAATATATATTTTGACTACTAAGATGTCATAATGAAGAGCTTATATATAAAATCTAGAAGTGGACATGATATTAGAGACTTGTGATGTTCGAGCCTTGGAAATTTGGGGGCCTATCAGATGATCATGCCTACAATCTAGTGATGCAGGAGCATTCCTGATTCTTAGCAATCTTGCATCAACCAAAAATATTTCTTTTATGTTTGTTTTTTGTTTTGCAGTTTCAACATTCCTTTCTACATTTTCTTGCTCATCGAATCTTGCAAAGCTAGATTTTTCTTGTGAACATGATCATCTTCCTTATTCCTAAACCACGGAGCATTTGGATCATTTTTCGGCAAGTTATCGCTTCCAGATTCTAAGATAGTTTATGGCTTAGAACACTGGAATCGCTTGGACCTATTCGCTATTGGTGAATCTTGCAGATCCTTTCCATAGCTTGAGGAGCTTCAATTTGTTGATTCCAATGTTCCTTGGCGTGTGGTTGACCTTCCCTCTATTCTGTACTTCTTCCTGTGGATTTTCCAGAGGATTTTTATTGGCAGAGGCCGACCTAGTGTTTTATGCATTTGATCTTGTTCTTTGGAATTTGATCCCTCTTGGGCTGATTGGATCCCTCTAGACCATATAAATCAATGTAATTAAGCATCATAAATCGATAAGGAAGAACATAGAAGACATATCCTAAGACTTAAAGGTCCAGCGTTGATCGATTTTGTAATTGAGCATGTATGTAGCAGGCCAGTGAGCCAAATCTTGTAACCCGGATGTTACTGGTTATCTGTAATCAGTTTTCATGATCTAATTCATTCAGTTATGCATTGCCTCCATCATATCCTCTTGTTTCCATTGTGTTTACTCTTGTTGCTCGGTCCGGATTGATCTCTTTGAGGTCCCTCCTAACCGGTGACTGCACCAAGTGGTATTAGAGCAAGATTTTATTCTAGAGATTGCGTTGTCCTGAAGATTTTTTTGTGGGGTGACGGATTGTGGATCCAACCTAAAGTTGTAGGGGACTAGCGTGAAGATGGCGCAAAGAGGAAATATGAATGGTGGAGTGCGTGGGAATGCAGACCCTGTTGTGATGGAAATATTGAGAGGAATTTTAGCCTATTCGAAGTCATTCAAACATCCCAGAGAAGAGGTAGACATATTGAAGATGTAAGTGAAGATGAAGAAGAAGAAGAAGAAGAAGCATCGACGGAACAAGTAGCAAACCCACCGGAAATCGATCTGAATGAAGAAAGGTTCTTGAAGGTTTTGAGTAGGGCGAATACCAAACAATATTTTACCCCACTGGAGTATGATGGTAAGTTGCATTCAGATGAATTGATGAATTGGATCTCGAAGTATTTTGATTTTGAGAACACCACAGAGGAAAGAAAGGTGAAGTATGTTTGTACCCGGTTGAAAGGTCATGTATCTCTTTGGTGGGAACATTTGTAGGTTGATTGACAAAGAAGAGGTAAAGAAAAGATCAAATCATGGGAGCGAATGGTTGCCAAGTTAAAACCAAAGTTTATGCCAGTTGATTATCAAGTAAATCTATTTTGAAAGTTACAGAACTTGAAGCAGAAGTAATCTAGTGTGAAGGATTGTACCGAAGAAATCTACAAGTTGAATATCAGATCCAAACATGTCGATGATGAGGTTGAACCAAGTTGCGAGATATTTGAATGGATTGCAGATGTCTATAGAAGTTTGATCAAGTTGCAGAGTATTGAAGAAGCTTACCAACATGCCTTGAAAGCATAAGAGAAGTTGAGCAAAAGACATGAGCAGAGACAACGAGGTAGAAGTTGAAGGTTTTCTGGAGGAAGAGGGTATTTTAGAGGAAGAGGAACCTATACAAATAAAAACAAGGACAAGGAAGTAAGAAAAGAAGGTAATTCTTACTAGAAGGATGACAAAAATTTCTACCAAAGAAAAGAACCTGATGGTTACCAGAATGAAAATTTTGGAAAAGATGATAGAAGACAAGATAAGAGAGTGTTTAGGGGAACTTTCTTTAAGTGTGGAGGAGAAGGACATCATGCGTTCGAATGTAAGAAGACAGAGAACACTGGGAGAACAACATTGATGGAAGAAAGCCCCACCAGATCAGCTAACAAACCAGAAGATGGACAATTGTTAATGATGAGAAGAGCTTTATGTCATACAGGAGAGGATTAAGAGCCCTTGCAGAGGAGAAATTTGTTCAAGAACAGATGTAAGGTATCTGGTAAGTGTTGAAGTGGTAGTTTAGATAATCTCATTTCAAAAGAAATGGTGAATAAATTAAAGTTGGAAACATTGAAACACCCTCAGCCTTACCAGATAGCATGGATTTAGGATGATCATAAGTTGTTAGTAAGTGAGCCATGATTGGTGAAATTGAAAATTGGGAATTATCATGATGAAGTTGTGTGTGATATTATGCCTATGGATATTTGTTGCATAGACCTTGGCAGTTTGATAGACAGTAAATACATGATAGAAGAAAGGACATATACACTATTGTAGCAAATGGGATGAAGCAAACCTTGTTACCCTTGGAGGAGCCCCTAAAGAGTGAAGTCTGTATGAATGCTAGAATCTATTTGCTGGATGGAATGAGACATGAAAATGTATGTTTTGCGTTGGTTCCTAAGAAGATTGAGAATCTGGAGCATGATGAAGAACAACCGGAGGAGATAAAAGAATTGTTGATAGACTATGAAGACATCATTTTAGATAATGTTCCTGATGGATTACCACCTATGAGGAGTATCATTCATTGCATGGACCTGATTCCCTGGGCTAGTTTTACCTAACAAAGTTGTACACCAGATGACACCGACAGAGAATAAGGAGTTGAATAGACAAGTGCAAGAGCTATTGAAGAAAGGTTTGATCAGATAAAGTTTGAGTCCTTGTGCAGTACCAGTAGTGTTAGCACCTAAGAAGAATGGAGAATGGAGGATGTGTACCGATTTTAGAGAAATAAATAAGATCACAGTGAAGTATCAGTTTCCTTTACCTAGGATGGGTGAAAAATGGATTGTTTGAGTGGAGCCAAATACTACACAAAGATAGACCTGAAGAGTGGATATCATCATATCAGAATCAAAGAAGGAGATGAGTGGAAGACAACATTCAAGACAAATGAGGGATTGTATGAATGGTTGGTGATGCCTTTTGGGTTGACTAATGCACCGAGTACCTTCATGAGGTTGATGAATGAGGTATTGAATAAATTCTTGGGTAAGTTGTTATTAATGCTAGTATATTTCCACAATTCATATGATTGAATGGTTGTTTCTGGATTCGATTGTGTGAGCATTTTCATCAACGTTTCAGATCACACTCTGTGATCCATCATCATGATGAGAAAGAGATCATAAGCAAAAAATGATACAAGTTGTAGACCAATACAAGTTTGTTATTGTATATTTGGATGACATTCTGATTTTCAGTAAGACAAAAGAGGAGCATTTGTTGCATTTAAGACAAGTTTTGCAGAGGTTGAGGGAAGAGAAGTTATCGATAAATCTTAAGAAGTTCAGTTTCATGAAAGAAGAGTTAGACTATTTGGGATTTGTGATATCTATGGATGGATTAAATATGGACCTTGGGAAGGTAAGATAAATTGTTGAATGGCATACACGGAAAGCATTGGAGAGGTAAGATCCTTTCATGGATTGGCTAGTTTCTACCAAAAGTTTATGAGAAATTTTAGTTCAGTTTGTATCCCTATGACTGAGACAATGAGAGGAGATAGGAAAGAATTCAAGTGGAAAATCGGAGCAAATAAAACTTTTGAATTACTAAAGAAGAAGGTCACTAAGAAGCCTCTGTTAGCTTTACTGGATTTCAACAAAGTATTTCAAGTGGATTGTGATGCAAATGGGAACTCAATTGGAGGAGTATTGAGTCAGGAAGGGAGAGTACTAGCTTATTTCAGTGAAAAGTTGAATGAAGCTAGGAGGAGATATTCAGTGTATGATCAGGAATTTTATGCCATAGTTCAATCCTTGAAGAAATGGAGACATTACCTGTTGCCTAAGGAATTTGTGTTGTATACTGACCATCAAGCCTTGCAATATTTGAACAGTCAAAGTGAGTTGAATCAGAGACATATGAAATGGGTAGAATTCTTGCAGAGTTACACCTTTGTGTTGAAGCATAGAAGTGGAAATTTAAACAAAGTTGCTAATGCATTAAGTATAAGGAGGAATCTGTTGACAGAGATGAGAGTGACAGAATTAGGATTTGAGGAGTTGAAGACCTTGTAAGATGATGACTCAAATTTTGCAGAACGTTGGAGAGCATGTAGAGAATCGGTTATGGTGGACAAAAGTCAGTGGTTGGATTAATTCATTCAAGATGGGATGTTATTCAGAGGAGTTTAGTTGTGTATACCTAAGAGTTCTATGAGGGAGAATATGATAAAGGAGAAGCATAGTGGAGGATTAGCTAGATACTTGGTGTTGACAAAACAATAGCATTGGTGAGTTGATATTACTTTTGGCCCCAGATTCATAAGGATGTCAGGAAATTTGTACGGAGTTGTAGAGTTTGTCAAGTTGCAAAGGGTAGTAGTCAGAATATGGGATTGTATAAGCCTTTGACAGTACCAAAAAGACCTTGGGAAGACATAAGCATGGATTTCATACTTGAATTACCTAAGACAGAGAGGAAATGATTCTATATTTATGGTGGTGGATAGATTCTTGAAGATGGCTCATTTCATACCTTGTAAGAAGACATCAGATGCAGTGCATGTAGCTGACTTACTTTTCAAGGAGATGGTGAGATTACATGGATTACCTAAGAGCATAGTTTTAGACAGAGACACTAAGCTTGTTGGTTATTTTTGGAGAATACTTTGGAAGAAGATGAAGACAGATTTGAAATTCAGTTCTATTTTTCACCCACAGACTGATGGACAGACAAAGGTAGTAAATTGGAGTTTGGGAAATTTGTTGAGATGCTTAGTTGGAGAGAAGTCCAAAAGTTAGGATCTGATTCTTGCACAAGAAGAGTTTTCCTATAATAATTCAGTAAACAGGAGTACCGAAAGAACACCTTTTGAGATTGCTACCGGAGCACACCCTAGAGTTATATCAAAATTGAGAGATATCAGTAATGAAGACAAGAGGAGTGCAGAAGTAGAAAACTTTGTAGATCACATGGCGGCCTTACATATTCAGGTTAAACAAAATTTGGAGGATATGAACAACAAGTATAAGGAGAAAGTAGATGAGAAGAGGAGACATAAGGAATTTGAAGTTGGTGATGAAGTGATGGTATATCTGAGAAAAGAAAGATTTCCAGTTGCAACCTCTAACAAGTTGCAGATGAGGAAGTTTGGACCTTGCAAGATCTTGAGGAAGTTCAGTTCCGGAAATGCATATGAAGTGGAGCTACCAGAGAGTTTGAGTATTTCGCCTATATTCAATATTGCAGATCTACATCGGTATCATGAATCAAAATTTGGTGAAGACAGTATTGCAAACTTAGAGAAACAACTACCCCAGAAGGAACTAGATCAGATTGAAGACATTTTGGATAGTAGGATTGGGTGTAGCACCTAAAGCGGTCAGTATAAGGAGTATCTTGTGAAATGGAAGGACAAACCAATTGAAGATTTATAATAGATTTCTCATGCAGAGGTGGACCATCTTGGTTTTCATCTGACCCCAGCAAAGTGAGGGACTCACTTTTTCAACAACCCCAGATGTTTGATGCAAGAGCATCCCTGGTTCTTGGCAATCTTGCATCAACCAAAAATATTTCTTTTATGCTTGTTTTATGTTTTGCATTTTGAACATTCCTTTCTGCATTTTCTTGCATTTTCTCACCAGATCTTGCAAAGATGGATTTTGCTTGTGAACATGATAATCTTCCTTATTCATAAACCGCAGAGCATTTGGATCAATTTCTGGCAAGTTATCACTTCTGGTTTTTGAGATAGTTTTCTGGCTTAGAACACCGTAACCGCTTGGACCTATTTGCTATTGGTGAATCTTGTGGATCCTTTTATAGCTTGCAGAGCTTAAATTTGTTGATTCTAATGTTCCTTGGCGTGTGGCTGACCCTCCCTCCATTCCACACTTCTTCCTTTGGATTTTCCATAGGATTTTCATTGGCGGAGGCCAACCTGGTGTTTTACACGTTTGATCTTGTTCTTTGGCATTTGATCCCTCTTGGGTCAACCGGATTTCTTTAGACCATATAAATCAATGTAATTAAGCATCACAAATTGGTAAGGAAGAACATAGAAGACATATCCTAAGCTTAGACGTCCAGAGTTGATCGATTTTGTAGTTGAGCATGTATGTAGCAAGCCAGTGAGTTGAATCTTGTAAACCAGATGTTACCAGTTATCTATAATTAGCTTTCATGATCTAATTCATTCATTTCTTCATTGACTCCATCATATCCTCTTGTTTCCATTGTGTTTACTCTTGCTACCCGGTCTGGATTGATCTCTTTGAGGTCCCTCCTAACTGGTGACTGCACCATCTAGTCTAACTAGCAAGATTGTCAACTGATGCGCATGACTTCATCTTACATAGAAATATATTTTTCACACTTAAAAAAAAATTCACCCACATGATATCATTGTAATGAAAATACTATGGTGGAATTTATAGCATTATTAAGAAACTAATCTACAAGCATTGAAATGTAAAATTTCCTTAACCCTTAGTCAAGCTCATAACTTGAGTTAACAATAGTATAGAGAGAAAAAGAGTGGCAATGAATCTTCATGTAAGTGGTGGTAATGAATATTTCTAAGATGATTATTTTTTGTTGAATTTCAATGCAAGAAAGTGGGTTACTATAATTGATAAATGCCTATGTGGGGAGCTTTGAATATGGAGTTAAAATGAATGTTGAAAGTTGATTTATAATTGTTGTTGATTGCTAATACTAGTATATGATGCTTGATGCTTGATTCCTATAATAAGAGAAATGCTTTTGTGTTATTTTTATATTTTTTCTATTAGAGTATAATAAGAATATCAACTTATCAATTAGTTAATTAGGTCCTCTTTTATCTTTATTACACTTAAGCTAAACTTAAGAGTTATTTTCTATTGTTAAGTTATGTTGTCTTGTAACATAGGATGAGGACATATGTTATAATATAATCTGATCTCAACTAGGGTTGATTTTTTTATTTTTCCTTTTATAAGGATTCATTATTTCTTATTATAATAATCTAGAACTCATAATAGAGAATCTCAATCATGGAGTCTATTTGGATTGATTTTTTTCTTTTTTTAGACTACATGAATCGAGTAGCTCCCTATAAATTGTATTGTACTGGTTAAACTTTTTAGCATGACTGGTGACGCTAGTGTGACACCCTCCAATACCACATGGGCTAGGGGAGACTAGACCTCATGACTTCATGCCTTCGACAAGAAGCTCCCACCAATCTAGTCAAGCCCCCCCAACCCAGATCAATTCTTTTCTCAAGGTTATGTAACATAATCAATATCTGTTTCTCTATTCATGTGATAGGATTTTTGGTTGCAGGTTATTTCTGGGAGCTATAGGGTTCACTATCAACTCCAACATGGTATTAGACTACTAGATCTATGACTTCTTATCTATTTTTTAAAATATCTAGCCTTAAGAAAAAAATCATCTCATTTTACAGAAAAATTAAAATTATCATTGCATTCAAAATAGTTAAAAACCCAAAAAATAACTATCCAAATGCTAAAATTCGAGCAATCAAAAAAGACCTTTTTTAGATGGTATAGATTTTGAGGTTTACATATCTATATAATCGTACGGATTCATATGCATATGTACAAAACTATAGATCCATATGGATTTGTATGACCATACTACATCATACCCCTATGGCTATTACAATTGTGATTTTTGTTGTCTCATGCTAGTAAGAATTTGGGTATGTGCAGGATCATGGTGGGCCAAAACAGGCCCTTAAGTGACAATGAAATTTTAGAAAAACAAAATTTGGTAACTTGACGTAAAAATTTGAATAAGTTATTAACATCATTTTAAAAATATGTAAGAACAGAATCTGTAGCAAATTGAATGTAGTTTCTATGCTACTAGTTATTTTCTGAAAAGAAAAAAATCTATTTAATGAAAATTTGAAATTTCAATGCAGTAGTACTAAAATTTCAGGAAAAAGATAAGAAGTAGGTGTATCTTTGACCACCCTAACCACAATCAAATCATAATATTTTTTTGAAGTAAATAATTAATTATGATTTTTTTACTACAAATTTTTAGAAATATAAAAACTTGTATGTCTGAACCTTAACTTGGTCAAAAATTTATGAAATTCATTTTTTTATTATCCTATAGTAGGCGAACCATAGAATGTGATGCACATTTCGGATTCAAAAAATGTGATACCGTTTGAAAGTTATAGATGTTTTTCAACCACCCTATCAATTAGGACTTTAGTCAGAATTCAATTAGAAAATGAATAATAATTATTTATTAAAGCCAAAATAAGACAAACCTTATATTGTTGGAAAGGTGAGAATGTCCTTAAAAATCCCTTTTCATTTCATCAATTTCAACTAAAAAAAAAGTCGTTAGCCACTAGGGAGAACTCTGGAAAAGCAAGGAAAACTCAAAAACATGTTTTTTTTGTTGACTTTCTAGGCTTGGCATGTCCTAGCCAAATCCCAAAGCAATCTCGAGCGAAAAAAAATGGACGGAAAAAATTATGTTAGAAAATATGGATATCCATTATTAGCAAATATATGTTTCTTGATGTCGTTGCTATGATGTCATATTCTCAAATCGGATATCTGTTTTGGAAACCAAATCGGATATCCATTTTGGAAAAATTAAAAAACACATTTTAATAAAGTGGCCATAACTTTTACGTTTCATATCAAAATTGTGATTTTTTACAAGCATTGGAAAGGTGATTCAGAGCTCTACGATATGGAATGGGCAATGTTTATATATTTTTTATTAAAATATAAGTATAATTAATTTAAATTCATCCTTCATTTTTAAAACATCAAAAGCTCACAACTTTTTCATATGAATTCCCTCTTTCATGATTTTTTTGTCACAATCATCTCAAAATACAACATTAAATAAGTAATTAACAATAGAAAATTTAGGAACTTTAATTATTTTAATAATTTTGGTAAACCATATTATCTCTCTTTGTTACTTTATCTACCTCTCTCTCCTAAGATCTAAACCTATCACTCCACCTTTTGGTTGTTCTCTCCCTCTCTTTTGTCCATATTTATACATCTATCTCTAGACCTATCTCTCTAACTCTCATTTAATCCTCCATTCCTTCTGTCTCTCAAACTCTACACTTATATTTCTACCTCTTCATCACTTCCTCCTCTATCTCACTCTCTCTCCCCTAAGATCTAGACTAGTCTGTCTACATATCCTTCCCATCTCTAGCAACAAAATTTAGAGGGGAGGAGGAGAGGGGTAGAGGTAAGAATCAACAAAATGAGAGGGGGAGAGAGGTGAGAAGGAAAGGTTAATTGGGGGGAAGAGAGAATGAGAGAGAGAGAGAGGGTGATTGGGGTGAAGAGAGACTGAGAGGGACAATTGGGGATAATTAGGGGGTAGGAGGAGAGGGGGACAGGGAAAAGTATCAACAAAGAGATAAGAGAGATGGGGAGAAAGGCAAAGAGAGAGATAGAGAGAGTAATTAGGGGGTGGGGGAGAGGAGGAGAGGGAAGTATCTATAAAGGCATATGAGGAGATAGGTGAGAGAGAGAGAGAGGGTAATTGAGGGGGGGAAATGATGCAAGAGAGAGTTGGGTGTAATTAGTGGATAAGAAGAGAGGGAGAGGGGTAAGTATCAACAAAAGGAGAGAGAGAGAGAGAGAGAGAGAGAGAGAGAGAGAGAGAAATGGAGAGGATAATTATGGGCAGGGGGAGATGGAAGTATCAACAAAGATATAGAGAGAGGGTAATTAGGGTTTCTCTCCCCATCTCTACCCTCTCTTCCTTTGTTGATACTCCCCCCCCCCCCCCCGCCTCTCTCTCTCCCTTTTTTGATACTTCCCTCTCCCCCCTCTCCCCCTTCCCCTAATTACCTTCTCTCTAGACCTCTTTCTATGAAGCTATCTCCCCATCTCTCCCTCTCTCCCTTTGCTAATACTTTCCCTCCCCCCCTCTCCTCCTACCCTCTAATTACCCCCAACTCTCTCTCTATTTATCTCTTCTCCAATTACTGTCTCTCTATCACACCTATCTCCCCTTCTAACTTTACCCCAACTCTCTCTCATTCTTTCTTCCCCCAATTACCCTCGACTCTCTCACAACTTTCTCCCCCTTGAGCCCTTTGTTGATACTTCCCTCTCCCATTCTCTCCCTCCCCCTTAATTATCCCCCCTCTCTCTCGATACTTTCCTCTCCCCCCTCTCCCCCTCCTTGTAATTACCCTATATATCTCTCTTCACTTCTCTTCCCATCTCTCCTCTCCCTCTGTTGATACTTGTCCCTTCCTCATCTCCTTGTACCCCCTAATTTATTGAACTCTCTCTCTCATTGTCTCCCCCCTCTAGCTACCCTTTCTTTCTCTAACATCTCTCTCCCTCTCCATTTATTGATACTTTTCTAACCCTATTCTACCCCTCCCCCTAATTACTCTCTCTATCTCCCTCTCTCACTCTCTTTCCCCCTAATTACCCTCTCTCTCTCTCTTACACCTATCTCCCCTCTCCCTCTCCCCCTCCCCCTAATTAATATTTGTCTCTCTCTTCACCTCTCTCCCCATCTCTCATTCTCTCCCTTTGTTGATACTTTCCCTTCTCCCCTCTTCTCCTATTGCCTAATTACCCCAACTCTCTCTCTCTATTTCTCTCTCCCACCCAATAACCCTCTCTTTCTCCAACCTCTCATTGCCTCTCCCTTTTTTGATACTTCCCTCTCCCCCATACCCACTCCTCTTAATTATCCTCTCTCTCTTTGGCTCTCCATGTCTCTCTCTTCACTTCTCTCCCCATCTCTCCCTCCTACAATCTCTATCACTTTCTCACACATCCCTCTCCCCCTCCCTCCCTAGTAAAAAAATTCATAGGGGAAAGATACTCCACACACCTCATCAAGAACTAAGATCCAAATATAGCTAGAACAAAAACATATAAATTAGAAAGGTAATCAAGATCCATTGCCAATAGGGAGAGATATCTCTACATAAATGAAAATAGAGATAGAGAGGGAGATACAAATAAAGAGAGAGGAGAGGGATAAAGAGAGGTAGAAGAGATAAATATAGAGAGAGGGAGAGATAGAGATATAAAGATAAATATACAAATAAGGAGAGATATAAGGGTGAAGAGAGATTAAGAGATAAAGAGAGGGAGAGATGGAAGGAGAAATAGAGAGAGATAAATATACCTAGAAAAGAGATAGAGATATAGATATTAGGACTATTAAGAGAGAGGGAGAAATATTGAAGGACAAGGATGGATAGAAAGAGGGAGACATATCTAGAGATTGAAAAGGAGAGAGGAAGATAGACATAAAAATGAAGATAAAGGGAGAGGGAGATGCATAGATATATAGAAAGAGAGAGGTAAAGACAAAGATAAATATATAGATAGATAGATAGATAAAAATGGATAGAGAGGGGTACATAGAGTGAGATACAAAAAGGAAGAGATATAGATATACAAAGGAAGAGGAATATGGATAGATAGAGAGATGTAGATAGTGTGAGAGAGTGATAAAGAGAGAAATAGAGATTATAGATAGGGATAGATAGAGAGGGCGAGAAAAAGAGGGATATATATAGAAATATATAAAGGGGTTATAGAGAACGATGGAGGGAGATATATATATATATATATATATATATATATATATTGAGAGAGAGAGAGAGAGAGAGAGAGATTAAATAAAGAGATAAAGGTAGAGAAAGGGAAATAGAGGAAGAGAGGGAGAGGTAGATTAATCATTTCTTGAGGAAGAGATATTAAGATAAAGGGGCATATAGAAAGAAATATGGATAGGGAAAGAGATAGAGATGTGAAAATGGAGGTAGAGATAGATATGGATAGAAAGTGATAGAGAGAATAGGACAAATGGAGGAAGAGATGGAGTGAATAAGTGAGACCTAGAGATAATGAGATATAAATATACATGAAGATAGATCTATAGAGATATATAGATAGAGGGGACAAGATAGGAAGAGAAAGGAGGTGATAGAGACAACTAATAAATAGGTATAGGTAGGATAAGCTAGAGGGGGGAGATAAATAGAGAGAAGAGATATTACTAGAGAGATATAGAAATGAGGAGTGACAATGATAGAGTAGGAGAGGGAGAGATGGGAATAGAAAGAGGGAGATATATGTAGAGATAGATGTAACTTTGGAAATATCTAGATGGGATGAGAAAAGGAGTGAGATAAGTAGAGAAGGAAGAGATATTTAAAATATATTTATAGAAGTATAGATAGACAAGTGATAGATAATAGAGGTGATAGGCAAAAAAAAAAAAAGAGACTTTGTATGCAAAATTATGAGTATTTAAGGTTTTAAAAATGAAGGATTAAATTTAAATGATTATAAATATTTTTTGGTCTATAATCTAATAAAATTACCTTATCCATATTATATATCTTTTAATTACCTTTCCAACACCTCTAAAAGATTGAAATTCGGATAAGAAACACAAATGTTATGCTCATTTTACTATAGTATGTTTTTTATGTTGAGCAAAATGGATACCAGTTTAAATAGATATTTGATTTTGGAAAACATGACATCACATTAATGATGTCACAAACTAGAAATCTCTTAATATCTGATATTTGATACTAACAGATATCCGTTTTGGATTGGTATTACCAAACCAAGTTCAAATTTTGGCCAACCCATGCAAAAAGTCAAAGCAGATTTTGGTGTGTTTGGAAAAGTTTAAAACACGTTATTTTCCCCATTGCCGCTTTTTGGCCCCTCATGATCTTACACATACCCATTTTTAAAAATCTATTTTAAAAAAAGAAGATTTTTTTCTTGTTTTAAAATGAAAAAAAGGAATTATTTTCTATACACATAGGGTACTACACATGTAGTAACTTGCCAGGAATGTACAACAACCAACATATCCATTGACACTATATTTATATCTTATCATTAGTGACTTTTTACAAAAATCAATGGCAATATCATCGTCGATCAACTATTAATCCCTGATAGCGAATGAAGTCTTGTCAAGTCATCATTTTTTACTAATGGGAAAATAAAAATGTTAGTAATTTCAATTTTGTTTGACAATGCATTTTTTGAGGGTCACGAATATTCTAGTACTGTCAACAAATATTCTAGTTTTGTTAGCAGATATTCTATCAATCAAAATTTTTTAATAAGTCAAGAAGAGGGAGAATTTTCTAATAGAATGTAAAATATACTAGAGAAGATTATATTCTACACACCCAAAACTGTCAATGATAATGCTACATCATCAACCTAGCCCCTTTAAACCTTAGTTTTATGCAAAAGGAGCTTATTTTTATTTAGGAAATAACTTGAGCATATATAAGGATAGATCTAATTGATAGTTCTGATACTTAATATAAGTACAGATCCAATAGCTAACAAGATGAGAGGGGGGGGTGAATCATACAAACTTAATCTTCCATAAAAACAACAGATTCAACCTCGGTAACATATACTTCAGTAATATAACCAAAACTGCTAAACATGCAAACTCAAAAGCATATAAACATCATAACACTCATAACACTAGATTTAACATGGAAACCCAAATAGGGAAAAACCACTGTGGGATTTCGGACCCACTAAGAAATATACTCTTCTAGAGTATGCTCGGTTAAAAGCAAATCCGATTAAAGATTACAAACACATTGCTAGATGTGACCCGGTTAAGGGATTTCCCTCAGATCTGTTAGGATCTTCACCTTGTTAGAAGTGACCTTGTTAAAGGATTTCAAACACTCAATCAGAATGTCACCTTGCTAGAGGGTTTTACAAATAAGACTGTTAAGTCCACTCAGTAAGAGATTTTCTGTCACTTTACAAAATAACAGTAATAAAATCTATCTACAACTTCACATCTAAAATGCTAAAACAGATTCTTATTTGCTCGATACAATAGGACTTATCTTGTCCATCTGTTGGGCTCTATACTCTATTATTTAAACAGGTCTTCAAGCTTCTGTGCTCGGTAATCACTATGTAGCATCCCTGTGCATACACTTGCCCACATCCATTGTTTATCAACAGTTCCTTATTTATAAACAATTTGCTAACCGCTTAATCTACTTGATCACATTTCCCATGATCAATCATAGCCATCAGATCTTCAAACTTTGACCAAGTTCAATGTATCCTTCGATCTGAAAAATGTTTTACCCCGCCTTGGAACTTGCATACATTTCTTGGAACTTGTGCTAGGGTATTGCGGTTCAATCTGAGCTGTAGATCTTCTTGCCAGTTTTCCTTTGCCATATATTCTTTAACAAACTTCATGCACAGCATACCAATCATTCAATCATAGCCAGGTCATCAGCTTCCTTCATTAAATAATGCTTTTATTCATTCAATGCATTCTGTTACGACTCGGTTGCAACTCGATAAATACTAAACTTCACTCAGTAGACATTCTGCCTTCATTAACCGATAGCGATAACCTTAGGGTTTACCGACTAGGTTCTTTGCTCGGTAACATGGTATAGTATTAACCTTACAATCAATAACATATGTAGGATATCAAAACAATCTAAACATCATGATCTCATCATTGTCTAACTCGGTAATAGTTGCCCATTGAATAACTTATTTCTCCCCTTATTCATCACATTCTTTTTGTGTCTTTTACCGACATCTTTATACTCATCAAATCATACTTTTTAAGATATGGCAACATCATACTGAATTAGAAAATCAATTTCTTGACATCAATGACAAAATAATAATATTAAGACAGTAAACATCCTTAATCAGTTATATCCATAATCATCAACAACCTTCTCAATATCCTTATTGAAATACCAACAATCTCTCCTTGTCTGTTATAATGCCAACACTAATCACTTTATAGTGGTATAGTTGTTATCACCTCTTGAAGTCATATCATCATTTTCTTCTTTCAAGATCATAATGCTTATATTTACATAATTTGTAATTCTTGTACCCATAAGGTATTGCACATATAGTACCTTCCTATGTGTATACAACAACAAGTGACAAACAAATCCAATGATACTCTATTTATATCCATTTGGGAATTAAATTTTATAAAACTAAATGATAATATCATCATTAGTTGGATACTAATCCTCTAAAACCAACGAAGTCTCAACAAGTCATCATTTTTTAATAATGGCCATATAAAAAACTAACAACTTTAGTTGATAGGAAACAACACTTACATTATTGTAACTGGGAAAGATTCTATTGATATTGGGGATGACACGTTCCATGATATTTTTTGTGTACCTCATCTATCAAGCAATATTCTTTCCATATATTAGATCATCCATGGTGGAATAGGGAAGACTATGGAATTCACACCTAGTTCAACTATCTTTTGACACTTGAAAAGTAGAAAGATAATTGCTACTAGTATGATTGATCATGCATCTTGTTTGTACACCTTTTCAGAATTTACATCTGATCATGGTTCTGATCTTTTGGCTATTGATCACACTCCCAGTGTGAACTTTGATTTTGAGGATAACTTTGGTTACTTGAACCTAGGTATTATCACATGTGATCCAGTTCTTGAACCTTTCATTCTTTCTCCTCCATAAATTATTTCTTGTGAGTATAATTGTGTTGCTACATTCATGGCTACTTGTGATAAAGTGCAATAGGAAACATGTTGTCTTTTGTATCTAGTTTCTTGGAATGAATAATTTGTAAGGAAGTTAAGTAGTGGAACAACTTCCTACACTAACCTTGAGAGGAAGGTAATGCGACAACTTTTATAGATCCTTACAACAGTTAAAAAAACTTAATGAAAATAAACATAAATAGCAAGTGCATACCATAACACAATGATTTACATGGGGAAAACCCGTTCGGGAAAAAAAAAAAAACACTCTAAAATCCACCCAATATATCATTCAAAAGTCAAATAAAAAATTACAATATACTTGCATAGCAACCTTCTTACAAGAGTACCACCAATAGGATCCAAAGGCAACTCAACAACTATCAAACTCTTTGAATACATCACAATACTTAGTCATAATATAATGCCCCCATAAAATAGGGTTGTGTTGTAGGGAAAACAAAGCACACAAAATATACACCATTAGATCTATGACCTAATGATAAACAGTCAAAATTTACAATGACAATTTATAGATAAAATGTGGGTTTGAGAGTGGTGCCCCTGAAATCCCCTATCAAGGCATGTGGCCCCCAGACCCCCTAGCGGGGGTGGGCATCCCACTGGAGTCCACAAGGGGGATACCCCCCCCCACTTTGCAACCCCCCACACACATTTATCAATAGTAACCTTTTATTATTGCGAGGTTGAGACACCATTTTCCTAACATACTTGATAGAAATTGCAGATTTGTTTGTGGAGTCCCATATTTCATACTTGGGAGACACCATTAATGAAAGTCATCTTCTCTTTGAAGGAATTGGTTCTTCTTCAATTGTTGTGGAAGAACCTTTAAATCCTCTTGTTCATATTCCACATGATCATTCATCATAGTTTGACATGAGTGTGGATACTTTTGAGCAACATTTGGAAGAGGAATCTTTATCTTTAGAGGAGGAATATTTATCTTAAAGAACTTCTAGAAAAATGTCATTTCTTAATGTGTATCTTCTTTTTTTTTGCATCGTACCACATAAATTGTATGAGTCCTTTAAGTTTATAATGGCATTGACTATCCTCAACCTATTTGTTTTCATTGGTGTTGATGCTTTGGTAATTGTCAATAATGGCTCCTATGAACAAATGTCCCCAAAAATTTGTGCCCAAAGTATTTCATGAGGTATGATTTCTAATAAGCCCATGGATGTAGTTTTTACCCATTCAATATTTTAATAATTCATGTCAATGGTTAGAGCAGCATACTCTTATAAGATATTTTGTTGGGAGGGTCCCCCCTAAAAGCATGCTTTGGGATTAGGTTTCCAAAGCATGGACCCCTAATGGGGTTTGCCTCGATGGTGTCCAAAACCTAACGAAAGGTTTTTTACTTTTTTATTTTGTTGAAGCCAACCATGTTCAGGCCATTTTATAGCATGATCATTAGTTTCTCAGGTTTTCTTTGCTAGTTTTCCAGCCTTGGTCTTGATAATTCATTGCCTTTAATGAAAAAAATCTTTGAGTCCCCATTTGGATATAATACCCTAGGTTTCCCCTTCCTTGTTGGCCTTTTTTTGAATATAATTTCTCAGTCTCTTGGCAAGGTGATATGCATTGAACTCGACTACTTTTACCATGCTCGACCACAAAAAAGGGTTTGTGTTGAAACTGATTGGTCTCATAACCTCAAAGAGATGATAGACATTTAGATAGGAGGTCTATGTTGCATGCAACATGTGTTCTATCTAAATTTACCCAACATTTATTTTAAGTGTCAGTCTTCAAAGCACAAAATCAAGGACTTCCCTTTGGTAGCCTCAAGGGTTAAGTCTCCTCCTAAGGTTTTTGATCCTCTATAGGCTCTAAAGATTTCCAACCCAAAGGAAAAGTATACAATGATAACCTGCAAGGGTAAAACATCTAGCAATAGACCAACTAAGCCCAATAATCAAGTTGAACCAGTTGTCATGTGGCCACCATATTCAGTATCAATTTCAAACCCTTTTGAGAAAGGGAAGGAGGGTTTACCTACTATCTCCACTAATTCTTTCATTTGTCCTACTTTTGTGGAAACATCTCAACCAATGTCGATGCTTTTGGCTCAGCCACATAGCTTGCACCGCTCTCATGACCCTTTTGGGAATGTGGAGGAAGGCAAGATCATTCCCAAAAAGTGATAAAATGGCCTTCCTAACTTTCAGTCCATTGCTAATTTTCTACATAATTGTTTCTCCTCTCTTGAGGACAGGGATGATATGCATGATATTGATTCATGGAATGTCTAAGGTCTTACTAACCTCGGCTAGAAGTATTCTATGTGGGATACTCGATAGAATTATCCTGGTATCATTTTTTTTTGTCTTCAGGAAGTTAAAATTATTAGTTTCATGCTTTTGATTGTATGTTGGGTTATTTGGTCAGGTGGCCTCTTTTTTGCTTCCACTCATGAGGCTAGTTGTGGAGAGCTCATCACTCTTCTTGTGCCACATTAGCAATCTTGTGTGATTTATCATGGGCTTGATCCTATTTAGCAACTTGTGTGGATCCTCATGTCAATTGAGAATCATTCATTTGAGATAATTAATATTTATGCTCCTAATGATGTTGTTGAGAGGTTTGTTATCTAGTATTGGATTGTATATTCAATGTTGTTGGCCACTTGGGTGTTGTGTGAAGATTTAATATGGTTGAAGTGGCATCTGATAAAGAGGGATTATTGCATTTTTGCTAGACAATTGGTAAAAGAGAGCTATAGTTCTACATGTGTCATAAATTGGGTCTTTATGATCCCAATACTTTCTGTTGCCAACAACATGTTGTGTGGCATATATGGAGCAATTTTTGGGCAGACATTAACAATGTTCCCAAACGACTTGATCATGCCATGATAATGACTCAATCTTTTTTTCTTTCTCATATTGTCAAGCAATATTGATGATGCCTCTCCCTGATGTCACCTTGTCAGCCCACTTCCCTCATCAAATTCAATATTAATTGGTAAGTGGGCTCGGTTTGGTCCTCCAAAACTCAATTTTTATGACACTTCTTTGATGTCATAAACCCATGGTGGCCCACATCCTATGGATTTTTAACCTAGAATGTCATCCTACTAAGCAATCTTGTTGGACTACTTAGTAGAATCTTGTCATTCAATGCACTTATTGGTTCCTTTGTATTTATAGCTGCCAATTTTCTCTCTTTTGTCGACAATCGTGTAAGGCCACCACCTCGTATCTTTGTCATGCCACGTAAATTTATAATCCCTTCTCTCACAATTTGCAAGATAGGGTGGCACAAATTCACCACTGAAAATTGGTTACATATAGCTATATTGCTAGAGGAGCTCAAATTAAAGCTAGACTTCATTAGCTGAAAGTGGGGGATAGAGCTTCCAAGGAATTCTTCCTTGCTCTGAGGACTATCACTCTTTTCCAGGCATTAAAAGGATTAAAGAAGGCCAATTTGTTCTCTTCGAGATCTCAAACATTCTTCAAGCGTTTATTCACAATTATGAGAAGGTCTTCATTGCTCAAGATGCCTCCCTTAAGCGAGATAATTCTCTTCAAGAAATTATGTAGGTTATCCCGACTAGGATTTATGAGGACCAACGTGCCTTCTATGAGAAATTTATTACTATTGAAGACCTCAAAGAAGTTTTTAGCTCCATGGCAAATGAAAAAGCTCTCGGTTGTGATGGTTTCCCATGTGAATTTTTTAAAGCTTTGTGGTCATGTGTTGGGCTTGATTTACATAAAGTCTATCTTAAGGCTTTTCATAATCAATCTCTAGGACAAGTAATTAAAAAAGGGAATGTCAAATTCATACCTAAGTGTGGTGACCCTAAGGATATCTACAACTAGAGACTGATAACCTTTCTTAATGTCTCCTACAAGATCATTGCAAAAGCATTGGCTCTGAATTTTTTTGACAAGATTCGTCAAATTGTTTGTCCCAAGCAAACTATTCCTAGAAAATCTCAATAAATCTTGGACAACATTATTGTTGTCTAGGAAGGCATGGATTGGGCTCACCATTCTTGACAACAAGCCTTGTTTCTTAAAATTGATTTTGCCAAAGCCTATGATCGTATTGAGTGGCCTTTTATTTTAGTAATGTTGGGTGCCCTTGGGTTTGGCCCTCGCTTGATTCAGTCTATCAAGATGTTATTTGGTGATGCCTCTAATTGAATTACCATCAACAACTATCAATATCAAGTCTTTCAGCTTCATTGGTCTATTCACTAGCGATGCCCTTTGGCTCCTTGTATGTGCTTTCTACATAACGATTGGATACTTATTAGCTCATTCTATTGCTTTTAGGCATGTCTGGGGGATTTTCATTCCTAAGTTACCTCATCATCTCACCAATGGCCATTTTGTAGATGACTCCTTCCTCATGCTACTTGAGGATGAGCAAAATATCAAAAAGGCCCTTCAGTGCCTTAATACATTTTGTTTGGCTTTTAATTCAGTCATTCAATGGTACAAAATGTAGTGTTACATTCAATTTTTTCTCCTATTTCTATCCTAGATCTCTTAGTATGAGTGGAATTGGATTGGGCATGGGGAAATCTTTCATTTTTTGGGCATACCTTTTGCCTTCCAAGGCTCATTGAGAAAAAGTTGTCTTATTGGATCACCAAGCCTCTCTCTCTAGTTGGTAAATTTTAGGCATGTTCTAAGATTCTTGCATCCACTCATGTTTATTATTCTTCTTGTAGAGCTCCTTCTAAAGCCTCATACTTAATTAGAAAAGCTCTTGTGAGATTTTTCATGGGTTTTAGTTGATGACCACAAGGGTTTTCATAGAGTCTCCCCTATGATTTTGGAGGGCTTGGGCTCCTCTCCACTCACCGACAAGGTATGACCCTTTGTGCCAAGTGGATTGTATGTGCCATATCTAGCAATGAATCCTAGAAAATTATTCTCAGGCATTGCATCTCTTTTGGCTTTATAGTTAATTGGCCAACTTGGAAGGGGGTTGGCTTTCATACCCTTCTAGTTATGAAAAAAGTTGTTCATATTGAGGGCACTTTTGTGGCCAAAAGTATTTGGTGTGCCCAAAAAACTACTAAGCCTTGGCTCAAGTGGGATGGCTCTAGATTTTGAGATGGTCTGTCTTTTAACTAGTACAACATTTGGTGGTCTCCACTTATTTAGATCTAGGGGCTTCCCGTTGCCCAACTACCATGGGTTCATGCTCTGCATTTTCATAAACGTGGCATTTTCACACCCTCATATTTCTTTTATAGATCAACAATGAACCTATGTTCTTGGGAAGATATAAAATCTCAATTTCAACTTTCTCAATTGGATCATGAGACTTTTGACATGGTATTATCCGCTTTGCCTCTATATATATTACACAAAATTGGCGCCTGCTCTGTGAAGTCGTGGTGGAAAGATTGATGATGATACCCTGATACTGCCTTTGGCAACTACTAGCCATATTTGGATTATCATTATCTCTCTATACATCTTCCTATTGTGGGAGTTTATAAACTTAAGTGGCATTTATAGTCGCTACTCTTTATTTGGCAATGATAATTTTGTAACATCTAGTCTGCCATAATTGAGCCTAAACTTGCCCATTTTGTAACATCTAGTCACGCTATCATTCATGAGTTTCGATCACAAACTCTTATCAATCAAGTGGGTTCATCTTAGCCTATCCTATCAGTGATGAAAGTCATGCTATCATTTGGGAGTTTCGATCATAAACTCTTATCAAATAAGGTGGGTTCATCTTAGCCTATCCTATTAGCAATGTCAGTCATCCTATCAACTCAAGAGTTTCGATCTTAAACTCTTATCAATATGGGAAGGTTCATCTTAACCTATCCTATCAGTGATGAATGTCACGCTATCATTCAGGAGTTTCGATCACAAACTCTTATCAATCAGGTGGGTTCATCTTAGCCTATCCTATTAGTGACGAAAGTCATGCTATCATTCGGTAGTTTATATCATAAACTATTATCAAATCAAGTGGGTTCATCTTAGCCTATCCTATCAATGATGTCAGTCACCCTATCAACTCAAGAGTTTTGATCTTAAATTCTTATCAACATGGGAAGGTTCATCTTAGCCTATCCTATCAAGTGACATAGTCACAAACTTATCAAACACTTGGAGTGTTGATCATACACTATCAAGTGGACCTCTCTTATCAGTGACGCAAGTCACGCTATCAATCTAGAGTTTAGATCATAAACTCTATCAATCCAAATACAAAACCAAGTCCTACCAACATCAAAATTCAAAATTTCCCACATATTGTACAAAATCAAGTACTATCGATCATAGAAACAAGTATCAGACATCATCCACAATCTCATCATAAAATTTTCATCTTTCAAAAATTTCACAAAATATCAAAAAAATGCCACTATGTCATATGTGCTAAAACAGTTTTCATATGCGCTCAAACATATGTGCTAATTAAACAATCATATGTGTTATTAAATCACTCAAATGCGCTACAAAATAAATCAAATATGCTACAAACCAAATCAAATGCGCTATGATAAACATCGTATGCGCCACCTAAAAAATTGTGTGTGCTAATTTTAAAATCAGATGTGCTTAAAAATTTAAATACCTAGGGCACAAAAACCACGCAAAAAAACGTACGAAAAACTTGAAAAATCTACCTATAATGCTTGAAAAATCACACAAAGAGGTTCAAAATTCAACTTATCGAAGGTCCATACGCTGCTAGCCTCTCAAATTGATGAGCTTGCTTGAATCGATGGCAGTGATGAGGTGGCACCATTTTGCTCCTTCTCCTCTTCTCTTCTCCAAGCTCCAATCTCCAAATGACAAGTGCACAAATGAGCTGGAAAGAAAACCCTAGGGGCTTATATAGCCAGTGGTGATGTAAGAAGGGTGTGTTACCTAGATGGAAGTGTGGGGCATGTGTGTGCTCTTCTTGCACCACATTTTCACAAATCAAGCAAAAAAATTTCAGGGGATCAAAATCAAAAAAAAAAAAAAAAAAAAAAGTCAAAAAATCCACAAAATTGACTTGATCATAATTTTTTTCTCAATTCATCTCCCAAGGGGGCATGATTATCATATCGGCATCCAAATCAATATCTAGGGCACCATATCAAAAAATTTGGCAACATATCGAGCGATTTTTCTTTGAATCAACATGTGCTCACACGTCACTTCAAAGAGGGGCAAAAGGTAGACACCTATTTCTATCTACTTAATTAAATGAATTTTATTTATTTAATTATCATTTATCTAACCATTAATTAAATTAATATTTAATTAACGTATCCTTTCTTCTATTAAGCTATGAATCAAATTTAATATTTAATTAATTAACCTTTCTTTTGTTAATTGAATAAATCTTATATATTTGATTAAATCCACTTTCCACATTTAATTAAATTCGTCTTCTGATATAAATAAATCAATATTTATTTATAAATTACCATCCCACTTGTGTTTCCCTACAAATGCAAGTTGCACCCATTGATTGAAATAAATCATTTTATTTTAATTGAAAATCCTAATTTCTCCCACTTGCACCCTAATCATTCTTCTAGAACCTCCTAAATCCCACTTAATTAAATCAAATCCTATCCTAAACATTGTCACATTCCTAAGCAAAAACAAGTCACTTCTCAAACCCCCAAAGTCTTCAATAACCATTAAAGGCTCTTACATAAGCCATTAAGGGTTTTCTCCCTTCAAACAAGTTAACCTCCAAAGTCTTCAAAAAGCAATTATTTCTCTTACAAGACTTCACTTCTCAACACACTAACCTTTGCACAAGAGTTTGTCCATTGGACAAAGCCTTTATCCTTGGATAATAGCTTTATCCAATAACCTTGCCCACATGGAATTGACCACCATGTCTACTCCAGCATTTAATGTTTCCTCCCTCTCCTCTCAGACAATCTCACGGTGACACTTGTCAACATGGGATTGGGTTGAAAATCTCACATGGATTGAAAATCATTCAATCATATCCCTTCTTAAGCCAATTCAATCTTGGTCATCCAATTGACCATTTCTTCTATAAATAACTCTCATTCCATCATTGTCATCATCCAAGTTTTATACATCTAGGTTATCAAGAATTTGCATTTGCCTCTCTCATAAGCTTAAGCATTTTAGATAGAAATAGCATTATATAATATGTTAGTTTCTTTATCATAAATTAGTATTATCATAAAATTATCATGTTAGGCTAGTATATCATGTTAGTTTAATCTTCATTTCAATCTCATCATCTTGCACCATATCATAGCTAGTTTCATATCAATATCATGCTAAGATCTTAGTTGCATATTGCATTTAGATCTTTGATCATCTATCCCTCATTCTTTGCGTAGTCATCCTAGAGATCAGGTTCTCATATAATTTGAGAGCTATCTTGGTTTGAAGGATCTTTGGAGATAGAGAACATTGGAACAATCTTAGGAGATGGATGATTAACTTGTTTTGTCATTTAGATCTTTGTTTTTTTATGTTTTATTGGTATACTTGAATGTGTTTGCTATCATTTGGCTGACCCTTCTTATTAGGTGTACACTTCTAGCGCATTTGACCATTCTTCTAGCATATTTGATCATTCTTCTAGCGCATTGGATCATTCTTCTAACACATTTGACTATTATTCTAGCACATTTGACCATTCTAGCGCATTTGCTCATTCTTCTAGCTCATTTGCTTTGGCGCATTTGAGACACAGGACACTTCTTGACCTTTTGATAAAAATACAAAAACTAATTTGGATACCCTTTTAGATATTCTCTTAGATTCAATTGTCACAGACAGGATCTCTTCAAACAAAATCAAAGGATATCAACTAGTGATCTAAGTTTCACAATTTCAACTTGTATGCAATATTTTAGTGTGATTAGTCAATCAATTTGAAACTAGAAACTAACATACCAATGAAACTTTTGAATATAAAGACTAACTAATGACAAATTGCATAAAATACAAATTGCTAGCTTTTTTTGTGTGTTTTATGTGACCAAGCCAATGAGGATGTTGATCATTTGTTTCTCCAATGTACCTTTTCTTGTCAATGTTGGTGTTTCATGTTGAAAAAACTAAGTCTTTTTATGCCTCTTCTGAATTCCCTTTGGGAATTATTTCAATCATGGCAAATTTTATTTAGATCCTCCTTTTTTTCTTGCATCTGGTTGACTATTCCAGCAACAGTTCTATGGTTGGTTTGGTGGGAGGGGAACAAAAGAATATTCAGGAATCAATCATCTTCTATTGAGTCTTCCTTTGAGACTTTAGAATCAACAATCTCAGAACTAGTTAACTCTTATGTGCAGAAGCATGCTTGCTCGCTATTCACCTCATGGGATGCAAACATTCTTAAGGAATGGAAACCGATTGTTTTTCATACTACTACTCTGTCATCATCAGACAATAAAATCAAAATTGATAGGGCCTCTATTATCTGGCAACCTCCTCTGACTAACTTTGTTAAAATAAATTTTGATGGCTCTTCACGAGGGAACCCAAGTACTTCAGGTGTTGGATCTTTCATTAGGGATGATAAAGGAAGACTGAGAGCCTATAAATCATCTACATTGCCTCTAGGTACTAATAATTTGGCAGAATCTCAGGCTTTACTTCAAGGGTTGATTCTAGCCAGACAAATGGGATACACTAAAATTCATGTTGAGGGGGATTCCTCTATTATTTTTAATTCTTGTAAATGCAAGAATTCTTTTAATTGGCACATTCATTATGTTCTTACTCAACTTTAGAATTTATTAGATACTTTTGAATAATTTCTTTTGTCATGCACATATAGGGAAGGAAACAACCTCGTGAATAAACTAGCTAACTTGGGTTGTGAAGGTGTAGTTGTTGACTCAGCAAAGGATGGTTTTAATTTAAATTTCATCCTTTCTTACTTGGATGATACTATAAAGTTAGATTTTATCCTTGCAGAAAAATATTAGCCGTTAAAATAATTCCCTAATCATTATTTCAAAGCGTTTTGGTTTGCATTGATATGAGTTTTTGCAGGACATATATTACATGTATCAAGATATTATAGATAAATCATACGGTTGCATGTGCAAACAATTATTATTGGCCTTTTGGCAGCTGCTTCCATGGTAATAAACTTGATTTTTATCTTCAAGCATGCAAAAACATAATTCCTTGTACCAATATTTATTTCCCTCAAAAATCAAGGCTTGAGTAGATAGATTGCTATAATTTATCCCTCCATCAATTTATTGGCAGTTTTTCCCACTCTTCAATCTGCGAGATTTTCTTTTGGCAAGTTTATGTTTTCTTAATGTAGCTAGCTAGGGACCTCAAAGAGATGAAAGACATGCAAAATTCTTTAGTATATCATACATTTCATAGAGATCACCTTGAATACATCCCTCGAAATTGCAGGGTTAACATTTATGTGCAAGAGTGGGAGCAACCTTTTTCTGAACATATCTCAAACAAACATCTTGGTTCGGTTTTTCTTTCTCATAGCGATCAGGTGCGGAAGAGTATTAAAAGGATTATCGGTGAGAATATTTTGTTTCCCCAAGAAAGGAAAATCATATTCCCTTCTCAATTGGTGTCAATCTTTCTATCCAATGCTCTCGACCTTCTTCGATCCATGTCTCTTTTAGAGATTATTGCTGCTAAAGTGGTCACAAATGTTTTCCTTCCAGGCAATAAGCTCTTGCTTGCAGTGCAGAGGTATGACTTATGGGATGGTGCACCTTACATAGGTGGTATTTTCCTACGGCGATTCCTCCTTAATGGGCATGTTTTCCTTTCAATTTATGACAACATCAAGTATTCACTGGAAATGCAGAATTTTGCTTTTATTCAGAGGGTTTTAGATAGACATTATAGGGACATTGGTCATGAAATGATGGTTCTAATTAAACAAAAAGCTAATGCCCATCTTATTCTCCTTCATGCTCCTAATGTTGATACAAGAGATCCGAATGTTCAATCGGCTGCTCTGCATGATCTCGTGCTAGACCTCAATATTACTCCTCATCATAGTTCTATTCAGGATGGTGGGGAAATTGGCTCCATTTTGTTGCAACAGGACACTAGTGGTATGAATTTTCCTATTGATCAACATGATGACCTAGAGAGGTCTCCAACAGAAATGGAAGAATAGCTCTCTAAAGGGCTCTGGCTTAAATTTTGATGTGATAAAAATATGATGGTGCCTTCAACAAGTTTTGTCATTTTTGATTCGCTGGTCTTCAAAAGCTCTTTTGTAATCTATACTTGTCGGGATCACTTGGGCCTTTCTGGCTTTTCATGATAATGCATGATTATCATCTTTGTAAAAGGGTCATTGGCCTTGTTTTTGGTAATGACCCTTCCTTATTTATAGTTTTATATTTAGATTTTAGGTTCTAAGCTTTAGTCCTTAGCTTTTTAGGTTTTGTTGTGTCGAGTCGAGCTATAACCAGAGGTTTTCTCTCCTGGCTCTTTCTTGTCGGTATGATCGTCGAGCCAAGTTTTGTAACTATTTTATTATATTAATATATATAATTGGTCTTCCACTTTTGCCAAATATATATATATATATATATATATATATATATATATATATATATATATATATAAAGACTAACTAAGCTTAAATTTATTTAAACAAGCTAATCTTCCAATATGTGTCTCATTGTTCTCTATCTCACAAGATTCCTCAAGTCAATGGTTGCTCTCAGATCATTGAGCAACTAACTTTTGGAATGACAACTCCAAGAATGAGTGATAATATATGATGATGATCTATATGCAAGATGCACCTAAGATCTATATGATATGATTAAACTTACTTAGATATGATTTAGTTATACTCTGATGAAGATGATGATATGATAAATAAACTTAACAAGCTATGCTAATATGATTCATGATTAAAATGCTATGTTAATATGCTCCTAAATGATGAAAATTCTTAATTATCAAAGAGAGGCAAATGCTTAATGAAAGTAGACTATAATTTGGATGCATTAAACTTGGATATTAATAATGAGAGAAATGAGACCCATTTATAGAAGAAATGGGCAA
The DNA here is from genome assembly GCF_030272615.1 of Cryptomeria japonica. Lineage (NCBI taxonomy): Eukaryota > Viridiplantae > Streptophyta > Pinopsida > Cupressales > Cupressaceae > Cryptomeria > Cryptomeria japonica. The sequence continues at coordinate 669,368,149 of NC_081408.1, read as the reverse complement.
TTGGATGGTTAAGATTGAATAATTTTAACAAGGGATAAGATTGAATGATCTTCAATCCATGTTTATAGTTTTCACCAATGAAATGGCGACAATTGTCAATATGAGATGGCTTGAGAGGAGAGAGAAGAGGCATTAAGGCATGGTGGTTACCCTAGGGGGTAAGGTCAAGGTTGAGTTATTGGATAATCCCTTTGTCCAAAGGATAAACTCTTGTGCAAGGGTTAAAGGATAACCATGGTCAAAGCAATGAATGCTTGAAGAGACCCATGAGTTAAATGGATGGTTAGGTTAGAGAGAAAGTCTCTAACCGAGGGTTGAGTTTGAGTTAACCATTAATGGTTATTGAAGACTTTAGAGGTTAACTTGTTGAAGACATAAAGCCTTTAATTGTTTATGAAGACTTTAAGGGTTTTTGAGAATTGACCCTTTTCTTAAGGATTGTGCAAATGTTTAAGGGGGGGATTAGACTAATTAGGATAGTTTTAGAAGAATCTAGAAGATAATTAGTCATGCAAATGGATTTGTTAGGAGAATGGAAGTGGGAGGATATTTTTGGATTTAATTTTGAAATAAAAGGATTTATTTCAAAAAGTGGTTACTACTTGCATTAGAAAGATATTTAAATAAATATTAATTTATTTAAATGGGAGAGAGATTTTAATTAAATGTAAATTTAATTAAGTAGGAAATGGGGATTTAATTAAATAAAAATGACTTATTTAATTAAAGGTTAGAATGTGATCAATTAAATAAATTCAATAATTTATTTAATTAATAGAAGAATGTGGGGAGTATTAATAAAATATAATTTAATTAATAAAGGAATTGATAGCATATTTGCCTGGTAGGTTAGTGCATAGATTTAAATTAGCGCATATGCATCATTGTTTAGTGCATTTGCCTTATTGTTTAGTGCATAAGATCGATTTAGCACATTTGAGCCACAGGTTAGCACTTTTGCATTGAGGATTAGCGTGTAGGGTTTAGTTAGCACATGTGCCTCTAACTTTAGCGCATTTTCTTATTCTGTTATTGTGTAGGGGCAGTTTAGTGCTTTGAGGGTGTGTTTTAGCGCATCTAACTGTAAGATGGAAAATTTGCTTTGTTGGGTTGATTTTTGACTTTGATATGATTCATCTTGATTTGATTGGCATTGATATGGGTCAGATTGATCTGTTTTCTTGATAGGGGTCACGATATGGATCTCGTTATGGGCCTTGGATATAAATTGCTTGATAGTTTGATTTTTAATATGATGCGTGATAGGTTGATATGAGTTTTGATATGGATTAACTTGATTTGTTGGAATCTTTGATATGAAATTTTGATATGGTTCACTTTGATCTTGATATCTATTGTAGCTCAATATGGTTATGATATGGTTTTCTTTTTCGTTATGGGTCTAATTTCGAGGAGTGATTGTTTGAGGTTGATGTGGTGTGCTTTGATTTCTTGTGATGATCTTGATTGATAGATTTGATTTGATCAATGATTGATTTTATTATTATTATTATTATTATTATTATTATTATTATTATTATTATTAAGATGTGATTGATTTTTTATCGATTTTGGATATGGAGCTTATTGGATCTTGATATGGTGTTGATTGATTGCGATATGGCATGAAAGTGATATTTAATTGTTGGATTCTCATATTTGAGTGTTGGATTTTGATATTGTGTTGGATTCTGATATGTTACTAATTGATTAGATAAAATTGATAGATTAGATTTGATTTATGAATGATGTTAGATATTGATTTGACTTGATATAGTTTCAATATGCAGGAGAGGTTAGGTGTCCTTCAGTCTCGGGAGCGATTCCCAAAGAAATGGAGATTGATCCCTCTGTTGTCACGAGCTGATAAAGATATCATTGAGAGGTGTGGATTATCCTTTATTTTTTACATGCCCGATATACGATTAACCGAGGTCTATTGACAACATTGGTGGAGTGGTAGCATAGTGACACCAACACCTTCCATCTGGCAATGGGGGAGATGACGGTGACACCTGAGGACACATAAAAGATTTTGTGGATTCCTATTGTTGGATATTTTCTACTATATGAGCACACTAAGGAGGGTGGCATTGAGGCATTATGACGAGTGTTCCAGGATAAGAACATTAGTGGCTACAAGATCACCTAATAGGAGATAGCTGATAGGTTTGCACCATTGTTGTATGGTTTTGACAAGCTTCATTGGAGGAGTCTTATGTCCCGGCCGTAGGTCGAAGGGACTAGCAGTAGGGTAGGATTTAGTTCTGGAGCACATGGTGATGAAGGGCAGGAGATTCATCTAGGGGTCATTCAAGCTAGCTCATCTATACAGAGAGATTCATAAAGTGGTGTACCTAGAGTACACGAGCTTATCAGCAAGGGTGACATTGCTACAGGTGTGGGCCTAGGATCACATAGCGGTTACTCGGTCGCTAGTAGACAGAGACAGACCAGTTGGTCGCCCTTACGTATTTGGGTACACAATTGTTTTTATCCAACATAAGTTGGAAAAGCTAGAGTACTAGCATCAAGTATTAGTTGATTTGGATACAGTCATCTGGAGGTCGTATCTAGATTGTGAGGCCTAGCTTGAGGATTCACAAGAGATGCCATATAAGTTTGTGTCATGGTATTTGATTGGTCAGATGATGTTCATCATTGAGAGGTTCCTACACAGTCAGGTGTAGCGACATTATGACCTACAATGGGGTATACCACAAGGATCTTGCTTATACATTCATCGTCAGTAGGATGTGCTAGAGTGGGGTCCTACCATCTCAATTGATGCAGAAATGATAAAGTATCTGAGCTTGGATGTATGGACTTGGGATTATGTCATCAGGGTTATTGATGCTAGTATAGCAGTGGAGTATTCACAGTTCTACCTATCACACTCAGTGTCATGGTTGTTCGATCTAGCTGAGAAAGTGCTAGCCTTTGATGATGATGATGATGATGATGAGGATAGACCATAGGGTCATGGAGGGCAGAGACGTAGGGATGATGATGATGGAGATAATAATGAGGAGGAGGAGGGTGGTGGTGGTGGGGGTGGTGGTGGTGCAGTGGCTACAAGGGTTAGTTGGGATACAGGGAGAGAAACACAAAGGAGGAGATTCGAGATCCTCCCTCCACCAGTTACATGGACAGGGGTAGTAGGTACCTCTTCTTAGGCTCCTATTTAGACTCGGGTGCCCTTGCAGCAGTAGGATGCACAGATCAGGGCATTATAGATCATTATGCAGTGGTTACAGATGCATATGGCACAGCAATAGAGCCAGATTGTAGCTCAGCAGAGACAGACAACCCAGCTCCAAACAAAGAGGGATATTTCTTTAGAGCGACAGGGTCAAGTGGAGGCCTTAGCCGATAGTTTAGATAGAGTAGCAATAGGAGCCCCACTTAGGGATACTTTGAGAGAGATCCAATATTCGGCCAAAAAGGTCGAGTACTACAAGCGATTATATGAGGATCTGGTCCCTAGAGTAGAGAACACCGAGTTACGTCATTGTGGTTGCTACTGGATTAGGACGGATTCAAACTAGGACTGAGAGCACGGGTGTGACAGGGCCATTATGACGAGACCCACCTAGCAAAGATCCCAAGGCAGGGACATCTGGTGGTGACACAGGTGTTGCGAGACCTTCTAAAGCTAGAGGCAATCATTCCTAATTGTACCATTATAGATCATTATTTTTTATGTATATTATATACAGACATGATATCATTTGTATACTTGACCTTAATTTGAGATTTATATGAGATGCGACAACGATTTTCCTTGGTTCCACATGTGATGCTTATATATGGTGATGTGTTTTTAGATGATGATGCCATGATTTCTATTTACATGCTTATAGATGTCTATATATGATGATTCATGTATATGATGTTGTGACTGATTTCATGATGATCCTACATGGTCTTTTTGATATGTGTATGATGATGCACGATCTTATATATATGCTAATATATGAAGATGATGATTTTATAAATGTTTTATGTGCATGCCTACATGATTCTATGGTTATGGATACAAATGGTGTTAATGTGGTGTTTTCTTTCTATTTGATAAGTGATTTTATGATGATGTGATCTATATGTTTTGAAGGTGATATATCCCTATATGATGATGTGTTATGTGTTGTGATGCAATTATTTTTATATGGTAAATGCACTTATGTGATGATTACATGGTACATGGTAAATGAAACTAAATGGAAATGATGAATCTTGATAAATGCATCTAATTATGTCATTGTTTATATTCTAATGATGAGGATGATAATGAGAATAATATATTACTTTACATGTAAAATAATGTATTTATGCTACTAAATTAAATGGTAGTATGATGATAATGATAAATGCAATTGATATGAAATCTATTGTGGTCATGCAATCTAATTATGCAATGTTGTCATTTTGTTAGCCAATTGTTTGTGCTTCTTTTGTCATCACTGAGCTTTTAAAATGTTGGAAGTTAGTACAAACATCGATGGAATAATTGAACCATGATGACCTGAGTAAAACTTATATGGATTTTGATATTGCAAAATGAAACAAGCGTTGAGGTTTAATTAAACCAAGATGACTTGAGTGTTGTTTGTGTAAAACAGACAAGAGTGAATCATCAGTATATGCCAATCCAAAATGTCTTCAATGATACATTTCCAATCATGTCTTGCAACTAATTGACATAGAATAAATGATCCACTCATAGATAGAAAACAAATAAAACATCAGACTCCTTCCTTGCTTCTCTAGTTCAAGACATCATTGAGTTGCTCTGGAGATCTGACAACCAAAATCAAGATACAAACAGTCAAATCCCATGCTAAAGTAATCAAACCAGGATTCACAATAGATCATCCATCGTGTTTCATGTCGTATCGATCCTGAAGTTGAGTTTGATGAATGGTTTAAAATGTGTGTCATTTGTTCTACATTGCATTGTGTTTGGATTCAAATGTTTTGATGTTCATCATTGAGTTTCATTATCTTTGTTTGCGAGATATGTCTGTGTTCATGCAGTTGTTGCATGTTTAAACCCAAAAGGTGAATTTCCCCCAACGAGGTCAAGATTTTTGCCCCCTAGCCTCGGACATAACTATCGATGTGGATATATACATTGATTACCAAGCCATGGTGAGATATTATACAGAAAAACTGTTGTAGACAATGAAGGATAGTGACTATGCTAAGTGTGTCCAAGTTTGAACTGTGTTTAAAGAGCTATGTCGGCTAATGGCCTAGATGAAATGGATGTGAAAGGGTATGATATATGTACTAGAAGATAGAAGAGATGATCTATCACAAATAGCGCTTGTTGCCATGTTTTCATTACTTTCTTTTATTGCACTTTTTGATTTGTATAATTTTTTTTGTATTTTTCTCTGTTTTTTAGTTTTTTTTGCTTTTTCCGTGCAATGGACAACTCTGGTGTAAAATTTATTGAGATGGATGTTGTTGATAGGTTCATCAAACAGGTCTCCTTCTGATGTAGATAATTGATATGCACCTGATCCATAGGTAGATATGATGACGAAAGGACCTAACCAGTTTGGTTCAAACTTGCCTTTCTTTTCTTGATCCTGTTGATTGCTTTAAGGTAATCAAAGCATGTTGACAACGTTCATCTAGCAATTATAATTCTTGCAGTCGGTTTACTCTATACTCCTCATCTAGAATGAGTCCTTTCAATGATACTCTGTGTGATTATATTTTGACCTCAATGGGTAAAATGGCCTTTGATCCATATACAAGTAAGTATGGTGTGGATCCTTTAGGTGTGCAGATGCTAGTGCGGTATGCCCATAAGGCAGGATTCAACTAAATATGCCAATCACGGTCAGTATCATTCATTATTTTCTTTAGGATTTTCAGAATGGTTTTGTTTGAAGCTTTTGCTTGGCCATTCCCCTGAGGATAATAAAGTGTGGAGAAGCGGTGTTGGATATGGAATCTGTCACAAAGTTCCTGCACATCTTGATTTTTCAAGGGTCTACCATTATTAGTGATAATGGAGTTGGGGATGTCATACCGACAAATAAGATACTTTGAGATGAAGGACGATATTTGCTTGTTGGTAATAGTAGTTAATGGAACAACCTCAATCCATTTTATAAAATACTCAGTGGTCATGATTATGAACTTGTGTCCATTGGATGAGGAGGGATGAATATTACCCATGAGGTCAAGTCCCCACTGACAAAAAGGCCATGATATAGTGAATGGTTGCAGCTATTGTGCCAGTGCATGTATAAGATTTCCATGGATTTGGTATTTGGGGCTTTTGTAGCAAATTTGTAGGATTCCTTTTCCATGGTTGGCCAATAATACCCCATCCTTAGAAGTTTCTTGGGAAGAGTAGGACCACTTGAATATGTTCTACAAATACCCTCATGAAGTTTTTGTAAGGTGGTTTCAGATTCATTACAATCAAGACACCAAAGGAGAGTACCATCAAGACCTTGTCTATATAGTATATCAATAGTTAGGGTATATGATCTGCTTGATGTATAAAGTTATGTTTCTGGTTTCTAGATAGATCTAGTGGAAGGGTATTATCTTTTAGGTAAGTAAAGATCTTCACGTAGAGTGGTGAATCAAAATCAACTAGATGGCATATGACTTGGGATTCAGGATTGTCATGGGCAGGGAAAAACAATTGCTCTACTAGGATCTCATAACAACTCTTTTTTCTGGTATTTGTAGGAGAGGCAATGGTTGCCATGGCATCTGCATCTTTTTTATCTAGCCTGGGGATCTGTTTGAATTTGATATCCACAAAGTATTTCTTGAAGTTGTCAACCGTTCTTTTGTATGGTATCAGCTTGTCATCCTTTGTTTGATAGTCATCATTGATTTGATTGATGACCAATTTGGAGTCTCCATGGACCTTTAGCTCCATGATCTTCCATTCTACTGTCACTTTGATTCATGTGACCAGGGTTTCATACTCAACTATGTTGTTTGTGCAAGGGAACATTAATCTGTAAGATCGGGGGATGGTGTGTCCTTGTGGAGTGATGAATATGATGTTGGCACCTGATCCATGATGTGTATATGATCCATCAAATCACAAGACCCATGGTTGTGTTGTGACTATGAGAACATATGTGTCAGCAAATTCAACATGCATCAAATGATTGTCTTGTGATGGTGCTTCTGCTAACTGATTTGCTATAGCTTGACCCTTGATTGCTCTTTTGTCTATAGACTGAATGTCAAACTCGCTCAAAATCATCACCCATTTAGCTAGTCTTCATATTAAAGAAGCTTTACTGAGTAGATACTTTAATGGGTCTATTTTTGCTATTAGCTTGATTGTGTGAGCTAGCATATAGTGTCGAAACTTTTGATAAGAGAACACCACAACTAAACAAGCTTTTTTAATGAAGGTATAGTTGAGCTCATATCCATTCAATATTTGGATGATGTAGTAGATCACTCTTTCTTTTCCTATTGAATCCTCTTGTGCTAATAAAGATTCTAAAGATACTTCTATGGCTGATATGTAGAGAAGTAGAGGTTTGTCTTGTTAGCAATTGACACTCAATTGGTTGGTTTCACTATGTTGTCATTGATGGCAGCTTTGTATCTTATTCCAACTTCATGTTTTGGTTCAGTTGTGTACTGACGGGCACTTCACAGACACTACACCGGCACCGACACTGACACCGACACTGGTAGGACAAAAGGATTTCTTTGGTTACCGGCAATGCAGGGCGACATGGTTTAGAATATGGTTATCGGTATTGGAGGTTGACATCTTTTGGATCCGGCATCAGCAATTGTTTTTTATATTCATGCATTTATGTTATCTAAGCTGACATGTAATAATCTTTGTAAGCCAACATAAGGCATGATAAGTTGTATAGGGTATATAGGTCAGTTGGATTAGATTATTTTTATATAGATAAGAGAGATGGTGATGGATATGTGAATGTGATACAATGTGAAATATATCAGAGAGATTATGTATGTGAGGATATTTATGTAAGGGTTATTCCGGCAAAGGTTTCAGGGTTTCAAACCGAAATAGATAGAGCTTGAATCGAAACTGTATTCTGGCATAGAAGATGCTATCTTAGCAGTTCAACACTTCTCCGGATTCGAGTCTAGATTTATATGTAGTCAGTGAGGCTCCTTTTGTGATTGAGCAGTGTGCTCTAGGCTATAAGCCTTCATGCAAGTGCAGGCTTCTTATATTTTATAATATCTCTTCATATGGCCAATGGATTGATATTGCGGGTCACAAATCCCACCATGGTTTTTCCTCTTTGAGGTTTTCCACGTATAATTATGTGTGTTATGATTCTCATTTATGTGATTGGCTTATTGGTTTCTTTACTTCTTTCAATTATATATGTATCGGTATATCAGTTGGTGTATGCATGTTTTAATAAGGCTAAAATTGATCATTCTAGTATAACACTGATTCAGCCCCCCTCTCAGTGTTATTGGATTCTAATACCAATTATTGGATTCCAATAATTGGTATTAGAGCCTTCTGCCTTAGAGGAAGTTTAACAGCTTGAGGAAGATCCTAAATCCAAAATCCATGGACATGGCTTTGGAGAAGCAACTTGAGATGACACTTGAAGATTATGATTTTGAAAGGTTGAAGAACTTAAAGCTATAAGATGAATTGAATTCTGCTAAGGAATTCATTCTTGTCCTACAAGAGAGGTTATCATCTATTTAGGATAGGAGGAAGGAACCTTTGCAAAGTCAGGATGATGAAGAGAAAGATGCACTTAAGGAAAAATGTCAAAAATCGAGTCTAGAGAACATGGTTATGAAAAATGAAATGCAAGTTATAACTATGAGAATGTCTAAAGAGATTGAGGACCAAAAGAAAATGGAAGAAAATCTTGTTGTATCCCTGAAGAACAAATTTGAATAATGTGGTAGGTTGGTTCATGAGAATGATATGTTGAGAACTGATTTAGTACAATCCCAGAGTAATGAACAAGAGCTTGAGATACAAATAATAATTCTGAGAGAAAGATTTAACTATTGCAAGTGACTATAAACAAAAATTCAAGATTAGCTCAGCACAACTAGATGAGTTATTGAAGAGACAAAAGCAGATTGGAGATTCCAGTGGACTTGGATTTGAGCAAGGACAGAGTTCTAGTACTGCTAATGAAGATCAAAACCATAAAGCATAAATAAGGCAATTTAATGCTTATAGATTTAATGGTAGATGTTTTATTTGCAATAGATTTGGTCACATGGCTAGACAATGTAGAAACAAAGCAAATCAAAACCCTGATTCGGCTCCCGATAAATGTTCTAAATGCAATAAGTATGGTCATAAGACAGAAGATTGCATAATGAATGTTAAATGTTATGCATATGGAAAGTTTGGACATATGGCTAATCAGTGAAGGTTAAGCAATTTCACCAGTTTTAGCAAAGCAATTCAAAGGAACAATGTTACATGTTATGCATGTAATGAGGTTGGACATATTGCTGAATTTTGTAGAAGTAGAAATCCACCAGTTAGTAATGGAGGATCAAATGAGAAAGGGAAAGAGAAGGTTAGTGAAATACAATAAGATCATACTCAGAGATGGGTTAGGAAGACTGAAGAATAGTCATCAAATGGAAATGCACCGGTTACTTATCCGGTAGAGGACATTGCTCCTGTATTGGCAGGTAGCTCATCCGATAACTGAGGCAGATGCCTTAGGGGTAGGAAAAATTCATGAAGATGTTGCATATGCCCCAGAAAGAGGTTCTAGAAGATGTTTCAGACATTGAAGAAGGCTTATCTATAAATTTTGAAATTTGTTAACCTCCGGTAAGATATTTTTGGGATATTCATTGTACAGGTTTTTTTTAATCTTTGACATTCTTTTTTAGAATTTTTTATAGCATTGATGTCAAAGGGGGAGTGATATAGATGTGAAAAACAATAGAAGAATTTGTATACATTAGGGGGAGATATGGATATGTGGACTATTTTGCATTAATGAATATTCAACTCAAGGGGAGCAGGCAGGATGAAACCGACAGATGAAACCTTGACAATTTTTCACATGAGTGTTGCCATCAATGCCAAAGGGGGAGATTGTTGTCAATTAACACTCAATTGGTTGGTTTCACTATGTTGTCATTGATGGCAACTTAGTATCTTATTTCAGCTTCATGTTTTGGTTCAATTGTGTACCGACAGGAACTTCACAGACACTACACTAGCATCGGCACCGACAGGACAAAAGGATTTCTTTGGTTACTGGAAATGCAGGCCGACATGGTTTAAAATATGGTTATCGGTATTGGAGGCCGACATATCTTGGATCCAGCATTGGCAATTGTTTTTGATAGTAATGCATTTATGTTATCTAAGATGACATGTAATTTGATATTGTAATTATCTTTGTAAGCCGACATAAGGCATGATAAGTTGTATAGGGTATATAGGTCAGTTGGATTAGATCATTTTCATATAGATAAGAGAGATGGTGATGGATATGTGAATGTGATACAATGCAAAATATATTAGAGATATTATGTATGTGAGGATATTTATGTAAGGGTTATTCTAGCAAAGGGTTTAGGGTTTCAGACCGAAATAGATAGAGCTTAAACTGGAACTGTATTCTAGCATAGAAGATTCTATCTTAGTAGTTCAACACTTCTCTAGATTTTAGTTTGGATTTATATGTAGTCACTGAGGCTCCTTTTGTGGTTGAGCAGTGTGCTCTAGGTTGTAATCCTTCCTACAAGTGCAGGCCCCTTATATTTTATAATATCTCTTCATATGGCCAATGGATTGATATTGTGGGTCACAAATCCCACCGTGGTTTTTCCTCTTTGAATTTTTCCACATATAATTTTGTGTGTTATGATTCTCATTTATGTGATTGGCTTATTGGTTGCTTTACTTCTTTCAATTTTGTATGTATCGATATACTGATTGGTGTATGCATGTTTTAATAAGGCTAAAATTTATCATTCTGGTATAACACTGATTCACCCCTCCCTCTCAGTGTTATTGGATTCCAACATGTTTGCTATTGGTGGTACCAATATAGGTGGATTCATCAGGTATTATTTTCACTAGTGGAATAATTCTGTACATCTGTCCTCCCATCTGAAAGGAACATCTTTGTGAAGTAGGTCAATGAAAGGGAGGCACTTGTCGGCTAGTTAAGCAATGAATCTTCTGATGGATTGTAGTCGTCCTTGTAGAGATCTTAGCTGACTGATATTTCTAGGAGGTGGCATCTCCATGATAGCTTGTACTTTTGTAGGATCCACCTCAATGGCCTTTTCTGATACTATGTATCCAAATAGTTTGCCAGATGTTACACCAAACACGAACTTTTTTGGGTTTAGTCGCACATTGAATTGTTCTAGCCGCTGAAAGATTTTGTCAAGAATCTCCAGATATCCTTCTCTTGTAAAGGATTTGGCTAATAGGTTATCTACATAGTCTTCCATGAATGTGTGCATTATATCATGAAATATTGTGGTCATTGTTCTTTAATAGGTCGCTCCTGCATTCTTTAAGCCAAAAGGCATGGCATTCCCGCAGTAGGTACCCCATGGACATGTAAATGTTGTTTTATCTTGGTCTTGTAGTGTTGTTTTGATTTGATTATAGCCTGAGAAACTATCCATAAGTGATTACATGGAATGTCTGATTGTCAAATGTAAATTTGTGTCGATGCTAGGTAAAGGAAAATCATCCTTAGGGAAAGCCTTGTTCAGATCTCTAAAGTCAGTGCATATATTGATACTTTTATCAGGTTTTGAAATAGGTACTATGTTATAGATCCACTCTCTATAGTCAATTGATCAAATGAAACCAACATCCAATAGTTTCTTTAGTTTTGCTTTGACTACCAGTGCCACATGTGGATCCATTTTCTCAACTTTTGTTTGACAGGCTTAGCTCTTGGAGCTATGGATAAATGGTTCATGATTAAATCTAGACCTACTCCTGACATATCTGCATACAACCAAGCGAATTTGATTTTCTTTGCTTTGAAAAACTTTGTGAAACTTGGTTTCTCTTGATCTGTTACGGATTCAGCCAGATATAAAGTCTTTGCTATCTATGTTGTGTTGATATTTATTAATTGTGTTGGCTCAATCAATATTGGTGATCTCTCCTAATAGTGCTTAGGAAGAGTCTCAAGTCTTTCATCCATCAACACCTCAAAGATGTTTTCACCATTGGATACGTCCTTTCTTTTTTAGTTTTTTGTGATCTAATATTGCCATTAGAGGGTTTTCACCATTAGATCCTTTGTGTTTTATTTGTTTTGCGACTAAAAGACTTGGCATTCCCCTAGTTAAAGATATTGTTATGAGTTCTGCTGGTGGAGCATGTTTCAGGGTTCACTGTATAGAGGTAATGGACAATAGTGTCATCATCTGGGAAGATAGGTATATTGAGTTGTTCCAGTTGTTCCCAATCTATGAGTTCAGGATATACGAGGGGTAAGCAATCGTTAGGTGGATTAAGGTCTAATGTTGTACGGGTCATGATAGAGACATTGTCAAATTTATTAATGAGATCAAGGCCTATGATGGTACTCTCCTCAAGATTGTCTATCTCGTATCACATCTGCTTGTTCTCACTAGCATCAAAGATATGTTATGGCCGAAATTCAAATGATCGAGACCCTGAGACTTCTTCTTCACAGAGTATGGGCGTATAGGTATGAACTACATCTATATCAATGTCTTCAGTTACATCATAACAAGTATCCCATTCCCATTCATTTAAGTCTGTGTCAAACCTGTCCCGTAGTTTATGGAATTACTCATAGAAATTTTGAGTTGCTTCTTCTTTCCGGATGGTAAATTATTTTTTCCTTTGTGCACATTCCTCCTCTTTCCATTCTTGGATTGTTTTTTCTGCTTCTTGTTCTTGTGCTATTTCATGTTTTTGTTGTTATCGTCATGTGGATTCTTGTTGTCGATTATGTTGCCATGTGGAATTTTGTTGTTGATGTTGTTGATTTATTTTTTGCCTGCAGACTGGAATATCCTAACCAAAGCCTATTCCTAATTTATGTTTAACACTTTTAGTAGGAAGATGTATGGGTTCTAGAATACCCTCTTTTCGTTTGCTAATAGGACCTTTTCCTGTGCATCCCATCCTTTGCATGATTCTGAATTCATTGTCATATTTCTTTGTTGGGATTGCTACACTTAACATTGTTGCTCATGTGTCCCCACCATCCTTGTATAACCAGTTCAAGACATCCTTGTCTTATGTTTCATATGCTAGTGTTCCTTCTTGAATAAACATACCATCAAAGAGTTTGATGGGTTGTGAATATTTTTGCTTGGATTTTGATGGTTGTCCATGAGACCTTGGTGAAACTGGCAATTTTGATGGACATAAGGATGGTTCAAAAGAGAATTCTCCCATGCCTTTGTCCTTCAACTTCAGATTTTTCTCAAAATCTATGGATAGATATTTGAGCTCGTCTTCACTGTTTGATTATGTGAAAGCGAGAGCTTCCCTGTTGTGTAGTACAAGAATATTTTGAGTTGCTTTGAGATTGATGTAATATTGAAAAGTATTAGTGTCTACTGAGATGGAAATTTCATGTCCATCATATCGAAATTTTAGGCACTGGTGGTATGTAGAGGGCACTTCCTGCATTTCATGGATCCAAGGATGACCCAAGCTTATGTTGTAAGACAAATCTATGTCCAAGACTTGACAGAGAGTGCCCCTCTAAACCGGTCCTACTTGAATGGGTAATACCACGAGTCCTTTTGATGATCTCTCTTTGTCATCATATGCTTTTATTGTTATCTTTTTCTTAGGATCAATGGTTGTTTTTGAGAATCTCAATGCACGGATAAGTTTTAGAGCATAAATATTTAGACCACCTCCCCCATCTATTAGTACCTATTTCACTCAATGTTTATAGACCAGGACTTCAATATGGAGTGGAGTATTATGTGGATGACTCAAAGAGATGTTATCATGTTCAGAAAATGATAGATTATTAGGCATGGTTAAATGCCCCACCATGGCTTGGAATCAATCAATATTTGGGTTATTTGGAACCGTACTGTCAACAAGGGCTCTCTCTAGAATATTCTTGTGTGTTGGTGAGATCTTGAGAAGCTCAAATATTGATATGTGGGCTGGTGTTTTCTGTAACTGATCTAATAGGCTATATTGCTCTTTCAGAGGAGTGGACACTTTAGAAGTGTTTCCTTTTAATACATACTTGGATTGGGCTTGTGTAGTTACATTTACCGAGACTTGCTCTTGCTTGTCCTTGATTTTAATGATATTGAACTGATTATCATACGTTGAGATGTGATTGATGACATTGTTGTATACATGATTTATATGGGCCCATTGTTGTTCAAGGATGATGATGCGCCCTTGTCATAATTAGGAAGTGGATTCTTGAATGCTTCATGATCATCATTGGTTTATGTCCATCCACTATAATATCACCTTTTTCTAGTAAATCTTGAACCAAGTTTTTCAACCCTAGGCAATCATTTTTCCGATGACCTTTGCTTTGATGATACTCACAATGATGCGTGTCACTCCACCATGGTGCTTTGTCTTGTGGTTCAAAATCCTTTATATTCGGTAATGTGATAAGCTTGTTTGCCAAAATTTCTTTGAAAAATTATTCAAGTGATTGCCCCAAAGGTGTGAATTTCCTTCGATATGGTGGAGGGGATGGTTTTGGTTTGTTGTCTGAATTGTTGATCGATGTAGTTCCTGATAAGTTCAACATTGGTTATTTTTGTTTTATGTTATGAATGTCGACTACACCATCATTGACTATGTTCTTGTTTCTCGTCCAGAATTTAGATTTGTCAACATTATTGTTGGTGTTATTGTTATTGTTATTGTAATTGTTTGAAAATTTTGTGCCTTAGAGAATTTTAAGATTCCCCTTTTGATCAAGGTTTCTTCTATTTTTATACCATTATCGATCATCTTCTAAAAACTAGGTGGACATTGCAATTGGAGTCAATAACTCATTTTTCTACTACGATTGTGCATAAAGATATCTATCCTTTCCTTTTTAGGTATTGTGTGGGGGTATCTAGAAATCAACCGTCTCCATCATTCTATGAATTCCATGAATGGTTCATTGTTTTTTATGTTTGGTATTGCAAAGATCAAGCATGGTTATCTCATGTTGAATATTGTAAGAGTATTGTGACATGAATTTAGTTACCATCTCCTCAAATGATTTTAGGGTCAGTGTGAATTTTGAGAGCCATTCCATAGTTTGTCCACCTAGACTTCTTGGAAACAATCTCATCATATAGGTGTCATTATGTGCAAATTCCAAACTCATGGCACAAAATTCCCTTACATGATCTTGGGGGTCAGTTGCACCATTATACTTGTCATATTTGGGAATTTCACAATTGGGTGGAAATGGTATCATGTTATTGAAGAGCTTGAATTTGTTGTGTTAATGCACCCAAAGGCTCATTTTCATCATGGTTATGATGGTGATGTGTTCTTAGTTCTTCTCTTGTTTCATGATGTGTTCTTGGTTCCTCATTATCATCCTGGTCGTTGTATTATAATTGTATGTTCTTGGCTCTTCTCTTATTTCATAATTTTATTGTGCTAGCTGATCCATATCAAAATCTGTAGGGATCTTAATGCATTTGCTTCCTAGCATGAGAAAGTATTTTTGCTTGTCGGATTTGATGAGTTTTTCTATGAGTTTCTGGAAATCAAGGTTTTCTTGAGCCGCTTGAATTAGTTCCTCAGTTATTTCGTCTTCACTAGCATCAAAGAAGGGGGTTGTTCTTTTATGTCTTATGATCAATTGTGATTGTATTTCTTGTTCTCTATGTTTTGAGCTGGAGTTACAACTGGAATGTGAAAGATTAATTTGTAGCTTAATAAGTGATTGGTTCTTCAGGTAGATAGGCCAAATTGATTTTGCCACTAAAATTGAGACGTTGTGATAAGGCCGATCTTTGTTGAAAAACTCAATTTTTTAAGGATTCCTCGTCAAACTTAGTTCCTTTACCGTGTAGATAGCTGCAAAAATGATGCAAGAAAGTTCGATGCTTTAGAAGGAGTTTGTGGTTTATGTAGAGAAACTTCCTTCTCTTCAAGACCTTCTCTTGACTAGGCTTTTTCCTTTTCAAATCAGTCTTTTGACCAAGATTCTTCTTCTTCAAGTGTTGAGGGGTGGTCATACGAGTGATCAAAGTTTCAATTTTTGATAGGTGATTTGAGAAATTCTTTGTTTTGATACCGAAGCCTACTAAGTCGAATACAGGGTTTGATATTCCCCTATTGATATGATTAAGTATGTCAAATGATGTGATGAAGGATGATATATCCTGATTTAGAAACTAGATTGTCTTTGACCAAATTGGATAATTTGGCTAAGTATTTAATTTGTTTGAACTCTGCAACTAAGATCACTAGTTGATATCCTCTTATCATTCCTGAAGAAATCTTGTTTGTGATATTTGGATCCAAGAGAAGAGCTAAAAGGGTATCTAAAAATAATGTCAATTTTTTGAAAAAGTGGATAACTTGCTCTCTGTTTGAGACAAATTTATCGATGATGCGCTAAAACATGTCAGGTACATGCTAGATTATGAGTTAAATGTGCTATTTTGATCTTCCAATACACTAAGTTGTCCTCCTAATGTGCTAATATTTATTACCTATGCGCTAACTGGTGTTTTTCTGACTGTTAAAATTTTGAAAATTATTTTGGGACTCACGCGCTATTGTTTGATCTAGATGCTCTAATGTTTGACTCCAAAGTGCTACTAAATGAGTAGTATGTGCTAGGCTGATATTTGAATGTGCTAATATGAACTGGTTATGTGCTAAGTTGCCCTAATTTTGATAAATTTTTACAATTTGACTTGTGTTTGTGAAAATTTTGTTTTGTGATGGATGATCTTCTAAAAATTATTTAAAAACACAGTAGCAAGTAAAAAGATAGTTTGCATAATCTAAACAATGAGTGTATGTTCAATAGGATCTTTTTGAATCCCTATCTATTTTCACTAGTTTTGAACAAGAAATACACACCAATCAGACTCTCTTAATATCAAAGGTCATTTAAAATATCATTAGCCCACACTTGATACTCCGTCAACTCAAACAACCCTGTCACACCCTAAGGTGCACCCATTTTTTTGCCTTTTGTCAGAAGTTGACCCAAAGAGAATTGCTTCTTAATTAGATCATATTCTTGCAAGATTTATGGTGAGTGTCTTGGGGTGGATTCTTCACCACCCTTGCACTCTTATATTAGAAATGTTTGGCTAATTGACTTGGTGAGGCTTCTAGTTCTAAAGATTTTAGTAGGGCTTCCATTCGGCCTTCAGAGATAAACTCCCTCAGGAGGCTTCCCAACCTTTAGAACAAAGGCTTTACGTATCTCAAGGATACTATGTGAAGGCTAATCACTGAAAAAAACCATTGGACATGATTTTCATCACATACACATTTGATTATAGTGGGTTGGAATACTTGGTGTTAGTCTTTCCCCACTTAGTTTGTTCCCCTCTCACTGACCTTAATGGCTTGAGCCTAAAAGGATCCTCAAGAGGGCAGGCTTGCTAAAGGTTTTAGCCTATTACAAAAATTGAAGGAAAGTGAGTAAAATGATGAGTTTGGTTTTTTTGATCACCCAATTAAGGGGAGAGCATATACCTATCACCTTCGATTCATGAAAGACACTCTTTCTTTTTAATCAAATCACAAAATGATCTAATTGCTACTTGGAAATTTTGTTCCAAAAGACATGGTGTTTATTTTATCTAAGATAGCAATTGTGAAAAGATAACAACTCTTGAACTTTGAAAATAAATCCTTGTCAACAAAATAAATCGCCAAAATGATAACAATGATTTCAAATTGAAAGCTAAACCTATAACTTTGAAGTGGATTTCTCTTTGCTACCAAAATCACAATGGCTTGTTCTTTTTATCCCTATTTTTTTGCAAAAAAGAAATTTTGTTTTTGTTCTTTTTAGCAACACCAAAATGAGTGCGATCTAGTTTTGCAAAATGAAAATTTTGTTTGCTTGTTCTTTTTACCTTTTGTAAAATTAAAAATGTTATTTTTAAATCTTTCCAAAGGAAAATAATTTTCCTTTTTAAAGCTTGCCAAAGGAAAATGGTGTTCTTTTTAAAGCTTGCTAAAGGAAAATGATGTTCTTTTTATCCTTTTTGCAAAATTAAAATTTGTAACAAAATAGAATAAAGACTAATTTCAGTCCTTGAGTACCTGCAAAACAAATGTTAAAACCTACAAAACCTGTTCAAACAGTCAGTTTGATATGGCGGGTTGACAAGCCTAATTTTTCCTTTATGTTTTACAAACCAGATTAATCACCTTGTTATGCGCTAAACACTAAAGTATATGCGCTAAAAGATGGGCCCTAAGTGTTATTCTGCATACTCTATGTGCTAGACTGATCATCAGATGCAATGAACTGACACTCGAATGTGCTAAAAGAATATAACAAACCATGCGGTAAGATGGGGTTGTGATGCGCTATGATATCCTTCCTATGCACTGAAAAGTTAAACAAATGTGCTAAAGGATGATGTATATGCGCTAAAAGATCTCACAAATGCGCTATTATGTGTTTCCAGCGTGAACTTGTCTTCAACCTGCATGCAAAAATGATTTTAAAAATGGGGACGTGCCCCATGGTGGCCACCAAAAATGTATGGGAGATTTTAGTGTGATTAGTCAATTATCAATTTGAAACTAGAAACTAACATACCAATGAAAATTTTGAATATAAAGACTAACTAAGCTTAAATTGATTTAAACAAGCTAATCCTCTAAGATCTGTCTCATTGTTCTCTATCTCATAGGATTCCTCAAGTCAATGGTTGCTCTCAGATCATTGAGCAACTGACTTTTGGAATGACAACTCCAAGAACGAGTGATAATAGATGATGATGATATGTATGCAAGATGCACCTAAGATCTATATGATATGATTAAACTTACTTAAATATGATTTAGTTATGCTATGATGGAGATGATGATATGATAAATAAACGTAACAAGCTATGCTAACATAATTCATGATTAAAATGCTATGTTAATATGCTCCTAAATGATTAAAATGCTTAATTATCAAAGAGAGGCAAACGCTTAATGAAAGTAGACTATGATCCGAATGCATGAAACTTGGATATGAATAATGAGAGAAATGAGGCCTATTTATAGAAGAAATGGGCAATTGGATGGTTAAGATTGAGTAATCTTAACAAGGAATAAGATTGAATGATATGCAATCCATGTTTACAATTTTCACCAATGAAATGGTGACAATTGTCAACATGAGATGGCTTGAGAGGAGAGAGAAGAGGCATTAAATTCCTGAGAAGACATGCTGGTTACCCTAGGGGGTAAGGTCAAGGTTGAGTTATTGGATAATCCCTTTGTCCAAAGGATAAACTCTTGTGCAAGGGTTAAAGGATAACCATAGTAAAAGCAATAATTTCTTGAATAGACCCATGAGTTAAATAGATGCTTAAGTTAGAGAGAAAGTCTCTAGCCAAGGGTTGAGTTTGAGTTAACCATTAATGGTTATTGAAGACTTTAGAGGTTAACTTGTTGAAGAAATAAAGCCTTTAATGGTTTATGAAGAATTTGAGGATTTTTGAAAAGTGACCCTTTTCTTAAGGATTGTGCAAATGCTTAAGGGGGGGATTAGGCTAATTAGGATATTTTTAGAAGAATCTAGAAGAATCTAGAAGATAATTAGTCATGCAAATGGATTTGTTAGGAGAATGCAAGTGGGAGGATATTTTTGGATTTAATTTTGAAATAAAAGGATTTATTTCAAAAAGTGGTTACTACTTGCATTAGAAAGATATTTAAATAAATATTGATTTATTTAAATGGGAGAGAGATTTTAATTAAATGTAAATTTAATTAAGTAGGAAATGGGTATTAAATTAAATAAAAATGACTTATTTAATTAAAGGTTAGAATGCGATCAATTAAATAAATTGAATAATTTATTTAATTAATAGAAGAATGTGGGGGGTATTAATTAAATATAATTTAATTAATAGAGGAATTGGTTTAATGGATTAAATAAATATTAAATATTTAATTAATTAGATGGTCATATTTATACGTCTACACAACCAATATCAACATCAAATACTTAGATAGTTATCCAAGTTATTCAAATCAATCTAGTTTCCAATATCAGGATAAATCGTCGTTCAACAGGGAACTTCATTACATCATTTGACACACTTAGTCATATCAATAGGGGAATATCAAACCTTTTATTCGACTTAGTAAGCTTGGGTGTCAAAACAAGGTATTTGTTTTCAAATCAACCTATCCAAAATTGAAACTTTGATCACTCGTATAACCATCCCTCGTCGCATGAAAAAGAAGACACTTAGTCAAAGGAAATGAGTCCTAGCATAAATCAAGATCAAGATATCATGATTCTCCAATCTAATCCCATTTTTTATCAAGATCCCACCTATCAAGAATCTTACGATGATCCCCTAAGCTTTTGGCATTCCATCCAAGATGATCGTCTTTCATCTCAAGAGCAGAGTGTCCTTTCAAGTCCCATTCAACACCCACCTCTTAAGCAAGATCATGATATCCCTTCCATCTCCTTCAATGATCAAATTCAAAATCAAGAGAAAAGTGTAAATTTAAATGATCTTATTCAAAGTCAAGATCAAGGTTTCCCTTCATCCTCTTAATCTATTTTAGGTCCTTTCATTCCAAAGTCAAAGTCATCCTTTATTCTATCTGTCTTAGGACCTTACATAAACCCATCCAAAATACCTCCATATCATTCATATCCATCCATGAATCTTATTCCCTTTGGAAGAAATTTGGATGTCAAGAATAAATTCCATGAGCCTAAATATCTCCATGCATCCAAAGATCAACATTTTCAATCTAAAAGATGTGTCAAATCAAAGAAAAATTTGATCCAAAAGAAAAAAGCAATATCCAAAAGGCTACAAAATCCCTTTAAGCAAAAGCAAAAATAAAAAACTATGTGGATTCCTAAGTTGCCAATAAAAGCATTTCAATCCAAAGAAAAATCAAAATTGGCATCTAGCCTTGCAGCTCCAAAAACTTCCTTCAATCATCTACCTGCACATCTTCCACTTCCCAATTCTATTCTTCCACCATCTCCTTCATCCATTTTGGGTCCTTATGTCCCAAAATCCACATCCACTCTTCCCTCAAAATCTCAACATCTAAAATCCACGTTTCCTTCATCACTCCACCACCTCTCAAAGTGTGTGCCAACATTCATCTTGAAGACATTTCCATCTATCCTTGTACAAATATTCCAACATCCTATCTCTTACCCAACACTTATTTTCCATCCTTCCATCCCTCCCATTCAATCCTTTGCAAGAATCTTTCATTTGTGAGTGTTTGTGTCATTTTGTCACATGCTTTCCCAAACTCGATCTTATGTTCAGTCTATTTCCTAGATATCTATTCACAAATGCTTCAGACTTTGAGGTTGTTCCTCTTTAACACTATCTTTTGGTTGGGATGCATACTCAATCTAGAAAACAAATCACTTATTGTATCATGATGCCAAAATCTTCTGATTACTATATTTCATACACTTAATAAATGACTCTAAATCATTGTGATCTCTTAGTTGAAGACATGGCGAGTGAAAAATCTAAAATCATACTTCAACACCACTGTAACTCTCAAACCCACATAAGCTTCATTTCTTACAAGCCAATGCACAAAAGAATCAGTGACAAAGAAAAAGGAAAGATCAAAAGATCAAAAGATCAAAAGCATGAGCAAGAAAATAAATATCAAGAAAAGAAAAAAATGCAATGAAATGCAATATCAAAATTCTATGGACGCTCACTGGTAGCGAGGCTCTATCCAGGATGCTTTTAAAGTTAGGGTAACTCATGTAGCTAGACACGTTGGATTCAAAATATTACAATGATCATATGAGCCAGAATGAACCCACTTGCACACACATGGGTAATCAAAGACTAAGTACCTTGATCCAGTTTGGGATTCTTCTTCCCTTTTGAGTACGGTTCCTAGAAGCTAGATATGTTCGGTTGAATTTTTTGGAGCTTCTAAGTGTGGGTTGGGTCTCTATCTTTGAAAGGTTCAGGAACACTAATTCAGGGGGCGCTAGATGTGGTTACAATATCACATATCGCCCTTTCACAAATGGAGACCTTTGTACTTGGGGGAAAATTTTCATCCACTCTATTCTTCCTACCACATCTTTCATTATCCTTTCTCCAATGTCCATTATCCTATCTAAATTCATCACTATCTATGATCTTGTTTCACCTTATCTATACCCTCTAGTCCATATCCCTTATCCAATATATTCATTGCTTCCATCATCCATTATTTCTCTATAATCTTGTTTCTCCTATCCATATCCTATCTCCATCCATATCCCCTTTTCCATCCTTGATCCTGATCAAAATAAGGACAAAGAAAAATGCAAAAACATGATTTCAAAAAGCTCTTGACATGTCCCTTCATGTTCCATAATAAGCTACCTCCATCTTTCTCCCATCCCTTTCCACCTCAATTGTGCATCCATCCATTCATAATATTTCTTGCCTTGCTAGACATTGGGGCAAACAAAAACAAATAAAAAATTGAAAATCAAAGCATGAAAAAATGGACCATCCATCAAATCAGACCAACAACAAGAAAACTCTCCAAAGTTTACAATTATACTGATCACATGTCTTGTTAATCAATCCATCACTCAAAATATATCAACATCAACATGTCTTATACAAGGAAAGGTACACTCAAAACTAAACAGATCAGTCTTACACGAGGTACTCACTCTTTGAAACCAAACATCATTATCAACCATCACATTGAGAAATAAAAAACAAGACATTGATTAGTATCCATGTAACTAATCTACCATCTCTTCTATATATTAGTACATATATCATACCTTTTGCATCCATACGATCTCAGCCATTAGCATAATGCACGCAACCTGCAAAGCTCTTTAACACAGTTCAATCTTCGACACACTTAGCGTAGTCATTGTCCTTCATTGTCTATAACAATTCATCCATATCATATCTCATCATGGCTTGGTGATCAATGTATGTATCCATATCGACAGTTGTGTCTAGGGCTAGGGGGAAAAATGCTGACCTCACTGGGGGCAACTCACCTTTTTGGATTCAAACAAGCAAACAACCACACGAACAAAGACATATCTCGCAAAACAAAGATCATAAAATTCAAGGATGAACAATCAAAACAAAATCTGAACACACCAAGTGATATCCACAAAACCAAACAATGATCTATTTGGCAAGATGATTTTATCTGACAAGTAGCATGGGTAAGCATGCACGTTCATCTATGGTAGTTTGATTTTTTGTTATAAAATATCCTAAGCAACCCAGGGATGTCTTAAAACTAGAGAAGCAAGGAAGGAATTTGATATTTTTCATTTGTCTATTGTTTGTGAGTGAATCCTTGATACTATGTAAATTTGTCTCAAGAAATGATTGGTGACGCATCATCAAGGACATTTCGGATTTGTACAAAAAAGATTAACTCTTTCCTATTTTATGCAAGCAACACTCAAGTTGTCTTGGTTCAATTATACCTAGATGCTTATGTCATCTTGCAATATCAAAAATCATGTAAGTTATACTCAGGTCATCATGGTTCAATTATACCATCAATGTTTGTATTAACTTTCAACATTTCAAAAACTCAACGACGATAAAAAGGGACAAACAATTGACCGATAGAATGACAATGTTGCATATGCCTACATGGTTAGCATAGTTTGCATTCATCATTACCATTACATTATCGACATCTTTGCATTTAGTTGCATTCATCATCATCATCATCATCATCATCATCATCATCATCATCATCATCATCATCATCATCATCATCATCATCATCAGCAGCAGCAGCAGCATAAATCAACGCATCCTCATCATACATGCATTCCAATGCATAATTATCATATGAGCATATCACAGTAAAATCATATGCATATATATTGCATCATCATGGAATCATTCTTCACGTTAATATCTTCATCATTCATCCAACTACCATCTATCATGTCTTATACAGGATGTGTCCTTCCTGAAACCAGATGTGATCATCTATCTTCGTCTTATACAAGATGTATCTTTCCTGAATCCAATCAATCAAATCATCAATCCAATCAATCAAATCATCCTAACGATAGATGAATCAGTTGAAAAAAAAAATTTTTAAAAAATCTGAAAAATCAGCATCATTATCATTTTTTTCTCAATTCATCCCATGAGGGGGAATCATTATCATATCAAATCCATCAATCACTATCAATATCCGACAACCAGTATTTGAGGCAAAAAATAACTAAAATTGGCAACATCATCAGGCGATTTTTCTTTGAACTAACGTGTGCACACACATCACTTCAAAGAGGGGCAAAATGTAAACGTATAAATCTGACCATCTGATTAAATACACATTTAATGTTTATTTAATCCATTAAATCAATTCTTCTATTAATTAAATTATATTTAATTAATCCCCCCCACATTCTTCTATTAATTAAATAAATTTATTTAATTAATTTAATTTAATTCATTTAGCCACATTTTAACCTTTAATTAAATAAATCATTTTTATTTAATTAAATCCCCATTTCCTATTTAATTAAATGTAAATTTAATTAAATAGGAAATGGGGATTTATTGGTGTGCTTGTTTGTCTCGTTCTTAACTGATCACTAACACCATTTTAGGCATACAGGGATATTACACGACATATTCCTTATGTTTTTCATAGTTTTTCGAGTCTTGTAAACATTAATAGTCCTTCATGCAAAATACGTGTGTCCCAGCTAACTCCCTTTAAAGTAGAAACCGAGAAAAATTATTTAGTGCACATTCTCAACTTATGTGCTCATATTACAAGCAACCAAGTGCAATAGTATATTGAGCATATAAACACTCAGATACTAGGAGAGTGGTACTCACAAAATGGAACACTGTCTATTAATAAAATCAGGCACTCTTATTGCTAAAAATACATCAGAATTGTAAATATCAACATAATATTAGATGTCTCTTACTCGTAGCTAATATTGGAAGCTGGTGCACTCTTGATTGGGATAATGGTTAAAAGAAAAAACACAATACTGTAACTATAGACACCTAAAATTGTCATGTCTAATTAAATAAATATTTTATTTAATTACTTTATCCTAATTCTTATATTAATTAAATAAATCTTTATTTATTTAATTAATTCATTTATCCTCTTCTAGCCTTATTTTTCATTTAAATAAATACATTTATTTATTTAAATTCCCCTTTTCCTAAATTAAATAAATACTTTTATTTATTTAATTGATCCCACTTCCTCTATAAATTAAATAAATCTTTATTTATTTAATTAATTCATTAACCTTTTCTACCTATGACACATGTCATTCATCTCTTAATTCATACACTACCTACCCTCTTATTATTTTATTATTTTCTTTACCTACCCTTTAATCATAGCCGACCATTTATCTTTTACACCTCTCAATCTTATCCCTCCATGTCATATAGTGTCTTCTATATAAGAGGATACTTCCTTCATTATCAACCCCCGCTTACGACTCGACTACACTACGCTTTTGCACTTTCATATGCGATCCTACTTGCAACCACATTTCCGTTCTTTGTTGAGCTCTTGTGCACATATAAAATCTGAGAGCAAATATATCAAGCAAGATCAATGGAGATAGGAAGAATGAAGATCCAAACCCTATTGGACATGTGATGGTATAATCCTTGTGATTTCATTTGATTTGCATTGTCTTAGGTAATCTTCATATGTTATGGTGGATCTTTGTTGTTGTTAGGCTAGGGTTTTGTGGTTGAATTCATTTAGTCTTTCATCATTGTTGTTATCCATTTTCACCGTATACATTTTGGCATGCCCGGTGGGACCCTTGTCCCTTTTGCATTTAACATCTTTTGTTGCGGATTTTGTTTTGAAGTTGCAAATCTGACATTTCTGACAACATTTTGATATTTTCGCATCTGTACACTTCGGATCGCGTTTTTTATTTTCTGTCGCATCTGTGACATCTAGAACCGCGTCTGCGTCTTCGACAATATTTTATTTTTTTGTAGATTTCAGGAAATGCGTCTATGTTCCGTAGTCGCGTCTATGAAGTCTTTAGGCGCGTCTACGTTAGAGAAACGCGTCTGTGTTCGGGAGCCACGTCTGTGTCAAATCTAGGCGCGTCTGTGTATTCTCGCAGCGTCTGTGTCTGTGACAACTACGTTTGTGTTCGGTTGTTGCATTTTTGGTTTTATTGATTTAGTTTTTCATCATTCAGATTTCAGATCTGGTTTATTTTGAGCTAACATTTTCAGATCTAGCTAACGAAATTGGTGCAGCTTGTCTTGAAAGCAAAATCATTTTGTTGAAGGCCCCTATTTCACAAAGTCTTTTGGATTTAAAATTTACCTAACTTGTGTGCCTGCAGGAAGGGGTGATTATTTCAAACAATCCAAACTACTAATAGATCTTTGTTGCAGGACCTTGGCAAGGGTTTTTGATATTTATTGTGTGCCTTGTTTTCATAGATTAGCAAACACTTCAATTGGTGCACTAAAATTGAACCATTGTCTTTTGTGTCTTGAGCAATAGGCTCTTTTTGTTTAATCTTTAGAGGGCCTATCTCCCTGTGTGGTCATTAGGACTACTAGTGAGGAGAGAATGACCCAAGTGGTAGCAAAAGAAAAGCCATCTTCTTCCAAACCACTATAAATAACTGTATCCATGGTGAAAACTATGGATAACATGTGCTGATTAGTTCATATCGACACTATGTCTCCCCATAAACTCATTTGATCAAATTTATTTGATCAGTTGTACGGTGTAACCCCTACTGGCTGGGAGCCTTCTGTATTTAAAGAGTTGAAAGTACCGCATGTATGGCCACACGAGCGGATGCCCTTACTAGCACCTTTTTGTTTTAGAAGCCAAAATCCTTCTACTTGTTGGGGCAGGAGGTCGGACCTCTGGTAGCGGCCCACACACATACGGTTCTTAGTAGAGATACAAAGATCGCCACGAGGAGTTTTCATGGGGACTGATGCTTGGCTGTCCTAAGAAGTGAGTGTCGAGGGTGGAGCCAGTGGGGTCAAGCATCTAAGTATCCGCTCTGAATAGCATAGCCTCAGGGGAAACTCCATGTGGGATCAACAACTATTGTCTTGGCCAGCCATAAGAATTGTGCTTGACTTATTTTGAACAATCAAAACATTCAAGACCAAACATCAAAACATTGTGTCTTTTGTGTCTTCAAGTGTATGCAAAACAATTTTACATCAAACAACACACTTGTCTTTGAGTCATTTTGGAGTCTAAACACTTGCAAACATTGAGTCCTCATCAACACTTTGTCCTCTTGTCACGAAAAACAGTCAAACATTCAGATTTGGTCAGAACAAGCAACTTCACAGATCGGAAAAATTACACAAAGTTTGTAGAAACACGTCTATGTCTGACAGACCCGCGTCTATGTCATCTAAACGCGTCTGTGAAGGGCAGAAACGCGTCTGTGTCTTTTGAGCAACATTGCAGCATCTCATAAACGTGTCTGTGTCTAACAGAATAGCGTTTGTGTCCTTTAAGCACGTCTGTGAAGTATACAGGCACGCCTGTGTTCAAGATTGAAAACTTTCATAATTCAACAAACAAGAACAATCAGTTTCAGACTTATTGAGCTTCCTAGGTTATCTCTCTGGGGTTTTCATCTAGCATTCAACTTGTCTTTGGGTCTTACAAAGTCCATCATTGCTTTACATCTTGCATTACATTCACATTTGTCTAAACTTGAGTCAAAAGGTCACTTGCTTGTCCTCATTTTGCTTTGTCAACACACTACATACAACAACATTTTGCTAAGTGGTCCCTCATCAAGGTCTATCACCTTTGGGTCTCATTTGGTCTTACTTAGAGTCAAGGTCAACTTCCCTCATCAAGAGAAACTATCATCTCTTTGGAAGTCACACCTACTCTACTACATACATACTTGGTCTTACACTTTGGACATTGCAAGGAAACCTCAAATTCATTTACATTCCATCCAACTCTTGGTCTTCCATACTCTTTTCCATTTTCATCTAGTCTCACACATCTTGGTCAATACCTAGTTCATGGTTGAAACCCGTTCCCAAAAATCTAGGAGAGAAACTAAAGAGGCTCAAGAGTCCGCAAACATGAGTTCCTATGAGTATGACAATGATATCTTTTTCAATTCTGATCATACTACATTACCTGACATGGATGCTTATAGAAAGGTTTCAAATGTTGAGCACATGGACACTACAAACAACAATGATACACACAATGACAATATGGACAACTTTTCCCTACATTCAGCAAAAGTGGAAGACACCATTATGGATCCCCGTTTCAATAGATTGGTTGAGGAAATAATAAAGAGAGATAGACAATATTTCTTACAAGTGATGGCACAAAGTGGAGCCAAGATCCCTCATGATTTTGACATGTCTCAAATAATGGAAAATCGACCTTTGAAACAACCTCACCTCAACATGGATCAAAGGAGGCCTAATAGTGGAAGCAATAGAGGACCATATCTTGTGCCTGAATCACCATCATCTTTGTTTCAAAAACCAGAGGTCCCATACACACATGGTCAAGCATATGATACTCACCTTTGCAGACCATTATGGAAGTCTTATGCAGAAAAATATGCTCAATCACATACCAATGCTAAGGATCAACAACCAAAGCAATTGGATATCCAAAGGGATGCTCAAAATTTGGACACAAGGAAACCCCGCATACAATTTGGGGGCAACACATTAGAACAAACTCATGACATGCCTGTAGAGTATGGTATACATGGACAAAACAGATATTCCATTCCTCATCATGACTTTATACCAAGTGGTCCATATACACAGCATCATTATAAACCTCCTCCATACGAACATGTGTATGGTCAATATCATCCATATATGCAACATGCTCCTCCACACATTGGTTCAGGCATGGGGTATGGTCCAAGAAGTCGGTCTCCACCTAAGAACAATTTGGAACAACAAATCAAGGACTTACAAAAGAAAATGGAGGACATAAATACACCAAAGCCAGCTTACACAATGAGAGACATATGTCCTTATCCATTTGACAAGAGCATTCCAATGCCTCCTTTTCCTACACACTTTGTGACACCTAAGTTTGATAAGTATAGAGGAAAAGTGGATCCTAAGGCACACATAAGACAGTTTTTCATAGCTTGCATTGAGGTAGCAGCAGAAGAGACATATTTGATGAGATTATTCCCACAAAGCTTAGGTGATCAAGCTATGGAATGGTTCTCCCAACTCCCACCTGGAATTAAGTCATGGGGTGACTTAGTTGAGGCATTTATACAACATTTCTCATACAACATAGAGATAGACATATCAGTCACCACTTTGTGCAACGCCAAGCAAAGGGAGGGAGAGTCTTTTTCATCATTTTTACAAAGATGGAGGAATCTAGCCAACAGATGCTCTTGTGAAATTCCACAGAAACAAATGGTAGAAATGTTCACCCAGAATGTTAACAAAGACATTGGTTATGATCTAAGAAAAGCTTGTTTGTCCACCTTCAAAGACGTCATTGAAAAAGGCTTAGCAACAGAGAAGGTCCTAATTGAACAAGGAGTCATTAAGATATTCAAGGAAAACAAAGATGACTTTAAAGGAAAAGATAAGCCAAGATTTTGGAATAAAAACAAAAACACAATCAATGATGGTGTTGTTGATGCCAATACAGTGCAACCCAAAATTGTTTTTTCTGGATCAAGCTCTACAAACAATCAAGTGAATACTCAAACAACTTCAAAGTCACAAAGGAAGTACACCCCATTGGGAGAACCACTTGAGTTTGTTTTCAAGAAGCTAGTGGCAAACAAGATAATCACAGTTCCAGATTTTCCTCCATATGAGCCAAAGGTTAAACCAAATTGGTGGAATGGTGATGAGTATTGTGAATTTCATAAGAGCAAGGGTCATAAAATAGGAAATTATCATCGATTGAAGAACATCATACAAGATCTCATTGATAGAGGTGACATTGAGATTGAAGGACACTCATCCAATCAAGAACATGAAATGTTTAAGGAACCATTCCCAAAGCATAACAAGGGAAAGTCTAAAGCCACAGATGACCAAACCAACTATACCAGAGCATCTTATAACTATGATTCAACTATCAATCACATCTCGATGGACAATTATGTCTCTACCATTACCATCAAGGACAAAACGCCTGAGACTTCTACCCAAAGACCCAAGATTGTCCTAAAAGGCATTGGATCTTCTTCTGAACCTACCTCTGAATGTAATGTTACAACTCATCGAGGTAAATTCACCTTGCAAGGTGCTCCAACCAAAATACCGCTTCCTCATCACCTAAGCCTAAGTATGACCTTGTAGAAAAGTTAGGGAAAACACCCACGCTCATCTCAATCCTTGAGCTCTTACGCATATCTCCCGCACATAAAGCCATCCTTGACAAAATCTTGAGAGATACGTCGGTTCCTACTTATCTGAACATGGACCAGTTTCAATCCATGGTGGGATACCTTTCTGTTCCACACTCCCTTACATTCACAAAAGTCGATGACGCCTCCGTAAGTCAGCCACATAATGCACCATTACACATTGAAGCCTTCCTACACAAACATCGAATAAAACGAGTCCTGATAGATGGAGGAGCTGGTCTAAACATTTGTACATTGAGCACTATTAAACAATTGGGATATTCAGATAAAGCTGTGAATTCTACAAATAAAATTACCATCAAGGCATATGATGATGAAGAGCATTCATCCAAAGGCACAGTCACCTTGCCTCTCAGGGTTGGGCCAGTTACAAAGGATGTGGTTTGTCAAGTCTTAGATCTAGATCTCACATACAACATACTCTTGGGACGTCCTTGGATTCATGAGATGAGCACAGTACCATCTACATATCATCGATGTATCAAGTTTCCACACAATGGAGTTGAAGTGACTGTTAAAGCGGATCCAAATCCATTCATATATTGCAACAATCTGCGACCTCAATCAGAAATAACAATCCCAGTCAATTGAGAAGCTATTCCTTCATCAGCATATGTGGATCCAGAATCCTTGAAACCGTCTACATCAAAGCAAGCAGAGCTCAAAGAAAAGTTCAAGTTTAAAGACAAGGGATGTGGTGAGTATATCTTTCATGTTGATCAACTCCCACTTTCTCCTAACACATTTAGTCGACAAGAACAACCTACAAACAATATGCAATGCCAAGGAATTGGGTACGAAGCACCTAGTGTTGTGGCTACTAAGTCTGAATGCAAATCTCCTACAGTGGTGCAAGCAGCTCTTGATATCAATAGTCCTAAGAGTGGTTCCAGTGAAGAATCTATTGAGCATATCGCCAACCCTCTTGAGAGCTCACATAGCCTTACCATTTCATCCACTCATTCCATTTACACTCCACTTCTAGACTTGGATCAACAAGAATTACAAAAGCCCTTACTCATTGGGGATAAAAAATCAAGCTTTGAAAAGAAAAATTCAAAAGTAAAAAATAAAGGAAAGTCCTTTAGTCCAAATCAAAATCAAAAGCTATTGGACTCTACAAAAATCAAAGTCAAGGATAAAAATCCTATGAAGCAAAAAGAACAAGAGATGATCTCCCCTAATATCAAAATAACTGGGGGCAAAAGTTCTAAAATTTCAAGTCAAAAAGCATACTTGTTGATCCTAAGTCTCCATCATGCTATCCTACTTTCACTTCTTTTCACAATCATAAGCCTTCATTCCTCATCCACTTGTTCCACACATCCTTTCCATTCTGGCGATACATCATGGACCTTTAATTGAGCTTCCTTGAGGGACTTTGTTATCAAGGATGCCCAAACTTCTTTAGGTGACACGCATACGGGCCTGTGTAGTCCACACACTAGTAATTCTATCTCAGTTTCTTCATCAAGGAAGACAGTCACTCGAGATACACATCATTCAGTCAAGGAACGTTGCAGTTACAATCATAAAGTCAAGCCTCACACATTTGAGGTAGGTGACTTGGTCCTCAGAGAAAATCCTAAAAACCAACAAGACAGAGAGAAGAAGGGCAAGTTCGAACCAAACTGGCTTGGTCCTTACATCATCACTGCAACATATGGATCTGGTGCATATCAACTCTCAACCACAGAGGGTGAACCCTTGGAGGATCCTATCAATAGTATGCACCTTCACAGGTTTTACACATGGCTCTTCAGCATATCCTAATTCAAAAATACAAAAAATTCAAAAAATTCAAAAATACAAAAAAATCAAAAATACAAAAAAAAAATTGGAAAACAAAAAAAAAAAAACATTTCGTCCAACGGTGAAAACCACTTTGGTGGCGCCCTGGGCAAGTACCATGGTGAAAACTGGGTCATCAGTGCCATGCGTAGAGACATTGCTCCTCCCTCCTTCAGGATTCTATTTCATCCTTTCACTTTGCACACATTCACGACCTATTCATTCATAATAAACTTACCCATTTCCATCATGGCTTGTTGTTGATCTACCTAAGATTGGTTAGCCATTCATAATAAACATTCCTTTTCACCCCTTTCCATCCATAATAAATCAGCTCCTATCTATGGCTAAGGCAAATCCTACGTCTAGTGATGGGTGTGGAACTGAGAGCATCGCCTATTCTGAGTACAGTTTCTTCCACTTTTCTTTAGTCTATTTGTGCACAATCCGCAATAAAGTAGCATTTGCATCGCCAATCTGCAATAAAGTTCCCTTATTCACAATAAAGTATCAGTTTCATGGATTCAGTCAATTTCAGATGAGACACAACAGCGATGGGCTTCAACAAATCAAATCTTTTAACAGACTCAGACAACATATGGTTCAGTGCTATCTATCCTTTTGTGAAAGTAAACATTGTGACCACAATCAAATAAGACTTATACAAGTGACAAGAGACACTAAACTTGAGGACTACAGTGGATGTTGGTGTCGAGTCTTGGTTTTCTTTTGATTTTATCTTTTTGGTGACATGTCTTTTAGCTTTTCTAGGATGTCTTTGACTAGAGATTCTATCTCCAGGATGTCTTTGACTAAGAAAGGCGAGGATGGGGTATCGTCACCTATTTTTATTTGCTGTCTGTGGATTGTCTCTTAGTAATGCTATGACTTGTCCAAGGATATGAGGACACTGTGAGTCTAGTATGAACTGGGACATTCCTTGTTTGCGACTGTCTTATCTTCATGCAAACAAGTACAATGACTTTCTGGGTCGAACATATATCTCGATTGTCATAACCTATTTTTCCATAATAAAGCTCAATGATGATAACACACAAGAAGCTCTTTTACTTTCATATCTTCTACCTTCCATCCCCTTTCTTGATTGACTTCCATCGTCCTTCTTGAGTCCGTGTAGCCTGCTATCACATGACTGAGTATAATGACACACCAAAAAAACATTTGCATTTCATGTAGTTGCACCTTCATTACCACATATTAAGCATTTCATACATACATATAGATATCACAATTACATCACATCCTGCACACAACACATAGCACATTTTACATTTTCATCATGTAAATAGTTATTTGCATTATCAGATTCATTTGCATTTCAGACATTCACATTTGCCTCATGCATAACATATTAAAAACATAAAAGAACAAAAATATTGCATTTCATTATGTACATATTTGCATCCATAACATAAGCATCACATAGAAACATACATCATGAAACATCTCATCACATAGGTACACATGCATATAGCTACCGCAAAGATGAATCATCTCATATTTATATATATATATATCAAAAATCATAAGTGTCATGATACAATGATGTCAAAATCATATGGCTACAATCACCCGAAGGTGTCTACATCATAATACAAAATGGTACAAAACTGATACATAGGGAGTCCTCTATGGCTATGATGAACTCCCTCCCTCGGAGCCGCCTGGCCTCGACGGAGTTTGAGCCCTAGAAGGACCCACCCCAGGATCATCTCTCCTGCCCCCTCTATCTGGTGGTGGTGGTGAACCCATAACCCCACCACTGGATGCCTGTCTCCTCTGACTCCCTCCAGTAGCCGTCGTTGTCCGCAATGGTCTATGGAAGCTCCTCACCTGCTGCTCTGGTGACACTGCCCCGTAGTATAGGTCTCGCCAATAACCTATCTCCTCCCTTGCCCATAGAACATAGGCGTATCCAGCCCCTGTGTCCTCTGCTGCCTATCTCCCAGACCTCAGTGTTGTCTCAGCCTCAGTGTAGCACTGGATAGCCTAATCCTACTCCCGCTCAGTATCCCTCAGCTGTCTCTTGAGCCTAGTTGTCTCCCTCTCCAGATCCTGGATCTCATCTGCCTATCCCTAGCAGATCTCCCTCAGCTCAAATAGCTCATCCTCCTCCTCCTCGGCCCCCTGGCCTGTGGCTCCCCCTATACTGGTGGTTGTGCCTGTGCCTATGCTTGTAGTTGTACCCACCTCTATCCCTATCCCTGAACCTGTCTAAGACCCTGTGCTGCTGGCACCTGTAATGGCAATCCATCGCGACCCCTCACCACCCGAGCCTGTCTCTCCTCCCCACCCTCTCTCCGTGGAGCCACTCTCCTCTCTCCAACTGCACCCTGCCTCCTCCATTGGCCTCTACCTCCACCATCTCTATCATCATCCTCATCCCCTCCACCATCTCCATCTATCTGCTCACCTGGGTCTGTCAGGAATGGAAATGGATGCTCTGCCCAATATGCAGTGTACTCTGCATCCATACCTGCATCCTCAATCTCAGGCCACATATCCCATGGCATGGGCACCATCTCTAACAGCTGCATCACGGCCTGATCATATGATAACAGTGGCCCAAAGTGTGCCTGGTCTCACCCTGTCTGCACATACATATAGGAACCCCGTGGCATCCACTGGATCCTGCCAAACTATCTGCATACCCTGTCCACTAACTGCCTCTCCAGTACATAGGGCGTCCGCCCAATCAGATATCTGCTCCTGAAAGTATAGGGTAGCTCCATTGCATCATCCTCCCACTGCTCACACTCTCGGTATGGCCTCCATATCACAGTGTCAATCTCATCCAGGACTCGACGCCAATGCTCCAACCTGCCAATCTGCGGCTGTGATGTAATCATATCATACAAGTGAACAAAGCTGCATCCATGGCCACTACCCCTGAAATGTATCAGTCGGGTAACTAGCAGGTGCTCATATGCCCACACCTATAGCAATGTAACTCCGCAGCCCAATCCTACGAATCCATGATAAACAAACTGATACAGCTCATAGTATAAGTGTGCCAGCACGTACAGTCCCCAGGCATATCTAGTATGTTGTGTAACCAATGTCTCCAAGGTACTCCCCCAGCCTATAGCCAACCCTCGTGTCGCCTTGTCTAGACACAAGAACCCACTGATCACTCCTCCTAGCACTGCTGGTAGTGCCAGTCCTGTCGCTGTCATTGTGTCCCATGCCACGTGTCCAACCCTAATCTCCAGTCCTGGATCCTGGAACACTCATCTCAGGGCCTCCTTGTCTCCATCTCGATCATAGGGTATCAGCTCCCCATCAATCGATATCCTCAATATACTGTAAACATCCTCCAAGGTGATTATCATCTCACCCATCGGCAAATGAAAAGTGCATGTCTCAGAATGCCATCTCTTGGCTAAAGCAGTCAACAAACCCATGTTCGCCCGAAACTCAGGCACATACAAAATGTATCGCAGACCCATAACCTCAATGGTTACTCTATCCCCGAAGGTCAGCTCTGGTCATAACCTCTGCGTCGACGAGAATCTCTCTCATGACTCCAGCATAGGCAAGTACTCCTGCAGTAAAGCAAATCAATCATGTCAGTCAAAGTGACACTCATTGTTCATCACAAAGTGTTGTTATTTATCCTAGTGACACTCATTGTTCATCACAAAGTGTTGCTATCTATCCTAGTGGTACTCACTGTTCATCACAAAGTACTACGTGTTCTTGCACTCCCTGTTCATCACAAAGTGTTGCTCATATTTGCACTCCCTGTTCATCACAAAGTGCTACTCCTATTGGTACTCCCTATTCATCACAAAGTACTATGTCTTGATACTCACTATTCATCACAAAGTGCCTCGATCTATCCTATCTTAGGGCCTCTGCTTGAGTGTATCCTCTTGAGTAGTTTCCTAATTAGCAACGTATGTTCTATC
Source organism: Cryptomeria japonica (assembly GCF_030272615.1). Classification (NCBI taxonomy): domain Eukaryota; kingdom Viridiplantae; phylum Streptophyta; class Pinopsida; order Cupressales; family Cupressaceae; genus Cryptomeria; species Cryptomeria japonica. The sequence goes on along the minus strand of NC_081408.1, from coordinate 669,331,857 downwards.
ACATAATTATCAATCCTAGCCCTATCTGCTATCCTAGTCTTCCCTAGAGGACTTGCTTGAGTGTATCCTCTCAGCAGCTTATCCAATCGATAGCGTATGTTCATCACAGAACTGTCGATTTGACCTTGTAGACATAAACGCGCCTTCATGACATAAACTCGCTTACAGATTGCACAAACGCGCCTTCTCTACATAGACGTGCCTATGCTCTGCATAGATGCGCCTGTCCTGCACAGACGTGCCCACATTTCACAAATGCACCTGCACAACGCAAACGCGCTCACATCTGGCACAGACGCTTTTCCCAGTATAGACGCGCCTGGCACAAACGCAGACGCACCTAGCCAACCTAGATGCGCCTGGCACCAACGCAGACACGCCTACACTTTTTTGACACTATCCTAAAGTGCATGTATTGCACTACCTAGCATGCATTAGTGACAACAATTAATTTGACAAAGTACAAGGAGGTTTTTTGGTACTTACCGGCTCTCCTGCATCTGTTGGCCTCTGAAATTGGTGAACGCGATTGAATCTATGCACCAATGCCATCGTTGTTGACTGCTCTCTGCTCTCTCTACACTCTGATCTCTTGGATGTGTGGATGACAATGAGGATGTATTCCCCTCGTGGTCTATCTTATAGACTACCCTAGCCCTTGTCTCCCGAGTTAGTCTTCATTATCCCGTGACTCTGTCACTCTATCCTATCTGGTCAGTCATTTCTAGCCTTTCTTTCTTATTGAGAGATTGTTTGTGATCTTTTCAGACATATTCATCCAATCTCTCGAGGGGGCATATCATTCCCATCTTGGGGCAACTTTGTATTAGTTCATCTTATCTTCTTTGAAACAACGCGACAAGCTGCATTGTCTCAAAGAGGGGCAAAATGTAGACACCTAAAATTGTCATGTCTAATTAAATAAATATTTTATTTATTTAATTACTTTATCCTAATTCTTCTATTAATTAAATAAATCTTTATTTATTTAATTAATTCATTTATCCTCTTCTAGCTTTATTTCTCATTTAAATAAATACATTTATTTATTTAAATTCCCCTTTTCCTAAATTAAATAAATACTTTTATTTATTTAATTGATCCCACTTCCTCTATAAATTAAATAAATCTTTATTTATTTAATTAATTCATTAACCTTTTCTACCTATGACACATGTCATTCATCTCTTAATTCATACACTACCTACCCTCTTATTATTTTATTATTTTCTTTACCTACCCTTTAATCATAGCCGACCATTTATCTTTTACACCTCTCAATCTTATCCCTCCATTTCATATAGTGTCTTCTATATAAGAGGATACTTCCTTCATTATCAACCCCCGCTTACGACTCAACTACACTACGCTTTTGCACTTTCATATGCGATCCTACTTGCAACCACATTTCCGCTCTTTGTTGAGCTCTTGTGCACATATAAAATCTGAGAGCAAATATATCAAGTAAGATCAATGGAGATAGGAAGAATGAAGATCCAAACCCTATTGGACATGTGATAGTATAATCCTTGTGATTTCATTTGATTTGCATTGTCTTAGATAATCTTCATATGTTATGGTGGATCTTTGTTGTTGTTAGGCTAGGGTTTTGTGGTTGAATTCATTTAGTCTTTCATCATTGTTGTTATCCATTTTCACCGTATAGAGTAACTAATTTTAGTTTTTATCTAATTAGATACGTAATAAAGAAAGAATTGACATTGTTGGCCATTCAGTGCAATATTCATCCTTGCAATATAATGAAGTATGTATCTTAGTTTGAGAATCCTATGATTGCATGACATATTATAGTGAGCATGTGAACTTGTCAGTGCCATGATGTCAACCACATTAAGATCTGACAACATGATGTAAACCTTTCCAAAAATCCATGATGTCAACCACGTTATGCCCTAACAATAGGATGCACACCTTTGTAAAACACAATATCCTTGTAGCCACTTATAGGTGTTAAGTGGATTGTTCTCACTTTTTAAGTCCGTTAAAGGCGATAACAAGTAATTGGTATTTAGCTGTAAAGTAGAATATTAATATTCTATTGCTATTAATATTAATATTTTATGGACACATATTTGTCCAATCGTATTAATAAAATGAGGAGATATTAAAATTTACTAATAAGATTGTAATTTGTAATAATGAGCTTACGTCATCTAAAAAGTAAATACTTATTCCATTAACACTATCTTCCAAAATTAAGTACCACAACCTACCACTCAACTATCAAGTTGCAATTAATTCAAACTGATTTGATCATCTATACATACCATTTGCACAAACTCAAAACATTAATTAGGTTGTCCAAAATAGGGGACAAGGAATGATCCCATTATGTAGGCCACAAATAAAAATTGTAGTGAAAGTGGTCAAATCTAGGGGATAGAGAGCACCTAAAAACATCTTATTACATATTTAAATGTAGTCTCGAACATCACACATGCTGTTTCACATCCTTCCAAGTCAGCAATGGTGTAATAAGTAGATAAAATTGTGTAGCACATAACCAGTTGGCCCAAAACAAATCTTCCAATTGAATTTTCTCAATGTGAATCCCCACAAGGCACAGTAGGACCCAAAAAAACTCAACACAATCTCCAATGTTGGCACAAACCCCCAAAGGCATAGTGCAAGCAAGAGAACAATCCTTGTCTGTCAAATGATTGCAAATCATCCCAAAAACCAATACAAGACAATATGTGGCAACAAAAATATTAACACCTATCATGTGGACCACATAGAGACGTCCCTCAAATCTCCAAAAACACTTCCATATACTTCTTTGGCATTTTCATGCAAAACAATGCTAGTGCAACCAAGCTAATATAGAGTTCTTCATACCTGGATGTCTAGACAACTCAAACATGAAATAAAACATCAAAAATCATACTTGTGGTACATGTCATCACTTAAAATTAGAACTAAGGCACTACACAAAAATAATAAGCACATCCACTAGGCTGCAATGACAAAAACATCTTGATGCTGAAAAATGCAGAGCATTTTTCAAACCTATCTTGACAATCCATGAACCTACCAACACACTACAATAACCAAACATGTCTTCTACAACACAAGGCACCTAAAAAGATAGGAGTGCAATGACCATAAAATATACATGTTAAATCCTAAATCGCAAGACCACATTTACAAATGTGGAGGAATGTAGAGCATTCTCCCAGAAATACTTCACAACACTATCCTGCATTACCATACTTCATCAACTTGCAACAACCAAAACAACCTTGTAGAAATAATTTATCATCAAAGAGAAACAAGAGAGACAACACAATAGCTTGTAGTAAGCACAAGACCATCAATACCATCAACAACACATCCACTTTATCATCATGCTTCTAATTGTCATATAAATATGATATCATAATAAGATCTCTATCATCAAACATGAGCATCAACACCATTATTATTCTTCAATATATAATCATCATAAGATATTGAGTGTAGATATCAACACTAAGAAGGTGAACATCCACAACAAGGAACATCTTTAATTATCAACCATATGCACTATATATCAATGACAACACCTTATCAATACCTGAGACATCATACATTAGAAACATATATGTCTATCATCATCAATGACAATACACAAGCTAAGGGTTGACATAAATGTCAAAAATTGCCAATAATCTCCCTCTTTTTCATTGATGGCAACACTCACACAATACAACATTGATCATCTACATTTTATTCCTTACTTTCTCTCCCCCTTTGACATAAAGGAGAAAGGGAAAAGGTCTTCAATAGGACATGCATTAAATTATCTACATTATCTTTGCTTCTACACTTTTCTCTCCCTCTTTCATTACTCTCTCTCCTCCTTTCATATGAAGGGAAAATGTCTTCACTTGATTTTGCATTATTTACTCATCAGTACTCTTCTCCAATATGCACTTTTCTCTAGAATTATCATACCTTCTCCTCCTATCAATAACAACCAACAAACTAACTACTTCCTCTAAGGAGTAGACCACATCCATCCAAGAACAAAATATATAGTTTGATTTTATCTCAATAGATAGATGCACTAACTTATGCATCTAGTTAGAAGGAGGGGAAGTAACCCCTAGCTTCTCCCTAAGATATCCAAATGTATCTTTTGAAAGAGCCTTTGTGAAAAGGTTTGTAATCTGATCCTTTTTAGGAAAATACTCTTAGGAAATGATACTGGATAGAGATATGTTTAGTCGTTGAATGCATCACTGGATTCTTTTAAATGTTTATAGCAATAGTATGATCACACATTATAGGAATAGGCTTATCATACACTGCCTTGATATCTTTTAATGTTTGATTCATCCACAAAACTTGGGTGCAACAAGATGATGTAATAATATACTTAGCCTTTTTTGTTGATAAAGATATTGAATCCCACTCCTTACTAAACCAAGAGACCATGTCTCCCAAGAAAAATGCACTTCTACTTGTACCTTGGTCATCCACGCATCCAACCCAATCAACATCAGTATAAGCCTTCAAAGATAAGTCATTATCCTTTTTCTACCACAAACCATAGTCCAAAGTCCCCTTCAAATATCTAGATACTCTCTTAACAACCTTCTCATGAGATTGTTTAGGGTTAGCTTGATATCTTGTAACCAAACATATTGCATGCATACTATCGTCTAGAAGTAGTTAGGTATAAAAATCCTACAATTATATACCTACAAAGAGTATGATAAACTCCCAGAGACTCATCATCCTTACTCAAATGACAACCAATAGTCATGGGAGCACTCACTGGTTTAGAGTCCTCCATACCAAACTTCTTCAACATCTCTTTAACATAGTTAGTCTGAGAAATAAAGATACCATCATCTAGTTAAGCAACTTGAAGTCCAAGAAATAAATCTCACCAATCATAGATATCTCAAATTCTTTCTGCATCTCTTCTGCAAACTTCTTACACACACCATCATCTCCACCAAAGATAATGAGATCAACATATATAACAACTATCAAAAAGTTGTCTTCCTCAACCTTAATATAAAGATTAATATTTGTGGTACAAACCTTGTTGAAGTAAGTACTTATCCAACCTTGCATACCAAGCACTAGGGGATTTCTTGAGACCATACAAATCCTTTTTCAATCTGTAAACCATTTCCAAATCCTATGATGACTAAAACCCATTAGGCTTCTCTATGTAGACTTCTTCCTCTAAATCGTCATTCAAGAAGGTTGACTTGACATCCATATGATAAACCTTGAAGTTATTATGAGATGCAAGTGCAAGGAACATTTTGATTGCTTCCATTATAGCTATTGGAGAAAAGGTCTCCTCAAAATCAATCCCTTTCACTTGTGAATATACTTTGAAATAATAATCTTGTTTTTTACCTTGTCACTTCTCCTTCATTCAACTTGTTCCAGAACCCCCACTTGTTCCAATGACATTCTTATCTGCAGTTCTAGGGACTAATTCCCACGTATAGTTCTTCTCAATTTGATTAAGCTCTTCTTCCATTGCTTTCAATCATCCTTCTTATTTGCTAGCACTAGCAAAGATCTTTGGCTCTACCTTTGAAATGAGACAAAGGTTAACTTTTTCACTTTCTTTTGCAAGTCTTCTCTTGGTTTGCACATGTTCATTCTTATTACTAGTAATCTAATCTTCTAAATGATTCTTTTGACCATACTTTGTTGGAGTTTAAGGGGCCTTTTCTGGTATTTTCTTTTATCTCTTCTTCTTCTTCTTCAATGTAGGGAGATTCTTATGATCCACAATCCTTAGGTTCTTGTATAATCTAATTCCAATATTCATCTACTTTGACATTTGTACTTTCAACCATCTTCTTAAGTCTCTTGTTGTAACATTTGTAGGGCTTTATTATTGTTGAGTAGCCAAGGAAGATCCCTTCATCACTTCTTGAATCAACTTTCCAAGATCTTCTTCATCTCTTATGATGTAACATTTGTTGCCAATTTTTTTGAAATACCTAATTGTTGCTGATCTTCCACACCATAGCTCATAAGGGATCTTATAATTGTTGACCCTCAACTACACTTTGTTTAGAGTATAGATAGAAGTATACATACCACTTATTTTCAATACGTATCGAGTAGATTATCATCTTTTAACATTGTTCTTGCCATTTGTTGGATTGTTCTATTATTTCTTTCTACTACCCTATTTCACTGAGGGGACCTAGGAGAAAATATATGTCTCCTAATACCATGTTCCTCACAAAACTTGTCAAACTCATTTGAAGTAAATTCACCACCCCTATTAGATCTCAAACATTTTATCTTAACATCTATCTTATTCTCAACCACATATTTAAAAAATTTAAACTTATCTAGGGCTTGTGATTTTTCTTTAAAAAATGTAACCTATGTCATTCTAAAATAATCATCAATAAGCAACATAAAGTACCTTTCACCACTGAGTCCTTTTGTCTTGTTTTGTCTACATAAATCAGTTTGTATCGGCTCTGAAGGTTTAGTAGTATAGTACTCCTTGTTCTTGAACCTTGTCCTTGTTTTCTTTCCCATTTGACATTCCTTGCATAAGATGTTTATAGGTTTGATGATCTTTCCAAGAATATCTCTCACTACATGTGAAAAGTCGATCTTCACCATGTTGTAAAAGTGACTCGTCCTCTTGTGCCATAGCCAACATTCACTAGTCTGTGTCATCAGACAACTTTTTTTAGCCTCTTTTAGATGATAAAAATTCCCATCAGTTCTTGTTCCTTCTGCAACTAGTCTCCCTAAGCTTCCCTTTTTTATTTCACGACCTTTGTCATGAAATATGAGTTTATATTTGATGATATGGGAAATGGGTAGGTTAGTTGTCAACATAATTCTCTCATATTAGAGCCCAACCATAAGCAATGAGACAAGAATTTAGCATACATTTCCAAATATTAATCAAGAAAGATTAACAAAGAAGCAAATGAGGAAAACAAACAACCAAATGAACATTACTTCCCTGTGTGCTCCAATGCCTTTTCTCTCCCTTCTTATTCTCCTCCTAAAGTTCTCATTTTTATTTGAAGTGTTCTCTCAGTATTGGCACAAGCATAAGTGACAAATTAGAGATTTGAAGTGATTGATTATGCAATGGTTTGTTGGTAACACCAAAGATAGCGATACTACTATGACAATTGAATACAAATGCTCTAATTTTGTACTTGCTAGCAAAAACCTCCCTTCAAAATGGAAATGGGAACTCCTTTTAATAATAATAATAGGCTAATGGATGGTCAAGATTGAATGTCTTAAGAAGGGCTAGGATTAACTCCCATAGGCTTGGATGGAGCAAAGGCTTCTTAACCCATGAGGTGTTGATAAGTGTCACCATGGGAAAACTTGAGAGGAACATGGAGTGTAAGGAAGATCAATCCATAAACGCTTTATTTGTCCTCACACTTCAAAGAGAATGAAAGAAAATAATAAAAGAATAAAATAATAAAATAATAAAATAATTCCTTGAAGTGACCCTTTGTAAGAAAGCCCATGTGGGTTTTCTTGCCAAAAGGAGAAGGATTTTAAGGCTTTGTAAGACAAGTAGGAATTCATTAATGGCAAAGGAAGTGACACTTTCCTAGTCCCTTGAAGTAGGAGTGTGCATCTGATTAAAGGTGGATTATGAATGATTAGAAGAAACGTTAGGGGGAAAGTGGGAAAAGTTGGAGAAGGCAAGTGGATGGAGAGAAATTAATTAAATAAAAAATAACATTTAATTAATTACATATGCAAGAAGTGGATAAAAGGTTAATTAAATAAACACCAGATATTTATTGAATTTGCGAGGAAGAAGAGGGATAATGTGAATTAAGTAAATAAATAATGTTTATTCATTTGATTAATAATTAACTATGGTTTATGAATTAATTAGATAAATTGAATAATTTATTTAATTAATAGAGGAACATTAGTAGAATTAATTAACTAAATATTAATTTAATTAATAGTTGAATGATGGTAACCAGAATAAACTATGTAATCCTTTTTGTTTCAATATAAAGGGTGCTGGTCCAACCCAGCTATTAAATTACCAAAAAAAATTAAAATAGTTGAATGATGGTAAAATAATAAAATAAGTAATGAATATTTATTTAATTAAGTGGATAGAATTGGGTGTCTACAATATCCTTTGCAACACATCTAACTAACATTGAGAAGATTATGTTTCAATTCTTTAATGTAAAGAGCATCCTTTGTCTTATTCTTTCCATCAATTGTTATTGTCCCTTTTCTACATATCTGGGCAAACTCTTCACAACCAAACTTAATTGATCAACCATTCTACATCTTAAGATTGATGAAATTTCCTCTATCACCGGTCTTGTAATTGGAACACCCACTGTCAATCACCCAAGCATTTGGTTCCTCTTTAGCATGGAAAGCAGTCCATACAGTCATTGATTTTTCATTGTTTTTATCAGTCCGGTGGGTACCAAACTCCTTACATTTTTTAATATTATTCACTTTGTCACCAAATTTCACAACCATAAATAGTGTTTCATCATTGGAATCATCACAATCCTCATCTTCAGATGAATGGCCACTCTTTTAGAATAAAGACTTCTTTTGGAATTCTCTCTTTTATTTTTATCTTCTCCTCTCTTAGTGTTATCTTCTTTAAAAGTACATTTAGAAGCAAAATGACCAATTCTTCCATATTTGAAAGGTAACTTACCTTTGTATTTGCTGGTGCCTTTCTTCATTTTTCTCACAAAGTTTGCCTTAACTTTATCAAAGCCATCAAGCTGATTAGCACCTCCATCTTCTTCCTTTTTACTAACTTTAAATGTAGCTTCTATTTTAGGGGCATGCTTACCAAACTCTCTCATCTCAAAAGAAGTCAAAGCACCATGTTGTTGATCCATTAGATATTTATCCAGTTCCTTACTTTTCTTAATAACATATAACTTTTGACTATAAGATTTAGGAAGAGATATAAGTACCTTTTTTCACAACTTCATATTCTTTCAATTCAACACCAATGCCCCTAATGTCGATTACTACCTCATCAATCTGGAGCATATCACTAGAAATATCTTCATCCTTAGACATCTTCAAATTCTCAAACTTGCACTTGAGATTTTGCAACTTGATTTACTTTATCTTATCATCTCCTTCATAAATGTTGTTAAGTTTTTCCCACATCTCTTTTTAGCTATACCACAGGACAACACCTTCACAAGTTTTGAATATGCTAATCCACCCATGATTGCATTTCTTGCTTTTCCATTGTTCTTATACAACCTAATATAAGTTTCATTTGTTGGAGGATGAGGGAGGAATGTATAACCATCTCTCACTGAGTTTCAAACTCCAAATCGTAAAGAGGTCAAATATCCTTCCATTCTAACTTTCTAGAAGGTGTAGTTTGTTCCATCATACTTGGGTGCCTTGTGAGATCCATCTTGTGCCATCACTGACCTTTCTTCAAGCGAAAAAGTTTCCTTAGAGGAAATTGGCTCTGATACCAATTGTTGAATGCACCTCGAGACTGAGAGGGGGATGAATCAATCTTGAATAAAACTTAAAACTTTAAAGCACAATTCAAATCTTAAAAACCTTAACCTGCTCAACAACAATGAATGATAAAGCAATGAACACATGCACAAGAGAAATCTAGATTTACGTGGAAAACCCAAGAAGGAAAAAGCCATGGTAAGATCTAACTCACACTATATTAACACGTATTACAATATTTATTTTAGGGCTCACTGCCCAAGGAAGGTCATTACCCAAAAATGACTTGTAGCTAAGGTTCACTACCTTAGGGCAAGATACAAAGGACTTGTTGAGGAGACTCACTATCTCTAAGAAAGATACATGAAAATACGAGTTACAATGAACAAGACTTCAACATCATTGCATCCAACAATCTCCCTAGAGTGTAGCTGTCTCAACTCACTACATCAAGAAACCATTGAAAATTATGCTCCAATACTTTCACCACACACTCTTACTGCTTCAATTTTACATCTTCCACATTCCACTACACTCCACACTAATCCAAACTGATTTGATCATCTATATATACCATCCACAAGACCTAGAAACATTAATTAAGTAAGCCAAAATAGGGACAAGGAATGATCCCACTAAGTTGGCCACAAATACAAATTGTAGTGGAAGTGGTCCAATCTAGGAGATAGAGAGTACCTAAAAAAATCTTAGTACATATTCCAATGTAGTCCCAAACATCACACATTCTAGCACACATTCTCCCAAGTTAGCAATGGGGTAATGTGTAGATAAAACTATGTAGCACATAACCAGTCGACCCAAAACACATCTTCTAATTGAATTCACTCAATGTGGATCCCCACAAGGCATAGTAGGACCCAAAAACAACTCAACAAAATCTCCAATGCTAGTGCAGACCCCCAAAGGCATAGCACAAGCAAGACAACAAGCCTTGTCAGGAAAATAACTTAAAATCACCCTGAAAACCAATACAAGACAATATGCGACACTAAAAAGATCAAAACCTATCACGTGGACCACATAGAGACATTCCTTGAACATCCAACAACACTTCCATGTACTTCTTTCTCTTTTTCATATTAAAAAAGCTGGTGCAACCAAACTAATACAAAGTTATTAATACTTGGATGCCTAAACAACTTAGTCATGAAACAAAACACCAACAATTAAACTTGCGGTACACATCATCACTTGAAATAAAAATTGAGACATTGCACATAAATCATAAGCATGATCTGTAGGTTGCAACAACAAAAACATCAATGTAGAGAAATGTGAAGCATTTTCTAAACCAAACCTAATAATCCATCAACTTGTCAACATATTGCAATAACCAAACACATCTTCTACAACACGAGGGACCTAAAAACATAGGAGTGCAATGTCCAAAAAAGAACCATGTTAAATCCCAAATTGAAACACCACATCTACAAATAAATTTCACAATAGTATCCTGCACTACCATACTTCATTAGCTTGCAACAACCAAAACAACCTTTTAGCAATAATTTCTCATGCAAAAGCAACAAGAGAGACATCACAACAACTTGTAGCAAGTACAAGACCTTTAGTACCATCAGCAACATATCCAATTTATCACCATGCTTCTAATTCTCATCTAAATATGATATTATAATAATACCTCTACCATCAAACATAAGGATCAACACCATTATTGTTCTTATATATATCAACATCATCATAAGATATTGTGTGTAGATATCAACACCAAGAAGGTGGACATTCACAACAAGGATCATCTTCAATAATCAATGTTTACACTATCTATCAATGACAACATATTATCAACACCTAAGACATCATACATTAGCAACATATACCTCCATCATCATCAACGCTCTCCAACTCATAAAGCTCATCATCAATGACAACACACAAGATGAACAACAATGACAACACTTAGTCATTAATTACAACAATTGACAACACTCTATATGCAACATAAGCAATCTACTTCAACCAACACATCACCAAAACCATAAGATAACAAGAATGCATATCTTGGAAACTATAAAATTTCAAAAAGCAATAAGAAACTCAATAATATTAGTGGGGGAGGTAAGGTCATTTACAATATGATTGAGTCATGTGCTTTTGGGTTCAATTGTGTAAGTTTTTGCATCAACATTTTTTATCATACTTAGTGATCCATCATTAGGATTTATTTATTCCTCTTTCTCATATTTTTTCTCATTTTTCATCCCATATCTTCATATCCTTGCATTCTCACCCTATTTAGGTAACTAAGTTTGCAATCTAACTCGCAATTCTATCATTTTAATGATGGATCATCTAGTGTAATTGAAACATTGATACATGAATCATACATTGTTGATGTCCAAAATACTTGAATCATCTTCATGGGTTGTGGAAACCTCATGCCTACTACAATGATGTAATGCCCCCTTCTGTAGAGTAGTTATAAGTGTTCCTTTCAACTTATTTAATTTCTGTAGGCTAATTTTGAGCTTTGAAAGAGAATAAATTAACTAATTAAATATATTTGTTCAGTATAGTACAAATGACTTTATTTCAATTGATTTGATAAAATGGTTTAAGTGATTTAAAGGACAAATATTATAAAAAGTCACTTTATAAAAGTGCTTTAATGATATATTTTGAGCAGAAAATTAAATGAACCTTCAAGAAAGTTATATTGGGAGATTATAAAAGGGGATTTGAAAGCTCATTTGCACATGCTAGATTTTATCTCTATTATGAATATTTGAAGCTTTATTGAGAGCAAACCCTAGGACAAAAACCATTGGGTTTTTTCTTGGTTGATTGGATGAAAATCCATTTCAGTCAAACTTGGTGGGTTCCTACAATATTCATAGGTGCATCTATTGGATTTGATTTCGAATTTTGGACACAAGAAATTGTTTGCAAGTAATTATCTTTCTATAAGACACAAATCTACATGTTTGCTAGGTGTGTAAGTAGAAATTTATTAAATTTGAAAGAAACTTACAAATTTGTGTGCACCAATTGGAGGAATTAAAGCAATAAATAAATATTGTCCTCTGAAATGTTGTGTGTGCTATGAATAAGAGGGAATTTTTTTAATGTAATCATTATCACAACCTTCTATAATCTGTCATACAATTGAAGAATTTAATAGGTTGTTCTTTTGCAAAGACATATTCCAATAAAAAAGTTAATGCATATATTGAAGCCTATAAGGCTTCCCAAACCTTGTCATAGCCTCTCATTGGTTTTTCTAAAGCTAGCACAACAACTAAGGAAGGGATCACAACCTTGTTATTTTCTATTTTCATACATATAAGATACCATACAATTCATAGATGGCATCAAAGTAGTGTAGAGGTGATTATTTAGCACAAAAGGGAGATTGTAAGGTGGATTGATTTGTGTGTGGAATTTTCCAAGAGTCTAGGTCAACATTGATCATTTTAAGATATATATTTTTTTTTTGTTAGTGATGTTCCTACTGTAAGAATTTTAGTGTATGTAATTTTTTAACAACAGAACAAAGTTATATAAAATTTCCTTATGACCACATTAAATTCATGAATTATTTTATGGTTGAAATTATAAATATTTTGAGTGTGGGAAAGTGAAAAATATGGTGTTAGTCTTTAATATCATTTAAAATAAGTTAAAATAATTCTAGACCAAAATGCATGCCAACTATTTATCAAAATGCTTATGTCGAACAAGGACATTTTTAGTTGTTCAAAAAAAAAATTTAAAAATATTAATTTCCTATTCTAGCAAGTGTTTGACAAAATGTCTGATCACTAAGAGTTAAACTTGCAAGTTTATAAAATTGCTTGGTAGGGGTTCTTACAGTGGTATTAGAGCCTACTTTTTGCCATCCTATGGCATTTGATATTCTGCTATAAAGATTTTAGTATTATAGGTTAGTAACCAATAGAGTGAAAAAACTTGCATCAAGTGATTAAAGAAAGATGAAAACAAATAAAAACTCATGATGAAATTTTCACAAGTCTTTCAAGAATATCAAAATAATATAACATTGTTAGAACATCCACCAATGTTGGAATCTTATTAGTTCAAAGGAAAGTTAAAGGGTCATAGCTAAAGGAAAAGGAGAAGTTAGAATAGATCATTAAGCAAAAACAATTATTAGTTGACTCTCACATTGATTTTGTGGTGATTAATGATCCACTTTCATATATACAAGCAACAAATGGGGACCCTAAGGAAGAAAATGAATTAATCACATCACAAACACACACAACTAATGAAGAACCAAGAAATGTGTGATGAATGGCTAAGGAGGGCCAAAGAAGCTAAGTAGATAACCACTCAAGGAAAATGACACCTACAAAAAAATAAGGAAAAGGTTGCTCACATGGATGACAAAAATGAAGTTTTTAGGTAAAAAGGTTTAGAACTTCAAGGGAAAGTGATTGTGATGATAGAATATGAAGAAAAATTAGAATTTCATGAAGCTGAAGAAGACCTTCTAATTAATTCCAAATATCCTAATATTTAATATGATAAAATTGATGCAAACATCTATAAGACATCAATAGAATAAGGCTTATGAGATGGAGTTTCAAGATGATTGTATTGAGAAGTATGCCTTTGATAATAGTGCCTTAATAGATGTTAATGTTGCTTGTCAAATTGTTGAAAATTATTGTATGGTTTATAGACGGTGCTGGAATGAGCAATTTTAGGAGTAGGATTTATGACCATAGAGGTTATGAAGGATACAAAAGAGGAGAATTCCCGACAGTTAATGTCGTTCATATTTTGGGTGATTAAGACATACAAAGATGAGGGACAGGTAGAGGCATACATTGGATGGGACTTGTTGAAGCATTTTCTATAGGAGAAGGAACAAGAATGAGAAAATGACAAAAGGAAAGAGGAGGAGATAAATGAACCAGATAAAGGGTTCAAGTTGAAGGACCACTAGGTGAACAAACTAATAACATAAGTGAGGAAAAAATGATTTGATGATAGAATTATGTAAATTTTGTTCAAAATTTATATTTTGTGTAGTATATAGTGGACACATGTAGGGTTACGAGTTGTAAAATACATGGCAATGGACTCCATTAATGGAGCAATTTTGTTTTTGATGGGTTGATAGATGAAAAAATGGTGACTATAATTTTGCTTTGATAATTAATAATATATATATTATTACTGACAAAAAAAAATTCTACTTAACCTTGTTGTCACCTCATTGTACAAAAAGACATATAACACATCCTTGTGCCAAGGTTGCTTGGTAGTAGCCAAAGCCAACCATAATTGTAATAGGAAAAAAACCTTCATTGGAAATAAAGGTTGGGAATATATAGCTATTTTATAGAATCAAGTAATGGATTCATCAATTTTTTATTTTGGAGATGTTTGGATAGAGAAGTATGATATAAAGAGCTACACTATAATGTCCCCTTTTATTTGACCTTATAAAATAATTAGATGATTAAAATTGAGCCGTAAAAAAAAATAAAAATTAAAAGTTGACTAATTTTAATTATTTAAGAAGGTTTTTTTTTTTTGGTCGGTAATATTTTGTATTTTATTGCATTATAATATAAAGAGATTACAAAATTTTTTGGGCTTTCCATACTGCAAAATAGCCCTTCTTTGGATATTACCCTTACATTCTTCATCATTGAAAATCCCACAACACCTAAGCAAAATAAATTCCACCATAAACAATAGACCCATCCCACTTTGTTAAGCCTAAATCACTCCTTCAAGCTGGGGAAACCACATACCCTTATCTCCTGTAGTTAAATCTACCCTTACCCTATAACATCTTGCAAAAAAGGACTGACCCAACTGAAAACCACAATATACTTTTATGCACTGTAAAAACAACAATAACTAACATACAACACTTTTATGCACGCCTTCTCCTAACCCTAGATCGCTTGCCTTTGGGAATCTCCTTCGATCATGCTCATGTCAACTCATTGTCTTCCCTCTCATGACACAAAATTATCCCTTTGAGTCTTTTCCAGGCTTACACCCTCTCCAACACATAAGCCTCCTTATCCACCTTCCCAAACCACTAGACAAAGGAAACTATTCCAAATTCATTGGCATCGTTTGCATCTTCAAAGCCTTCTGAATAATCTAGTCCAACTCCAGGCACAACCCACTCCAAAATGGATTCTAAACCATCGAGCAACGCATCATCAAAAATGGAGGTAGCAACCCACTTAACCGTCTTTATGTCTTCTCCAATTTCTAGACCCCAAGTTATAACCATTGATATAATATCCAAATTCACCTTCCACCTTGTTGAATTCTCCATGAAATAAGGCCCCACGACCTCCATTGCCGTGTTAACCGCCTCTACTTCCTTGAAACGTAATAACCCCGACATTCTATCTTTACTCACAACTCCCTTGAAACCCTTCTGCTATTATTTTGTGCTCACTGTGAAATTCGCTTCCATGTTTTTATTTATTTTTAAAAACACCAACACTTTGTCAGTTCACCACCACCCTAATTAGTTTTTTCACATGAATGTTTACACTTCACTCTTGACATTGTAAACCATGTGAACTTCACCTTCTTAAAAGCCATTTGCAAGCCTGAATTATTAATTTGACATGCCACCCTACAAATCGTGCCATCACACTTCCCATCGTGCTTGGAGAATTCACTTCAAAAAACACCCATCTTATCATGCTCGCCAAACTTTGTGAAATATTTTTAATGAGGTGTTCGAGAAAGAGTCATGCATTCACCATCATTAAAAAGATGAGACACCTCATAAACGCTACCAATTCCAACTTTCAAATCCAATCCAAAGCGGATCAACCTTCCAACCCATGTGTGAGACATCATATCCACTTATCCCAAAATAGGGAGCCGCTCATATTATACTGCAAGATGACATCATCAACCTAACGTCACTCGCCCACCAACTAGAAACTACTCATTTCACGTTCACATCATCCAATATTGAGATCCCTTGGAAGTCTTCCAATCTAACTTCACCTTCCAGCTCAAAGGATAGAGCCCATTTGGAAAGTCTATTTGCAGTCTGGTTGCCATCTCTTTGAATGTGACTGATTTTGAAATTTAAAAAATAAAATAAATCATCTATGATCAGAGCAATAAATCCTTGTAAGTGCAAGGCTTTGACCTCCCCATTCATAATGGCCTGAACTATGATTAGGGAGTCTCCTTCCAAATGGAGATTTCAGACACCTTGGATTCTGGCCAATCTAACTGCTAGTAAAGCAGTTTGCGCTTCAGCCTCATTATTCGTGCATCTCCTTAATCTTTTTGCTCCACACTTAATTAAGTCTCCAAAATCATTCCACAATACAAACCTTGCTCCTGCCACATTTCTACTAGATTGTGCCGCCCCATCAAAGTTCACTTTAAACCATCCCTTTTCTAGAGGTGTCCAACACACATCCAAGGCCTTCTTATTTTTACTCCTGTTGTTATCCCATGAGCCATGCCATATTTTGATTCCTGGCCAAGCTCTCCATATATTACTATCCATTAAGGTAAAGGGAGAAGTCAACATTAAAGATTGGGAAGTTGCTGCACCTGCAACATCTTCAATATCTCTATTAATTTTGTTTAGTAATCTTCTAACATCGTCAACCTTATCCTAAAATATTTTGCAATTACGCTCTTTCCAAGTCTCCCATATGACTAAATAAGGGCTAATACGTCATACGCTTGAAAGGGTCGACTTGCTTGGCTGCCTTGGCCAACTTTCAAAGACTTCTTTGAGGGTAGATTGAAGAGGGCCCTGACAATTCCATTTATCTTGAAGACCTGACCAACACCTCATTGCTACCTCACACCTTAATAATAAATGATCTATTGACTCCTTTGACTTACTACACATCACACATTTGGAAGGTCCCATAAAGCCAAGTCTTTTCCTTCTCTACCTTGTTAGAATCCTGCCTTTAACTGCTAACCATGCAAAAGCACCCTCTTTCAAAAGGCACTCTTTACTCCAAAATAGGTCCCAAAACCTTTAGTGATTCTCCTCCCTGCCTTCCAAAAATTGATAACCCAGTTTAACTGAATAGTTCCCATCTCGAGCTCCACACCAAATCACCCTATCCTTTGAACCTGTAAGAAAAATCTTCCTCTGCTCCGGAACATCCATGAGTCGTTGCTGAGACTGAACTGATAGACCTATTGTCGCAAGATCCTTCCAAACCCATTCCTTTCTGAAATCCCCATCGACAACCCTCATATAATCTTTAACATGATCACCCCAAAGCTGCACCAGATGATCCTTTATCACAGAGAAGTCACCAATATCTTTGATGGTTGAAAACCTTGCCCAAGAGTCTTCCCAAAACTTAGCTTTTGATCCTTTGGCAATCTGCCAAGTGAGATGATTAGTGACCATCCCTTTGCAATCCATTATGAAATTCCAAATGGCCGACCCTTTAGGGGGGTTGCGAATTGTAAAAATTCTATAATCTTCTAAAGAATCCAGATATTTTTCTCGCAACACTTTGACCCACATTTGGTCTAGATTAGTATATATACTCCACACCAGTTTAGCCCCTAGAGCTATATTCATCTTGTGCCAGTCTCTCAATCCTGCACCGCCCTTAACCTTTGCTTGACAAATTTTATCCCATGCCAATAAGGGGATTTTGTCATGATCATTAGCTCCATTCCAAAAGATTTTTTTCATCTTTTGTTGAATCACATCAATAACCTTTTTTTGGTTCTTTAAACACATCATTGAGAAGATTGGAATAGCAGACACAACATATCTTAACATTAGAATTCTTCCAGTTGAAGTAAGCCATCTACTTTTCCACCCATCCATTCTATTTAGGCAGCTATCAATTAGATTTTTTCACAAATCAGACTTGTTTGCAACCCCAAAAAAAGGGATTCCTAAATATTTACCTGGAAGGACTCCCACTTTCATGCCCAAAATTCTACAAATCTCCCTCTGTTTACACGGTTTGGTGTTAAAAAATAAAAATTCAGATTTGAACCAATTAACTCATTGGCCGAAGGCCTTTTCATACACATCCAAAGTCTCCTTAATGACTCGAGCTTCCCTTGCTAAAGCATCCCCTGCCAGAAAACTGTCATCTGCAAATTGTAGGTGTGTTAGAGGATTTACTTCTGCTGCAATTTGAACACCTTTCCAAATCCCTTCTTCCCACTTCTTGGAAATGAATCGCCCAAGAACCTCTGCCATAATGATGAACAGAAAGGGGGAGAGAGGATCTCCTTATTGAATACCTTTCTTAGACTCAAAAATAACTCGAGGGCTTCCATTTATTATTATAGAAAATCGAGGGGAGCTGATACAACTTTGCACCCAAGCAATCCATTCCTTACTGAAACCAAATCTCCAAAGGACTTGCATAAGAAATTCCCTGTTTACCTCATCATATGCTTTCCTTATATCTACCTTAACCATCATCTTTTCTGTCCTTGCCGTCCAAATGGAATGAACAACTTCATGTGCAAGTATAATGCCTTCATAAATAGATCTACCCGGGGCAAATCCACTTTGTTCACTAGAAATAACCAAATCCAAGACTAGTTTTAATCTATTCGCCATAAATTGGGATATTACATTGTATATGGTATTGCATAAAGAGATTGGACGAAAATCATCAAAGGATGTGTAATCTACCTTCTTTGGAATCAAGGCAATAAAAGTGTTGTTGAAATCCTTTAAAACAAAACCCCCTTTCCTTGACTCCTCCACCACTTCCACAATATCATTTGCAAGGATGTCCCAAATTTTTTGATAAAATAGGGCAGAGAAACCATCCAGCCCTGGAGATTTGTCCGATCCTAGTTCGAAAACAAATTTTTTCACCTCCTCTAGAGACAGCGGGTCCATTAACATTTTGTTGTGTTCTTCCTCGACACATGAAGGAATAACCTCCAGAATATGATGCATATCTCCTCCAGGGTTCACCTCACCATTAAAAAAATCTGAAAAATGTTTAACCACTTCCAAATTAATCTGAATTAAATCTGAAATAGTCACCCCATCATTGTTCTTTATGGAAAAAATCTTATTCTCAGTCCTCCGAACCTTGATTGAAGTGTGGTAAATTTTTTATTTCTGTCTCCATCTTTCAACCATGTTTCCCTAGACTTTTGTCTCCAAAAGATTTCCTCTATAGCTAAAACCTCCGAGTATCCTTTGTTCAAATTTTTTTCTTTAATAAAATCTTCTTCATCCATTCCCTGGCTGATAATTTGTTCATGTAGTGCTTTTAACTCTTCTTCTAGCCCTAACCTTTCATTGAAAATATTCCTAAAAGATTCTCTATTCCATTTCTTGAATTGCTCCTTTAAAAACTGTAGCTTTTTGAAAAAAGTAAAGGCTTTGTTACTTGGTCTTTCTGGGATGTGCCTCCACCATTGCTCCACAAGATTTCTGATTTGGCTATCTTGTAGCCACATCGCTTCAAATTTAAAAGGGCATCTCTCCGGAGCACTGTCTTCTTGAATTTTGAGGCAAAGAGGATAATGATATGAGCCTGTTATAGGTAGAATTTCAACAACACAATTCCAGTGATTTTCCGTCCAATCCCTAGCAATAAAAAACCTATCTAACCGCTCAACTATGTTTAGAAAACCACTCCTATTAGTCCAGGTGAATTCCCCCGTTCTAAAGGGAATTTCAAGCAACCCAGAATTCATGACAAAGGCACTAAAGTCTCTCGGACTCTGATGATTCCAACCCACACCACCCATCTTGTTTGAAGGGTGAAGTAGAGCATTAAAGTCTCCACCAAGAATGAACAAAATTTCTGTCATTCCTCATAATGTCTGATAACTCATCCCACAACTGCAATTTCATATTGGAGTTGTTAGGCCCATAAATGTTGATAAGGAAAAAACTAGTGTGCAATTGCTTTGATCTAATATTCAACCACTGCCTCCATCTGGTGGTTCTAATAACAACCACTTCAATAACTAAATCCCGACAAAGAGCAACAAGGCCTCCAGAGGCACCTTGAGCTCCCACAAGACTAATTTTCCAAGATTGAAACTTCCTAGAAAACAACACTAAAATCCTCTTCTTTGATCTTTGTTTCTTGCAAAAATACAATGTCCGATCTCACTTGATCAAGGCACCTTTTGATCAAGTGAATCTTGTTAGGGGCATTGCAGCCCTTGACATTCCACGATAGGGTCCTCATTGCTCATGGGAAAAGGCATAGCCTTTTCTTGATCTCAATTTGCTTTGGCTTGCAACATTACCCGCCAATTCCAACTTGGCCTTGTTAGATTTGGCAACCCTTTTCTTTTTCTCTCCCACCTTAGCTTTTGTTTGGAGAGATAAAGTCATTGCCAGTGTTCGTTTATCTTGGATTCCTACTAGGGCTGAAAATCCTAGTTCATCATCTCCATCCTGTGAATAGGAGGACTCGCCCTCATATTCTGAATCTAGATGATCCCCTCCACTATCCTTTACTCCTTCAAAAGAGCTTTCCAGATTTCTTATCGATGATATTTGAATGTCCTTAAAAACTGGATCCTCCATAATTGGCCTGTATTATCAATCAGCCTTTCGGAAACGATCTGGAAACTTTCAGGTTCTGGGGCCATGGTAATCTCTTGGTGAGTCATAACAATATGATCCTCCGCCTGTTTCTCAAGAGTTGTTGAGGGCGCTTCCATTTTTTCCACTTGGGGTCCTCCCTGACCAGTGCTATTGCTTTCCTGTATTGTTAGTATGTTTTCCTCTTCTAGATTCCCCCTGTTCTCCCTTTGTATAGATCTTCTACCTTCTAAAAAGGCGTTCTCCAAACTCCACACTGCATCCTGCGCACTTCTCCCTTGAGCAGCTACAACACACCCTGATTTATTCAAAGACAAGGGCTCATCTATATCTAGCATCCAACATTTTATTCTAGAAAGACCAAAGGAGTGTGTTTCATTAACAAAAGATTCATCAATAGCAACCTTCTGTGAATCAAAATTTTCCATCCTCATATCATTTGTTGAATCATTGCTAAATTTTGAGGAAAATTGAATCGCCCAATCCTTTTCATTCTAGTGTTGTTCCCCATGGTAGCCTTGTGACATCCGAATGATTTCCTCCTCTAACCGATGTTGCATTGCAACTTTTCCTTTTTCATCTTTTTTGCAAAAACCTAGCGGATGGATTTTGATAGAGCAATTTGAGCTTGACTCCATTTCTTCTTCCAAAATTATTTTTTGTTTGCAAAACCCCGACCCTGTTTTGATCTCTAAAGTGTCAGGGAGATTGTGGATTGGCTGCCAGTTGATACATAACCTAGAGACCAAACTAAAATCAGAGGTGCCGACATATTCCTCTACCATCACAAACTCACCCACTTTGCCTCCTATTTGCTTCAATGTTTCCATATCCTTGTATTCTTGAGGGAGACTAGGTAGTTTTATCCAAATGAGGATAGTTTCTACCAAAGCCTCATAGGGGTTGAAGTTAGGTTTCCAGGCTGAGATGTTTAGTCCTTTCCCTTCCAGAAAAAATAGCCCATTCTCTATTATCTAGTCTCTATCTTGAGTTGTTGGACAAACAACTTGGTAGTAACCATTACCAAGTGTTTTGAGATCCATTCCTTCCCCCCAATTTTTGTTACACCAATCCCTAAATTTGGAGAAAGTTGACCAAACTCCTCCCCATTTTATAAGGGCTTTGTTGCTCAGAAAACTAAGCGACTCCTTCCATGCTTCATTTGCTAACTCTACAAACAAAACTCTACTAAATTCTGCATTAGGGTTTACCTCTAAAACCTTTGCTGCCTTGGAGGAAAGTTTGGGCCGCCAAAATTTCTCTTGGACCATTATGAAATCCACTTTCGGGTCGGAGTAGAGATCCCGAAAACCCCTGAAACCACCATCTTTTTGCGCCCTTGAAGGGCTGACCCAGTGATCCCCAGATCTATTCCATCCTTTCGAAATCCCCAGAGCCTTCCATGTCCATCTTTTCTGATTATTCTGCTTCCAATAGCTGTTATTCTAGCCATTGGTAATGCTCCTACCGAACGACCATTTGTATCCAGTTCCTCCTATGTAGAGGAAACCCTCATGTTTCCTGAAACCGGACCTCCCGCATCGCTCCGCCATTTTCTTATTTTAATTATTTTTTGATAATGAGAAATTTGAACACTTATAAGTGTTCAAATTGCAGTCATCATATATAAATTGCAATGTCTAATATGTCTACTAGGTCATTGCTTTTTTAAGAAGGTTATTAAATTAATTAATTAATTAAATTATAAATAGTCCTATTTTTCTCGAGATTATTTATATTTAATAAATTAAATGCTTATTGATTTATATTATGCCAATGGGAAATTTATAATCAAGTCACTTTATTAAGAAGGTAATTTCCAAAAGCATATTATTAAAATGGATTTAAATTATATTCTTTTGAAAAAGTACAAAAATTATAAAAGGAGGAATGAGGGAGTCATTGAATATTCTAGAATATTTTTATGAAAAGGAAAATTGTGGAGTCTTCCATTAAGACAATTTTTAGAGGTATTCATTAATTTCCAAATAAAATTATTTTTAGACGATCTATTGATTTGGAATAAAGCTATTTTGGATGGAAAAATAAATATTATAAAGCTAAGCAAAGAACTTAATATTTCGTGAATAATTATTACATGCAAATTTGAGGTCACTATATATAATATCTAAAGCCAACGATTAGTAATAGAATATTGGTGAGATTT
The DNA here is from genome assembly GCF_030272615.1 of Cryptomeria japonica. NCBI lineage: Eukaryota > Viridiplantae > Streptophyta > Pinopsida > Cupressales > Cupressaceae > Cryptomeria > Cryptomeria japonica. The sequence continues at coordinate 669,308,674 of NC_081408.1, read as the reverse complement.
ATGACTATCTTTTTATTGACATGATGTCATCGAATCAAAACATGTGTGAGACTAATTCATTGCTAAAGAAATATATTTTATATAATTTATTAAAACAATAAATAAATATTTTGATACATATCTTTATTTTATTTTATTTTATTATAGAAAATTTGATCTCAATCCCATTTTAATACCTACAACTTAAACTATATATTAATAATTTAAGTGAATAAATCATAGGGACAAATATTAAGCCATTAATACTCTTTATTAGCATCATAACCCTTCAAAAGGGGCGGTTTATTATTATGGGGCGAATTAAATATGGTCATATAATTCTATCGCTGCTTTGTATTTCTAGATGCCTCTTCCAATTGGAGGTCGACTCAGCATAATATGCCAGGCGTGAGATTATTTTGTGAAGTCGATTCCATGTAATACTGCAATTTCAGTTATTGCTTCAGGGGAATAGTGGACTTTATACCTGGTGCTTAGAAAATCTGGTGCAAATCGTGGAGGGAATAGTAATCAAAGTCACTTAATTTACAGCCGTGTATATTTGGAAGTGCATGGAAACTATACCATTGACAGGAACTGGTTGACCTGGGCAGCAGTTCTATTTCCTTTCCGAGCCTCTGTGTGGTTGTAAATTCTTCTACAAGAGAAGTGGCTAATACTTTGCATTGGAGGTTAGAATTCTCATGTTCCTTTCATCTATATATGCAGACTTTGTTTCTATATGCATTGTAAATCTGAACGTAGTCAAAAGAAATATCTTCTCTCACATTAAACCTGCAAGTATGAAACATTGATCTCTGCAACAAGAACCCTCACACTCCCAAAAGTACGATAATTGTTTGACCAAATGTGATAAGCGGAAATAGCATAAATTTGAAAAAAACAAGTGAGGGATTTTACATACACATGCATTTGTGCAAAATAAAGAGACAAGACACATTACATAACTGGATCTACTTCATTAATACATTCCTATTAAGAGAAGTCATATATTATTTTGAAACTTTTATTACAAAGAGTGCAACGGTTTTACAATTACTGTGATGACAACTAATCGGGATTAGCAATGGGTAAACAAATGTGACCCCGAAGATACCTATAATATCCCCCAAAACATCCTAGGTGCCATGGAGACATCTAGATCACCAATAGGTCTTTGCTAGACTAACCTACAAACTCAACACAAATCAGTCCCTCAACCCAAGGAATCTAGGGGACTTGTCCCTTGCCTGTTTGTTGGTGTCCTCATTCGGGGGACTTTCCAAGGATGTGGCGATACCTTACAAACATCCATGTGTTGTCTCCTAACCCTTGTTGCACATAGGGAATGCCTGTGAAAAGAAAGGAATGCTTAGGAACAAAGAAGAGTTCTAGCTGGGAATTCATTAGGTCGTAGGAGTGGTTTGGGTAAAATAGGACAGCCACATAACCTGTTATAATGTCCTTCCGTTCCCTTGAGACATTATACAAAGTGTCCATTTAAAACCTCTAGATATCCTTTGCAATTTGTTGATAGCTCTAACCTTGATATGACTATTTTAACTAAGATTGATAGGGTTGATTGTCAAATTGGCTTCTCAAGAAAATTGCAATACAACATACACAAATTACATAGTTCTATCTCTTCTTTAATGCTTTTAGGAGTATTCATCTTCAAACCATTTCTATAAATTAAGTTTTCTGTGTTTTGAAATATAATTTAAAAATTGTTTCCAATAGATGAAAGAGGAAATGCAGAACTGTTGACAAAGAATATAGCCTTAGCTAGCCAAGAAATATTTTGTGATTGATCATGAAACTGGTGATTTAAAGCTAAGAGGAGGAGATACCTCCTACCAATGATTCTCATGGAAAGTCACACAGAACAGGGGCTTACTTGTTATATTTAGGTCGGTGTGGATGTCCAACAGTCAAAAGGATTTCCCTAACAATATCAAATTACCCCTCAGCTATCACTGAATGATCAAATGGAAACTATCCCTATCAAGGCCAAGCTACCCCTTCTTACTATTAAGATCCATACCCCAGTTCAGAATATGGAGTGCCGTGATATTGAAGGTCACAGTAGAAAGATTTTAACTTCACAAAATGTTGGTTGACTTGACTCTCATCTTGTTCGTTCAGCTACCTTTTGAGCAGCTTTTCTGCTTTTGCTTATGAACCAAACAAGACCCAAATTGGAACATTTCCCTTAACCCTAGATCTCAAGTTGGTACTAAAGTTTCATGAATCCCCAAAATAGGTTCTAGAGGGAGATGTGCTATCTCAATTCACACTTTCGAGCCCATAAAAAGGGATGCTGTTCTATCGACTTCCCTCTCTTTTGATGCACTTTGTAAAGTCTCATCTTGTTGGAATTAACCCGTAAAAGACAATATGAAGACATGTATTTGAATAATACCATTGCTCGCTCTGCCACCAAAGTTAAGAAGTCTGATTTTAAGATGGATTACAATTGGTCTACATTCCCAAATTTTCCTATTCCTGTGACAAAGTATGGAGCTGTTTGGACCATAGATGCAGATATCTTTCTTGGAAATATATTGGCAAATCAAAAGAGAAATATTATCTCGATTTCTCAGGATAATATTGAGAAAATATTTGGAATACAAAAAACATAGAAATTCAAAAAAAGGTTTTTAATTTTTAAAGTCATCCTAATTACATAGAGAGTAAGAGAGAGAAAGTAAAAGAGAGGTACACCATAAATTCTGAAATATGGCTTTTTCTCATTAATTTTGAATTTGAAATCATTTTTTATAGTGCACACTACATAATTATTACATATTTTAACTTAAAAGTTTGAACCCTCAAAATCTATCACAAAATACAGTGAAACTCACTTTTTCTTAGCCTCGTCGGAAGTTTAGACTGCTTTGGTCAATTTTTACAAACTCGGTGGAATTATTTCATGGTTTGACCAACATAGAAGTGCATGCGGCTTGTGAGGTGTCAGTACCAAAATTTGTACCCAATGAAACTTTGTTCTTCATGTCATCCTTGTCACATTTCCAATGTTAGGTAAGTTCTCCTTTCTATCAAATCTTAAAGGTTGTCAGGTCTTGGTCTAATTTGTTTGCTGATGCTAATTGCACATTGCTCAATGGATGGGAGATGATCAAATTCTTAACAATCAGATGGTATCAGAAGATAATGAAAAAGAATATATCTGGACATGATGGGGGCACTGGAGCAAGTTCAAGAAGTCCTATAAAACATGTTGGTGGTCCTTGGGAGTTTGGTCTTTCGAAAACCCGTCAAGCACTTATTGAGAATGGCTACATGAGAGATACAGTTCTTAGGGTTGATGGTGGGTTCAAGAGCGGAGTTGATGTCACGTTGGTAACTGCAATGGGTGCAATTGAGTATGGGTTTGGCTCAGTAGCTATGACAGCTTCTGGATGTGTAACGACTAGAATCTACTACACAAACAATTGTCTTGTTGGTGTTGCAAGCTAGAGGGATGAATTGTGTGCACTGTTTCTTGTGGTCCTAGGAGACCTGGTAATTTTTTTCCTTTATGTTTCAGAAGAGGCTAGAAGCATTCTGGCACAACTAGGATACAAAAAGTTGGATGATATTATTGGAAGAACGAATTTACTAAGGCGGAGACACATATCTCTCATGAAGACCCAACAACTAGATCTGAGTTTACACCCTTGCTAGTGTTGAACTACCAAAATGAAGTAGCGTGAAGCATAGAGATAGGTTTTGTAGGAAAACTGGGCATAACTGTTAATAGTACAGGACAATCATTTGGATGATTTTTGGCACCTTGCATGAACATTTGACTCATGGGATAAGCCAATGATTGTGTTGGCAAGGGCATGGCTGGTGAAGAAATTGTTATAGCTCCAAGGGAAGACGTAGGTTTTATACCAGAAAATCAACTATAGCTGGAAATATTTGCCTATATGGTACAAAGAGAGAAGACTGGTGAACATTTTGCTGTTAGCGATCCTCTTGCTGAAACTCTTCTTCAAGGGATTGGTTATCATTACTAAAACTACATGCCTAATGTTTGTGTGATTGTCCTTGCGTAGGTCACAATTTTGCTGGAGGTGTGATTGGTGGTCTAGCTTATCTTCTTGATGAAGATAATACACTCATATTAAAGGTAAACAAGGAGATAGTGAAAATCAATAGAGCACTAGCAACGATTGGTCACTTAAAACTAAATAATTGGTACAGGCTCATATTATATTATCCTAAGTTGCAGGGTTCGCCCCACTAGACCCCTGGTACTGGTCCGGGGTCCTGGTCTGGTCCGCCTGTGGTCCGGACAGGGTCCGTGATTCACAGGCCTGGTTCAGACCAGGTCAAACTCAGGGGTCTGACGGCCCAAAAATGGTATTTTTTTTGCAATTTTTTTTTTTTGAAATCCACCACATAAAAAATTAAAATATAACCTTAAAAGTGAGTTTTAAAACATTAACTCAGCTCATTTTGTTAATATGATAGCGTTGGTCGGTATCCTTCAGGGCCGACATAGACAACTAAATTGTCTAATTGGCCTATCGGCCTTAGACAATTTAGTTATACCGATTTGCTTCTATTTATTAATGTGCCGATTATGTGTAACATATAAATCCTGCCACCCTTGAATAAGACGGGTTTATTGTGATGTAATTAATCTATAACAAAAGGTCGTGTTGATTAAATAAGAATCCGACTTTTGATATAAGTCGTGTTGGTTGATCAAGTCGTGGTGGGTATATAGATCTATTTGTTCAATCATCTTCAGCAATCGAATCATCATCACAAGCAGATCGAACATATATTATCCTTCAGCAGTGCGATAATCAGAAGTTCGTGTTCTTCCACAAGCAAATATACTTCATTCATTAGTGGTGTGCTCTCATCTTCTAGGCGAATCATCCATCTAGAAGTCAGATCGAATAAGGATTGATCATCATTAAGCAGTCCTCACTTCTACAGCAGATCGGATTGCTTACAGCAGTCAAGGGTTAATCAATTGCTTCAAAGAGTGAAGTGAATCATTGTAAAATTACTTGTCATACATGAAAATTGAAATAATAAAATATACTTCATTGTTGGGTTTTTCACCTTCAAGAGGAAGGTTTAACCAAGGTATACTCTGTGCAATTGTGTGAATTTTTTTGTCTATCTAATCTGATCGTTAAATTTAACATGGTATCAGAGCCACGGTAAAAAAAGATCGTGATCAGATTTCCCTACAACTGCGAAGTTTTCTCTCCTCTCTCACCTTCAAGAAGAAACTTCAAAGCCTCGAAAATGGTGAATGGTCTTGAAGTCGAGGATAGGCTTGAAGGTGCATCAAACTTCACCTCATGGAAGTTTAGAGTGCTTATTGCACTTGAAGAAAATGATATTCTTTAGTTTGTGGAGGAAAAGGATTTATCCGAGCCAAAAGATCAATAAGAGAAGCTTCAATTCAAGAAGAATGCGATAAAAGGGAAGAAGATATTAATTGACTCCGTGAGGGATCACTTAGTGCCTCTCATCTCCAAGATGACAACTATGAGAGACATGTTCAAGACCTTGGAAGGTCTATATGAGATTAACAACACAAGTAGGGCTCTTGCATTGAGGCAACAACTTCATCAAGTGAAAATGGCAAAAGGAGAATCAATTATGTCATTCTTCATGAAGATTTCAGAACTGAGGGATCAACTAAGCGCTATTGGTGACCAAGTGATTGATAAAGACCTTGTCATGTTGGCATTGAATGGCCTTCCACATTCATGGGAGCCATTTATTCAGAGTATAAGTGGGAGATCCAAATTGCCTAAGTTTGATCGTCTTCGAGCAGATTGCATTCAAGAAGAATCAAGATTGGCGGCTAGGGGTATTGTCAAAAGTTCTCAAAATGAATACCAAGAAAGGAAGAAATTGGAAGAAGAGCAACTTCAAAAGGAATAGAGATTAGAGACCAGATTCCGCACCTGATTCAAAGAAGAAGAAGAAAGATCTCTCTCGCATTTAGTGCTTTAGGTGTGACAAATTTGGTCACAATGCAAAGGATTGTTTGACGATGCCTAAGCATCAAGGGGCAAACATTAATGAAGTCTCAACTCAGAAGGAAGCTGAAGATAACTCCAATGGATTCCTCTTCATATCAGCATTATCAAGCAATGTTCCTACGGATAGTGATACTTGGCTAATTGATAGTGGAGCCTCTAGACACATCACCGGCTATCGGGAGAAATTTTCAGATTTGGTGGAGAAGGAGTCTAATCTCCAAGTGTTCATTGGAGATGATGCATGCTATTCAGTAAGAGGGTTTGGTGCTACATCAGTCAACCTAGAATTTGGAGTCTCTCTTCATCTAAGTGATGTTTTATTCGTGTCAGGAATCAAGAGAAATCTTGTGTCTATTTCAGCCTTGGAGGATAAAGGCTATCAAATTGCATTTTCAGAAGGGAGAGTTCTTGCATGGCCAAAGAACTCCAGCATCAAGATTGCTCGTGTGATCGGGAATCGTCACGAGAGTTTGTATAAGCTCTCCACTCATCTAGTTCAAGCTCTTCTTCACGACTCTTCCAATTCTAGCGAACTATGGCATAGAAGACTTGGACATCTTCATTTCAAGGCTCTTCCATTATTGGAGAAGATGGTGAAAGGTATTCCTAAACTTAGTCATGTTCATGATAATACATGTAAAGGTTGTGCTATGGGTAAAAACACTAAGAATCCATTTCATAGTAGTGAAAGTAGGTCTAAAGGAATTCTAGATCTTGTACATTCGGATTTATGTGGTCCGATGTCAATTCCATCCCTAAGTGGATTTTTGTATTATGTAACTTTCATAGATGACTACTCTAAGAAGACTTGGATTTATTTCTTAAGGTCTAAAGAGTTTGATGAAGTCCTAGGTAGATTTAAAGAGTTTAAGGCTCAAGTAGAAAATTTATCTGGAAAGAGAATTAAAGTTTTAAGGTTTATATTGGAGGTGAGTACACCTCTAGTAGCTTTCGTGATTTCTGTATTGAGGCAGGGATCAAGAGGGAGTTTTGTGTCCCTTACAACCCTCAGCAAAATGGGTTTGTGTTGTGACGTTTTCACACATCGCCCCATTGCAAATGGGGACCCCTGCTTTTTTGCTTTCTAGGGTTTGTTTTTAGGTTTTTTAGGGTTTTGTCAGTTAGCCTTTGCATTTTGAGTGTCGCCAAGGGGATCACCTGGATAGCAGGTTCTGCTTGAGTTAGGTCAAATTGGTGAGTGATAAAGTTTGAAAGTCCTGACCCTGAAATTCGGCTAAGTTTGGAATGCCTTGATCCTGAAATTTGACTAAGTCTGGAAACTGAAAAACCTCCAAAAATTAGATTTTGCAATATAGCTCCTGGAGGTCTGAAACCACTCTCAAACATCCTGAAAGTATATATGGAATATAACTTAAAGTATAAGTCACATATACTTAAATGTTATATTCCATAAAATTATCCTAACAGAGAGTTCAAAAAGTCAAATTTCGCTCCTGACCCTCAGAGAAGGCCCACAGCGAAAAATCTCTCCTGACCCTCAGAGAGGGCCCATAGCGATATTGTTGAAAATCCTCGTTTTACCTTGCAACAACAAAGTGAATTTGGTTGGAGTGGATTAAGGGAAGGCATTGCCAAATGATGAATGAAGTTTTAATGAAAAATGATGAAGAATCAAGCCTAAATTGCAAAAATCGCTACGGACCCTCAGAGAGGGCCCACAGCGAGAAACTTCAAAATCACACCTTTTCTCCAAAATTGGATTGAGCTAAGTTTGCAATTCAGTAAAAGGACCTAGTTGAAATGTCTTGAAGAAATTTTGGAGGTGGAAAAGTGCTAAATTTGAGCAAAAAGTGAAAAATCGCTCCTGACCCTCAGTGAAGGTCCAGGGCGAAATCCTTAGGAAGTTTCATTAAGCCTTGTTTTAAAAATTAATATTCTCCAAATTGCATTAGATCGCCAAAATTGCTAAATTTGAGGCATTTGAAAAAATTAAAATTAAATTGGCATTAAATAAAAGACATTTTGGCATTTAATAAATTAATTTTAAGCCTTAAAAAATCGAACTTCTATCTTGGAGGCATTTAAAATTAATTTTTATTAAATTAAAATTAAATGTAAAACGCTCAAGGCCTTATATTGATTTATTTTGCCAAGTCGGCCCCTTTTGTGGAATTTTATTTATTTTTTTAAACCTCTTTTTGCCAAGTCGGCCTAGAGGGAGCAAAGGGGTGAGCGCTCTATATATTGGAGGTGTTTTTTTTACAATTCAAATCATTCAATCATTGCTTCAAGTGCGAATTTGGAAGGCTAATTGAAGGTGCAAAATCTGGTTTGCTTGGAGCGAATTTATTTCAAGTGTTGGAGACTAGAAGGAAGTGGAGTTGATTCTTGTGAAGGCTAAAGGAGGCGCATTTTATCCAAGGGAGAGCTTTGATCTACATTTTGCTTAGCGAAATTCATCTATTTTTGCATCATTTCTTAGAGTTTAATACTCAAGAGGAGGTATGGGAAAATCATCTTGACACCATTGTTGAAGATTTGAATTTTGAACTTTTGTTTTGAAAATTCTAAGTTTGGCATAGTTAATTAGGAAATGATAACTCAAGATTTATCATGAAGTTTCCTAATTAAAATCTTAAATCTTCCTTTTAAGTCTAAATTCTACACTTCAAGATATATTACTAACTTTGAAATGTTGTGTAGGTATCAAGATGGCGACTCCCAAGCCCGGAGGATCTACAAGTTGGCAGGTTCTCATCCAAGAAGATCAAGCAAGGATAAGGGCGAACTCCTCCAGTCAAGCATCATCATGACTAACCTCTTCCAATCCAGCATTCCAAGGCGAGGTACATCATCATCCTGCACATCAAGGACAAAAGAAGTTAGAGCAAGGGTTCGTTGAAGAAGCAGATAGTTTCAGAAGAGTTAATTAAAGCTAGCTTCTCAGCAACATCAAATTGGCATCAACCAAGTGTCAAATGAGGTGGCATCCCAGTCATCACTTCTCCAGTCAGTGTGGTCCACCTCAGCATGTCCAGATTCAATGTACTCAACTCATGGAAGGTGGCACAAACTTCGATGTACCTACCCCAACTATCCATTGGTCGAATTTTCCATAGAAGACATGTGTCCTAAAGATGCAATTTTATCATTGGTCAAGCATTAAATGTTATGTAATGGTTGTAACAAACCCTAATTAGGGTTTTCATTGTTGAATCCTGGCCATTGATCTCAAATTGATCTTAGCCATCGAATTGTATTGTGGGCACTATATAAGCCCCGACTCTTCATTTTGTAAAGGGCAGTTGCAAGCAGTTAGAAGGTAGGGAGTGAATAGTTAGAATAGTGAATTAGTCAGTTGATAGAATAGCAATTAGAGTAGAGTAGAAAGAGAAGGCAAAGATTGTTGCCAAGGTGTTGTTGTAAAAGACTTGTAAAACTTCATTGAAGAAATGGTGAAATTCATGGGTCGATTCAACAATTTGCATGGTCTCTATACTTCTCATATTTGATTTCATGTTATTAGATGAGTGGAAGAAATGTGCTTGATTGATAGTGAAATTCGTATATCCATACTACTAGCAGTTTGTTGATTGCAGACTTGCCTTGTGTAGTCAACTGGAATCATTTAGCTTAAGCTTAACTTCAATTGTCGCTTCTTCATTGATATGCATCAGCCTGATGGTGTCTATGCCTGCAGTGATGATTTGAACATCATAAAGCTTTCCTTCGAAGATCGCACTAACCTTGTGGAGATGGTCTTGGGATGTCAAAACAAGACTTAGTTAGAATTTCATCAAAGATCATTCATTGCTCTTACATTCTTAGTATCAGAATTAGATCCTTTCCTCGCCCTTGTCCTTTTTCCTTTTTTCAAATCAAAGCTAGTAAAAGCCTATGTTCCAACAATATTCAAAGCAAATCAGACGTTCAGTCATCAAGTGTAAGTCCCCTTGTGATTCCAGCAAATCACATCATACCACAGAGAGCTTATCCACACGTAGAGATCCTACAACGAAGAACCTTGAAGTCATCCTGATTGATCCTTTTCGCGATATCTTCAGCATTCAGAGACTTTATTCAAGAGAGGATAAGGTACCTTTAGGTATTTTATTCTGTGTTCGCATGTGCATAAAAAACACGTCAATAGGTTGTAGAAAGAAAGAACAGATCAATTGTTGAAGCTGCAAAAACTATGATTCATGATCAAGACCTTCAGACTTTTCTATGGGCAGAAGCTTCTAGAACAACAGTGTACGTTCAGAACAGATGTCCTCATCGGATATTGCAGAATATGACTCCAGAAGAAGCCTTTTCAGGGTTTAAGCCTGATGTAAGCCACTTGAGGATCTTTGGTTGTCCAGTGTATGTTCACATACCCAAAGACAAAAGAACCAAGTTGGAACCCTCTGGCAAGAGAGGAATATTTGTGGGCTATAGTGAAACTTCTAAAGCCTACCAAATTTACATTCCTGGTCAGAAGAAAATAGATGTGAGCAGAGATGTCACATTTGATGAAGATGTTGGATTCAGATAATCTAAGGGGTCTTGCATGGAGATAGATGATGAAAATCACGAGACTCCTCAAGACATGGACATTGATCATACTCCCGAGATTCAAAGGGAGTCCACTGAACTTGTAGCAGATGACGATCCAATTGAACCTTTGGATCCTACTGATGGGCCTAGAGATATTATTGTGAACCGAAAAAGACCTCTTTGGGCAAGAAACACTATAGAGGTAGAACAGTTTGCAGCTCCTAGAGGCACATTCAGAGAAAGTAAAAGACCACAAAGATTCTCTAGCTATGTTGCATTGATGTGTAATCTCATTGAGACTGAACCTTCCACTGTTGTGGAAGCCTCAAAACAACAAGTATGGAAAGATGCAATGGATAAAGAGTATCAATCCATTATTAAGAATGATGTTTGGGATATTGTTCCTAGACCTGAGGGGAAGTCAGCTGTATCTTCCAAGTGGCTGTACAAGATTAAGCATGCAACTAATGGAAGCATTGAGAAATACAAGGCTAGATTTGTGGCTCATGGTTTCTCTCAGAAAGAGGGAATAGACTATGAAGAAACGTTTGCTCCTGTTGCTCGCTACACTTCCATTAGGACCATCATTGCCATTGCAACAGCTAAGGGGTGGAAGCTATATTAGATGGATGTAAAGACAACTTTTCTTAATGGTGTGATTGAGGAAGAAGTCTACATTGAGCAACTTGAGGGTTTCATGATTCATGGGAAAGAGTCTCATGTATGCAAATTGAAGAAAACTTTATATGGCCTTAAGTAGGTATGAAAGAATTGACAGATACTTAGTGGGCTTGGGTTTCTGCAAGAATGATGCCGATCCGAATCTTTACTTCAAAGTATTCAATGGTGAAATGTTGATCTTGGTACTATATGCTGATGACCTATTTGTTACCAGGGAAGATCATCTCATCCTTAGATGCAAGGAGTTGACTTCAGAATTTGAGATGAAGGACCTAGGATTCATGCATTTCTTTCTAGGTTTGGAAGTATGGCAAAGGCCTAATGAGGTTATCTTGAGTCAAGGAAAATACACCATTGACATCTTGAAGAGATTTGGAATGTTAGATTGCAAGTCTTTGTCCAGACTGATGGAAACTAACTTGAAGAAATTGAGGGAAGCTGCAGCTAGTTCAGATCTTGTGGATCTTACTGTGTACAGGCAATTGATTGGATCCTTGAGGTATCTAGTTAATACTAGATTGGATATTTGCTATGCAGTGAGTGCGGCTAGTCAGTTCATGTGTGAACTGAGACAGATACATCTAGTTGCAGCCAAGCATATCTTGAGATACTTGCATGGCTTAGTTGGATATGGTTGAAATATTCTTCCAGTGTGGACCTGAATTTAGAAGGCTATTTTGATTTTGATTGGGCAGAGAGTGTTACTGATAAGAAGAGCACCTCTGGTTGTTGCTTCAGTTTGGGATCTGCTATGATTTTCTGGTGTAGTAGGAAGCAGTCTTCAGTGGCACTGAGCATCGCAGAGGCAGAATACATTGCAGCATGTGTGGCAACTCGCAAAGCAGTGTGGCTTCAGAAACTCCTTACATGATTGTTTGGACAATCGTTGGAGCCTACTACCATTCATTGTGATAACCAAAGTTGTGTGAAGCTTTCGGTCAATCCAGTGTTCTATGACAGAACAAAGCATTTTGAAATCCAGTACCGCTACATCAGAGATATGGTACAGAGGAATGCTATTTAGTTGAGATACATCTATATTGAGGAGCAGACGGGTGACATTCTGACCAAGCCTCTTGCCAAAGTGAAGTTTGTGCATTTTCAAGACAAGCTTGGAGTTGTGGAGAATAAAGCCCTTGCTGAGAGGTAGTCTCAACATCAGTGATTTATTGAGATGTATTATAATGCATTCTTCTCTGTGAGAGAAGTTTGAGGTGCAAGCCCTTGTTAATGCATTCTTCTCTGTGAGAGAAGTTTGAGGTGCAAGCCCTTGTTAATGCATTCTTCTTTGTGAGAGAACTTTGAGGTGTAAGCCCTTGTTCCACCCTCTGCGAGTAGGTATGGTAGATCCACCCTCTGGGAGTAGCCATGGTGGATGTCATGTGAGAGACTCCATGACTCAACACTTGTGTTTATTCACCCTCTGGGAGTAACCATGGTGAATGTCATCACACTGAGTGACTCCGCGATGAAACACTTGTGTTCATTTGCATTTCCATACATGGGAGTAGCCATGATGGACCCACCCTCTGGGAGTAGCCATGGTGGATGTCACTATGTGACCTAGATATCGAGAAGGATTCCTCCCTAGCTAAGAGGGAGTGTTAATGTGATAGAGTTGGTCAGTATCCTTCAAGGCCGACATAGACAACTAAATTGTCTAATTGGCCTATCGGCCTTAGACAATTTAGTTATACTGATTTGCTTCTATTTATTAATGTGCTGATTATGTGTAACATATAAATCCCGCCACCCTTGAATAAGACAAGTTTATTATGATGTAATTAATCTATAACAAAAGGTCGTGTTGATTAAATAAGAAGCCGACTTTTGATATAAGTCGTGTTGGTTGATCAAGTCGTGGTGGGTATATAGATCTATTTGTTCAATCATCTTCAGCCATTGAATCATCATCACAAGCAGATCGAACATATATTATCCTTCAGCAGTGCGATAATCAGAAGTTCATGTTCTTCCACAAGCAGACAGACTTCATTCATTAGTGGTGTGCTCTCATCTTCTAAGGCGAATCATCCATCTAGAAGTCAGATCGAATAAGGATTGATCATCATTAAGCAGTCCTCACTTCTACAGAAGATCGGATTGCTTACAGCAGTCAAGGGTGAATCAATTGCTTCAAAGAGTGAAGTGAATCATTGTAAAATTACTTGTCATACTTGAAATAATAAAATATACTTCATTGCTGGGTTTTTCACCTTCAAGAGGAAGGTTTTCCCAGGGTATACTTTGTGCAATTGTGTGAATTTTTTTGTCTATCTAATCTGATCATTAAATTTAACACATTTCACACAAGCAAGGGGAAACGAAGATGTGGGATATAGAGCCAGAGTATACTGATTTGGATGCTTTCACTTCTCAGCTTGTTGCATTTGATGACTCGGATAGCGAGCAAACTTATAGTGCAAGTGCAAGTGCAAGAGTAAGTGACATTAGCTTTGGTTCATTTAATGTCAATGTCCACGATGATGAGGAGGAGGAGGAGGAGGAGAATGAGGATGATGAATTAGAGAATCCATTTGATGATTAAACTTTAAACTTTAAATTGTTGAAAGTTGAAACAATGATACTTGAACTTTTGTCATTTTGATATTAAACTTGATGTATATGATGCTGTTATGGTATGATCATGATGCTATGATTACAAGTTTATGTTGGTTTTGTTGTTTATATGATGCTATCTGATATTCTAATCTTAATTCATGCTTATAGGCTGCATACATATATGGCACACATTTTATGTAACTTAGCCACATTAGAATTTTTCCAATAGTGGCATTTGTTCCATGATATCAGGATTGACCTAGCTAGGTGGGGATAAAACTACACCAAGTCAAAATGATTGAAGTTTTAAGTGTTGAGTGCACTTTTTCAATGTTCTAACCACAAGAGAATGGTGCCTAAGATGGTTAGAGTCACTTAGAAAGTTAGCAATCCTTGACAACAGCAAAAGGTATTATTTTAAGTGCCAAAATTAGATGGCTTGGCCAGGGAAAACTGTGATCAGGATGGCAACAGAACCCTAACAATGTGATGTTGTAGGTAGTCACACTTTTACATTGGCTATGCTAGCTAAAAGATGCAGTTTAAGTGGTGACATTCTCTATATCTGCACTCAATGCAATGTCAGCTTAAAGCATAGAAAAGTCACACATTTTTGGTGTGGTAATTTCACCCCAAGTTGGTGACAAAACTGGCAATCTGTTCATAAAACCTCGCCTTGGTTTTAAACATAAATACAGTCACAACTTTCATTTGGCAACACTGCTTTCCAAGCCAAATCATTTGACAACATTATCAAAAAAGCTCAAGAGGCAGGTTAAGTTGACTAAGGATAAAATCAATGCCTGGTTTCCAGTTGTAAAGCAAAAACTTAGACCATTCATGGCACCCTTATCCCAGTCAATATATATGCTTAGAATGAAATCAGCTTTTAAAATGGATGAAAGTTTTATTTAAGCCTATTTTGAATGAATTATTGCCCATTTTAAAATGATAAGTTTAGGGCTGCTTTAAAGCATATTATTTTATTATTATTTGAGCCCTAAAAGCTGCCCCTTGAGGGCTATAAATATTTGTTTCAAACACATTATATGTAATGATTGTTAGATGCCAGACATACATTGTAGAGATTGTATTATCCCCTTTTGGGGATATATCTAATTTTGCCCGAAAATAACATTTCCAACAAATTCAATTTATTTACAAATAGTATTCTGTAATAAAATTACATGATTGCAATTTAATTCAGAGAATATCTTAATTAACTAATGAAAGCATTAATATCAAGGACCTATGATCTTATACAAATAATCTCTATTGAAATCAAGATAACCTAAATTTATTTGTATCCATTTCATAGCTTGTTTCCAATATTCAACCATATTATGAAATCTATGGGAAAACATGATAGGGCGCTGGGAGCCTGTCCTCCTCAATCAAGCCCAAGGGCATGGAATGAGCCTCCAAGTCGTTCAGCCCCTTGGCACTAGGTATTGGCACATCCATCTTGGGGTTGGCACACTTGATGAGGGAACCAGTACTGCTGCATTTCCCTATCATACGTTTCACATTGATTCCAGATATGATTGCTGATGGAAATTAGACAAATAATTACTAACCCTATGTTTCTTGTTAGGACGCTGGGAGACTATCTTCCTCAACCAAGACCAAGGGCATGGAATGAGCCTCAAAGTCATTTGGCCCCTTGGCCCATATGTATGGCAGGACCTTTAGTCCATCCAACTCAGGGTTGGCGTACTTGATGAGGGGAGACCAGTGCTGCTGCATCTTCCAAACAGATTAATAAATAAATAAATAATAAGTAGAATCATATTGCATACCAATCACTTTCCTAAATATTATATATTGCTGTTCTTTTTTTTGAATTACACTCAAATCGGACTTACCATTCAATTTCACTTGATTGATGGATTATTGTTGAATGATTGATTGATTAAATGAATTCCTTTGATTGTATGATTTGAGGAATTGGTGAGTGATGATTGAGTGATCGTTGATTAAATGTTTGTTGAGTAATGATGTAATGAATGCTGGTTTGATATATTGGTGAATGATGATCAAATGAATGCTGATTTGATAGAGTAATCTGCTGATTGATTGTTTGCTTGATTTGATAATTGATGATTGCTTTTGTGGATTCATGCGTGATGATTGATAAGTGATCCTTGAATGCTTGGAATGATTTCTCCTTTATAGTTTATTGGTGAAAGGGTCACCACTTTTCACAAGAATCGAGTCACTACCCTTCATTGCTGCCTTTTGAGAATAATAAATTACACTTTTCATAAGAATCGAGTCACTACCCTCCATTGCTGCCTTTTGAGAATAATAAATTATTTTCCAAATTGATCTCCCTTTTTCATAAGAATCGAGTCACTACCCTTCATTGCTACCTTTTGAGAATAATAAATTACACTTTTCATAAGAATCGAGTCACTACCCTCCATTGCTGCCTTTTGAGATTAATAAATTATTTTCCAAATTGATCTCTCTTGGATGTCTTCCTCAAATGAAACCTTCTTCCCTTTATATCTTCCAATGTGAGGGAGAGGTCACACCTCTTCATCATGTCTGCCCTTTGGCAAGAGTCACAACCTTTCACAATTACCACCCTTTGAAATAGTACAACCTTTCGTAATTTCTGCCCTATGAAAGAGTCACAACCTTTCACAATTAGCACCCTTTGAAAGAGTACAACCCTTCATAATTTCTGTCCTTTGAAAGAGTTACTTCCCTATTTACTTCCCATTCCTTTCTTCTTACATTAATCCTTCCTTGATTCGCATGCTCCATTCTTTCTTACTTCCTCGATATCCCCTTTTAAATGAAGTTCTCTTTTCCCTTTTATATCTCATGTTTGAGGGAATCACAACTTTTCATTTCATGCTTTTTGACCATTCATTAAACAATTAAATTTTAACTATATTATATTTAATTTTATTCTTTTACCTTTATAAAAAAAAAATATTTTTTATATTTTTTTATATTTTAATATTATTATTTATTATTAAACCCTATTTCAAAAAAGGGACATTACAGAGACCGTTATTTGAAAATTGAAGTCAAGTCTCATTGTGTTTGTGTGTAGCAAAGGTTGAAGATTATGAAACTTATGCTGTAGAAACCATTTAGTTATTATTGTTACTTCGTAATTGTAAAACTAATGTTTTTAGTCTCATAAGTTAAATTGAACTGATTAACTCTGTTAAGTTTTGCTTCAATGCTCGTTTTTCCTTAACGTAATGATTTTGCAACTTATCTTCTAAAATCGTATGCATCTTTTGAAATCATGTGATGTTTGTCCATTTCATTATTTGCTATTGATGTTAATATTGTTCAATGATTTAGCCAATAGTCGGTACCCATTTGTGCCGTGCAGTTAAAACTTTGTTTACTATCAAATATTGGTCTTTGTTTTAACTAGGAGGAGGATGTATTTGTTTGTCTCTGAAGTGCTTATCCTCCATAATCTGAAAATCTTGTTGCAAACTTGCAAGCCTTGATTGTTGTCAATTCAGAAAAACAGAGTTAATTAGACATTTAGGCCCCCATGGAATCTTGCAGAGTGTGCATATTTGTAAATTCCATAAATTTTAGGTTTAGATAGATCTTAAGGAGCTTCCCATTATAATTTGAAGAATGGCTTCATTGTACACACACTTCCCTTTTGTCTTTTCTTGAAAGAGAGAAATTAAAATGCTAATGTGAGGCAGAACAGTGAGCCACTTAAATTAATCTTTACAGGCTAGCCAGAATTCTAATCAGACTTTGCCACACTTATGCTAGGTAGGGTTTAGCTGGAGTTTGTCTACACTTGCCAAAAGTGGAAGTTGTCACAACTTAAGCCAGTTTTAAAAGTTTGAATGGAACTGCCTAATGGATGAGACCACATGAGTGTGCGTTCAACACTTTGAATAGGCTCTCCCACTTTTCTTTAGATCTTTGGTGGCAGATCATGTTGTCTTAGCCCTGTTGCTGCTAGGTGGAACTTCGGTAGGGCATTGCCAAGGTGGAACCTTGATAAGATTTAGGCCAGGAGAGAAATCCTTTACTTATGCTAATTTCATGCTGTTAAATGCGCTTGTATTCTGCTGATTTCCTCTTGTTTCTGCCAATTATTACCTAAAAAAGCATTAGTTGAAGCATAGACCATTACAAGATGACCTTGTAAACTGACTAGGGAAAATTACAAATGACCTCGATCAACATAAAACTGATGATCAATTTGATGACAAATGGAGGAAAGGTAAGTTTAGACATTGAGTTTCGTAGGGGTCCAACATAATTATCATAACCTTGTTTTACAATAGAAAAAGGATCACAATCTTATAGCAGATGATGATCATAACCTTATCACACAAGTCTCTATCCTTTTTTGAGCATAGGGATGCAATGCTGTTAAATGGTAGGTGTGCTCGATTAACCACAGGCAATGATTTGCCGTCTCAACCATAGACAATACTCGATTGTCTCCCCCGAGCACTTCTCTTCTAAGTTAATACTACAGCTATGCTCACGTGAATATTGTTCTTCTGATTGTATGTTCTTTGATCTGCAAAAGGCGCTATTGTTGTCTATAATCTCAAAGAGAGGAGATTCGATATCTAGCCCAATGACATCACAAGAGGACTCGGCTCCCTTCAATATGAGGCACCTCCTCATATGATGTAATGTGTACTTCCATTAAGGGGTGGCGGGCTTTTGCCAAAAGTCGGCCCCTTTGATAATCATACATATTAACAAATCGATAAGGCACATTTAAACATCAAACCCGATAATGCACATATGACCTAATAAAGATATTAATAGATTAATATAAGTTTATTGGCTCATCAAATGTGTAAGGCCGATAGGCCATTCACACATTTGATCTTGCTGAGTCGGCTTGTAGGAGTCCAACTGAAGCTATATCATCAACACTCCCTCTTAGCTAGGAAGGAATCCTTCTCAATCTCTACAAGTCACATCACCTCATTGTGATGACTAAGACAATGACTACACTCATGTGTATGAAAGAAGCTTATCACCTCATCGTGATAGCATATCACCTCATCGTGATGTTTCACCACAATGGCTACTCCCATATGTGGAAGGGAAAGATATCACCTCACCGTGATATCAACCATTATTGTGAGATTGTCACCTCACAATGATATGGTAAAATGCACAAGTGCTCATCATTGTGAGATCGTCACCTCACAATGAGATTTACCATGGCTCATCCCAGAGGGTGAACACACAAGTACAAGAAAATCATCACGGACTCTCTCACGTGATGTTGTCATGGCGTCACACACATGACATCCACCATGGCTACTCCCAGAGGGTGGAAAAGCAAATGAGCACAAGTGTCACCATCTCATCATGACGTTCACCATGGCTACTCCCAGAGGGTGAATAAACACAAGTGCTAAGTCATGGAGTCTCTCACATGACATCCACCATGGCTACTTCCAGAGGATGGATCCTCCATGCCTATTCACAGAGGGTGGAACAAGGGCTTTCACCTCAAACTTCTCTCGCAGAGAAGAATGCAATAACAAGGGCTTGCACCTCAAACTTCTCTCGTAGAGAAGAATGCATTACCAAGGGCTTTCACCTCAAACTTCTCTCATAGAGAAGAATGCATTAGAGTACATCACAAAAAATTATTGATGCTGAGATTCCCTCTCAGCTAGGGCTTCACAACTTCCAAGCTTGTCTCGAGAGTGCACAATCCTTCACTCGGGCAAGAGGTTTGGCCGTCTGATCATCAGTCCCAAGCTCACCAAATATTCATCTATCCAGGAATATCCCGATCTAGGTGACAGCATAAAGGCCTTTCAGCCTACAATTTCGTGATTGCTAGAGAAACCATCTCGACATGGTCTACTCCCTCTGAACCAAAAATGACCTCGAAAGTCAACTGAAGCAGATCCTCTAGTTGCTCCCTCTGTCACAGAAGCATACCCTGCTCACATGGTTCCAATCATGGAAGATATCTTGCTCCAAGAGTCATCATCTGGTATGATTTACATACAGCTGAAAGTGCTAGATCCAAGACCACCTTGGACCTACTGTAATAAGATTGAGCCCTGGACTAGACAGGAATATGACCATCCTGAGATTAGAACAGAGTCCCCTCACAGCCTGCTCTTTACCATCTCTGGCAAACTCGGGATCAATCATCAGATTAGGCAATTGAGAATTCCGCTTGAAGGCCTTCTTTATCCTGTCAAGAAAGACGACCCTAATGATGCAACTGCCCTTCCAGATACGGGCAAGTTTTCCGAGATTCAAATTCCACCCTTTCTCGATACTCTTAGCCCTCAGAAGATTCATTCCCTAGGCGTAGCCACAGATCTTGGAGGCGTATGATGCCTTGCGCACATCATCAACCTATTGCTTCTTGTTGACACCAAGAGAGGTCAAAGAACCTAGCCCTAGCCCTGCTTCTTTAAATATTTTAGCGGCGGTCACGCGCTCCTCCTTGAGGCCACTTAGATACTTGCAGTCTAGCGAAGCAACGATGGTGGGTGCCGCAATCGACAACTCAGCGGCTTGTTGCACCGTCCATTTTCTGGTCCCCTTCACGCCGATCTTGTCGAGAATCTCATCAACGTGCTCCCTGCTACCGTGTTCGTCTTTGACAGTAAAAGTGTCAGCAGTGATCTCGATGAGAAAGCTCCCCAGCTCACTGCGATTCCACTCTGCAAAAGTCTCGGCCAGTTCCTGATTGAACAAACCCCCAACGTGCTTGAGCACATTGTAGGCCTCGAAGATGAGCTTCATATCACCATATTCGATGTCGTTGTGGACCATCTTAACATAGTTACTAGAGCCGCCCTTGCCAACATAGGTCACATAGGGGCCATCATCAGCCTGAGCGACAACCTTGGTGACCATGTCTTGAATACAGTCATAGGCAATGCGACTGCCGTTGGGCATGAGCAACGGCCCGTTCCGCGCTCCTACCTCACCGCCAAAGACCCCCATTCCTAAGTAAAGCAACCCTCTTTCAGCCGCTTGCTGCGCCCGACGCTCTGTGTTCTCATACCACTCTTTGCCACCATCAACGATGTAGTCCCCAGCCTCCATGAAGTCCGAGAGTGTGGAGATAGTCTGGTCCACGGGTGCACCGACCTTCACCAGGATGATCACAGCACGGGGCTTCTGGATCGACAACACGAATTCCTTGGGATCGAAGAAACCCGTGAGAGGCAGCCTCCCTTCCTCCTTTGCACGCTCTATGGTTTCATCGACGCGACTTCTGGTAGTTGATGTTTTAAATTGTTTGCGTTGGTTGTACTAGTTTGAAGGCTCTGTCTGATTGCTGACAAAGATTCTTGTAATAGATCACAGCTTTGAGTTCTTTGATGCCTTTCGTAGATCGGCAAAATTCTCCTCTTGCAACCTACTCTGATACCATGTTAAATGGTAGGTGTGCTCGATTAACCATGGGCAATGATTTGCCCTCCCAACCATAGACAATACTCGATTGTCTCCCCCGAGCACTTCTCTTCTAAGTTAATACTACAGCTATGCTCATGTGAATACTGTTCTGCTGATTGTATGTTATTCGATCTGCAGAAGGATGCCGAACTGTTGTTGTCTATAATCTCAAAGAGAGGAGATCCAAACTCCTATATATCTAGCCCAATGACATCACAAGAGGAGTCGGCTCCCTTCAATATGAGGCACCTCCTCATATGATGTAACATGTACTTCCATTAAGGGGTGGCGGACTTTTGCCAAAAGTCGGCCCCTTTGATAATCATACATATTAACAAATCGATAAGGCACATTTAAACATCAAACCCGATAATGCACATATGACCTAATAAAGATATTAATAGATTAATCTTAGTTTATCGGTTCATCAAATGTGTAAGGCCGATAGGCCATTCACACATTTGATCTTGCTGAGTCGGCCTGTAGGAATCTGAACGAAGCTATATCATCAACAAATGCTTACCAAGGTACTAGTATTCTGTAATTCTGTATGAAACAACACTTAGATTTTATTTATTTGAAAACACATGCAGATTAGATCTTTTGGCAGAATCTATGTGTATTCTAAAGACCTTTTGTGTGCCTAAATATAAATATATAGGAGGTATAAATATATCAAAAGTATGCACTTATACAACAAATTTATGTCAAAGGAATTCTTTGTGGTCGTGAATCTATGAAGGTGGGATTATGAGAAGACTAATGCTTAAGGGCCCTAAACAAACTTAAAATAGAATTAAGCTTCAACTCTCAGTGATTTGTCATGATCAGATTGGAGCTGTCTAAGGTGGATTAATCTGTGCTTCAGTTTGGTTTACTTAAAGTGTTTTTGAGTAATATGGGCTCAAATTCAAGAGAATGAAGTTTAATTTCCTTAAAATTTAATGGGTTTAATTCACACGCCTCTCATCGTTTAGATACATGGTCCCTCACAGTATGTTAGATTCATTTTTATGATGTCATTTGATTTAATGACTATGCCTTAAATTTCTTTTTTTATGTAAAATGTGTTTTACCATACATTTCATTTTTGTAGTAACATATGCCTTTGTGATATAGCATCAAAGACAATGCATTGAATATAAAATGTCACATAGAACTGCAATATTCTAATTTGGATATGATATGATTTTTGAGCTAATGTCATGCTTTATTATGGCTTGTTCTGCTTTGGGCATAACACGCTAACAAATGTCCTGATGTTATACAGTGCTGGTGGATTTTTTAATATTACAGCAATATTATTTATTTACGAGTTAAAGAGATAAAGATAAAGTGGGAAAGATTCCAAGAGGAGAATGCCACACAGAACAAGGCCTCTGACAGCAATGATTACCTTTTTGGCTTTAAATGCTGCCTTGCTACCCACCCTTGGCCCAGTTTATGATTTTGTTTGCTTCCTACCATATTGGGAAAGACGGGTACTTTCTCTCTCTCTCTTGGTGAACTCTCTCATAAAGGGATATTATGTTTTAGTTATGGTAGACCATATTATATAAAATGAGTTAGAGGATTCAATACTTGTTTCTTTTCATATTTAATGTGTAAAATTGTGGCTGTTAAATGTCTCTTAATACATTTTTTCAATTAAGGAAAGGTATTTTAGATTGTAAATTCATACACATAACTCATAGGAATATCCTTGTTTTATTAGTTATTCCTTTGGAACTATTGTCTGTAGTTTTACCACACTGTTGCTGGTTTGGGTTTAGGTACAGGGATATGATACTGGATTTGGCATTTTTTGAGGGGGTTGGCTTTGTTTTGAGTTTGTCTGTACAAAAAAAGGAAAAGAAGTCATACATATATTCATATTTGCAGCCTAAAACAAGAATAACGTTATAAAACACCATATATGCATATTAATATGATAATAAATAAACAAATGACCTTAAAAGTTTCATAAGATCATATGGACTTCAATAGTAACAGCTGTAACCCCCTTTTCCGTGTTGTAGTAGGTACCCATATAAAAGTCAGCTTTCATGAGCCTTTATCAGTTTCTTTGGTCCTTTCAACTAATGCTTTTTGCAAGTTAATCGTGATCACTGCAAGCTGATAAAGAGCAAAACATTTTTGTTTGCTATCAAGGCCAACCTACTGTTGAAGAGAACAGGGCCGACTGGATTTTATTTGAAGAGAAAATATGATATTTACATAGGATCAAGTCACTTGTTTTTCACATTCAGTTCATAGAATATCAGCAGAACAACAAAGGAGCAGGATGCAAATCAAATGATAGAGCAGATTCAGCAGTCAAAAAACAGAAAGGGGTCATATGCAACAGAAGCAAACCCTATAAAAGACAACTAAAAACAGACAAGTGTGCAGATTTTAGGAGCAAAAGTTATGGCAAAGGCATCACAAACAGTGCCAAACACTCATAAAACATGGTGAAAACCCAACACTTCCATGCCTAGAAGTAAGAGTATCAGTCATGAAGTTGGCACATTAAACAGATGGCTTACCCCCAAAATATGGTAATGCCATACGGAAAACATGCTCAGGCAAAATGAAATATTGTAAGCTATCAATGTGGCACATGTTATCAAGGAAAATGCCAACCAAAATTCCACCATATATTTACTGGGTGGCAATTGAAGAGTGAAAAGGATTTAAGATTGGATAAGCATTAAGGACACAAACTATGTCTCAAATAAAGGATTCAAGATTGGATAAGCATTAAGGACACAAACTATCTGTCAAATCAAGTGGCCATATCAGTTGGAAACCATGTCCATGTGGCAAGAACCTAAGTGAAAAGTGCTTGGAATAGTATGAGGAGTTTCAAGCTAATTATTGAGTGGCAATGCTAACTATAAACTCCACCCAGCAGCAGGTCAAAACATGCCAGTATGTTTAGTGTTTTCTGCCATAAGATGAGTCGATAAAAGAACAGAAATATGATGCAGTTCTTGCATGGCTAACCCTCAGTAAACTGCATTTAAAAGATGGCAAATTTGTCATAAAACCACCAGTATGAAAGGGACTAAAACTGACTTAAAATGGGGCACTTTTTGGATGGTTAAGCCATCAAAATGTTCTGCCCCAGATCATGAAAAGTGGCAATATGCTTAGTGATCCCTGCCAGGCCTAAAAGTTGGAGTAAAATTAGACCTAAGCACACTTATTGGGTGGTTATTCCAACTACTTCCTCTACCACACTTTAAAGCAAAAAGGAAATAAGGAATTAAAATATGCAGTGCCTACATATAAAGGTTCTCTACATTTTCCTTGATTAGTACATGTTATTTTGTGTGCCATCCAGGATAGGTGGTGTTGCCGCTTGATGAGGTAGTTTTTCAGGGCTTATCATTAAATCTATTCATTGGTCATGTTTTTACCTTCAAAACCGACCACAAATATTAGTTCTTTTCTGGCTGAGATTTTTCTTCACCTAAACCAAGATGTGATAATCATGAAAAATACCTGCAAATATTCAACCAAAAAATCTGTGATTTTCCACCCTAAACTGCATGATTTTCCTCACCAAAATCCTCATGTGCTGGGATACCATGTGAATAATTCCAATCACAAATATTATTTCTTTTCTGGCTGAGATTTTTCTTCACCTAAACCAAGATGCGATTCATCATGAAAAATACCTGCAAATATTCAACCAAAACATCTGTGATTTTCCACCCTAAACTGCATGAATTTCCTCACCAAAATCCTCATGTGCTGGGATACCATGTGAATAATTCCAATCACAATGTATAATTGCCTATTGCTAAAATAAGTTAAATAACATTGAAATGCACACACAAAACATTGAAAATAAAAACAGAAACGAAAACAGAAGCATACACAGATAATTACTCATAAGATAAAACCTGTTTCTCATTCCTTTGAAAAACATAAAAGGAAACCTCCACAACTGATATGACTCATAGTTGCATGGAAACCAATTATATCGTACATTTGGTTTTCCAATCATTTGGAAAACTTAGTCTTTTAGTACATCGAAAGATGATCTGAATGAAATGCTTACAATCTTCTATGTCACTCGTATCTTTATACTAATTCAGCTAAAAATATAATCTTATCTCACATAGGAGATGACTTGGAAAATAAGTCTAAATCATCAGTGCTTATCCGCACTTTATTAGTTTTAATTAACTAAATAAAACACTTTCACTTTATTCACTAAAGTGAAATATGAGATAGACTAATTCAAACCACTTGAACTTTTCCCCACATGTTCACACTAAACTTAGAGTTCAATTGAGATTTTCATTTCATGGAAAGCGACAAACAAATTAAGTTTATATATGCCCCTACCATATGTTGAAGTTATGTAGCAACCGTTGGATGACTCTAACCATTCAAATGTCTAATTGGCCTTACGGCCTTAGACATTTGTATGATTATTCCTTATTCCTATCCTTGATCGTACTTCACTGCAGATTAGCATTCTGATCACAGATTACGATATTATATGATGATCGATTTAATCATTGATATGACAATCAGATTATATATATAATCAGTAATAGTTTTATATAACTATTACTGATTATACATAGCATCGATTGTATTAGTATACCGATCTGTATATGCAATGATTATATATTGTTATCATAAAATATTATCGGTCACACTAATTATACCGATTGCATATTGTTTGGTTATACGTTGATCAATGTTATCGATAAACATGGCTCCACATAGGAGTCACGACTCTATGTGGAACCGTGTCAGTTTCACATAGGGTTGTGATTCTATGTTGACCACCGAGCCTATATAATATCAACCATATCACATTCAGTCTGGTGAGGTACACAGCAAACAATATAGAGAGCAGTCAACATACGGAAGTTGATATTAAGTATACTCAAGATTAGTGATTGAAGCGGAGAATATTGTGAGAGAAGATAGAGCGATCTGCAGTGTGAGAAGTCTGTCATATACGAACTTGGATAGTTCAATATACTGTGTAATCAGCATTGAGAAATTCTGATAAATACAACAGTAAATAAGATCGACATTATATTGCAATCTGGAATTATTAAGATATCAGTAATATATTATCAGGATTAAATTAATATCTAAGTGTTAATAAAATTTGAAAATACCAACTATTTAAACCTGATCAGCATTAACATGGTATCAGAGCCAGGTTAAGGAAACGATCAAGATCAGATTTATATATAGACAAAGTTATCTCCTATATATACTCAGCTATAACAACATCAGTGATTATATTACAACAATCTTGTCTCTCAGCATGCACTGATGGGTGCATCAGATTAAAAGAGATTATTTTTTATCTGTTTCTTTGATACTACAGATCGTCTCAGTAATTGTAACTACTAACAATGATACGATATTAAAAATCGGCCAACTCCAATACTAGCAAATTGATAATTATCAGCGACATTTAATGAAAATGTAGTGGTCTTTGTGGACGATCGGATATAAAACTGTAAAATGAATGTGAAGTAAATTGTTTATATATTTATGTGAAGATGAATGGATGTGAGGGCAATTGAATCCTGATAGTCTGCTTAAAATTTCCTTGTGAAGGGCCTTGTATAATTTAATCATGGCTTCTCTTCCTTTAATTATATGGGTGGAAGAATTCGGTGAACGTCTTTATATGGATGAAGGTTAAGTGGATTTCCAGAGATCTAATAACTGAAGAGATTAGATTTCCAGAGTATAGTTATATTTGAGAACTTTAGGTAATCTTTTGGATCCATCCAGAAATTGAGAATTCTTCATCGAGAAATTGAGCATTATTCCTATGCAGTGGAATCCGGAATCCAGAAACTGATCAGTACTAGAGGCAGCGGCAGTCGGAGAAATTGTTATTAACTTAAATTTCTACAAATGAAGAATGGGATACAACAACATTCTTAGCAATTTTTATTGACTTAAATTTCTATAAATAAAGAATGGGATACAGATAAAGAATTGAATGGAGGATTTTCTCAACTTTTGTATATGCGTGAAGAATGAGATCTCAACTAATTATTATCTATTAATAATTAGAGAAACTTCTATGGATAGAGGAGCATTAAATGGGGCCTTTAATGACTTCTGATTGATATTTATCCATCAAGGGAGGATGGAGAGTTGGGTGATTGATATTTATCCGTCAAGGGATGATGGAGAGTTGGTGAATCCTTTTATGGCCTCTGAAAATTTTTATGGATAGAATTAAATTAAACCCTTTAACGACTACTGAATAATATCTGTCCATTAAGGATACACTATGTTATATACCCTGTTTACTAATTCAGTGAAAAATTAGACTAGACACAGATAACTTATGTTATTATACCCTGTTTACTAATTCAGTGAAAAATTAGCTAGACATCTTTTATTGGGTCCATGTGAGCAAGGGATGCTTCCGTGACAGAGGGAGAAAATAAGAAGATATGCTTCGATTGATATTTGACAATCTTGGTCATATTGATTCAGAGGGAGTGGACTATGTCGAGATGATTCCTTTAGTGATCAGTCAAAAGATTATGATTCATGGGATGGAGTCCCATGTAGACTGAAAGGCCCTTTATACTGACTCCTAAGTCATGATATTTCTGGATAGATGAATACTTGATGAGCTTGGAATACACCAAGAGTGATGCAGACTCCAACCTTGTATTTCATGAAATGTCAAAGCACGTGGAGATCAAGTATCACTATTTTAGAGACATGGTGGAAAGGTATGCTATTCACTAATGTATTCGTCTTTTCAAAAGATGTTTTAAAGTGTAAACTCTTGTGATTGCATTTCTCTTTGAGAGAGACTTAAGGAGAAAGCCCTTATCTACACCCTCTGATATGGTTCATGGTCGATGTCATGTGTGTGACTCCATGACAATTTTGGTTTAGTGCTGGATGAGCCCCTGTGAACATTATTCAGAGGTGACGATCTCTCAATAATGGACACTTGTATTTCTGATCTTTATTGTAAGGTGGCGATTTAACAATATTGATCTTACCATCATGATGGATATCATGAAATGTGATATCAGTGGACATGTCATGATGGTTGTCATCTCTAAGTAATATTTGCTCATGGTGGATGTGTTGTGACGTTTTCACACATCGCCCCATTGCAAATGGGGACCCATGTTTTTTTGCTCATTTTGTTCGTTTTCGCTTTGCTTTTTCTAGGGTTTTGTTAGTTTGTTAGTTGTCTGGATTTAGGGTCAAGCCTTAGGGTTCTAATTACCGTCTTTTCGGACCAAAATCCAGTCGTTTTTTTGAGGGCTTTTGAGTTTCCTTTTCTAGAATGCAAATTTTGAATGAAATGAATTCGCCAGAATGGTCTAATTTTCAATTGGAATGTTGATGCAGAGCTTAAATTTGTCTAAGTGTTGAAGATGAAATGTGAATTTTTGTCCAATTGAATATTTTTGACCAAATTTTGACTTTTTTGAATTTTGATCCTAGGCATTTCAAATGATTTGTTTTCGCCTTGTGAAGTGATAAAATGTGTAAAATCATGATATTTTGGCCTGTAGGAGCAAAATCGCTCCTGTCCCTCAGTGAAGGACAGGAGCTCAATCTCAAATATCTCATCATTCTTGCAGAGTCCAGACAAATTTTACGTTTGAAGTGATGGAGAACGGCGAGATCTTTCCATTGAATATAAATTGAAGATTTTCATGAGCACAGAAATGCCTCCAGGAGGAAAATCGCTCCTGTCCCTCAGTGAAGGACCGGAGCTACAATTCAAATTTCGCCTTGTCCTTGCAAGATTTTGATGACTTAATGATTTGAGGACGTCCAAAGGAAGATGCTTTGCCAAATGAATATAATTTGAGGTGCAAAAACGAAGGAGAATGACCTATATTGACCAAATCGCTCCTGTCCCTCTCCAAGGGACCAGGGCGAGGTACCTTGTAGCTCTCGTCCCCCTCCCAGGGACCAGAGCGATTTCCTTCATTATGCAAAATCCAGACAAAGGTCAAGGCAAGTTTACGTTCAAAAACAAGGAAAAACATGAGATAAATGCGTTGAATATAAATTGAAGATTTTTGGGACATCCATAACAGTGCTAATTGCCTAAATCGCTCCTGTCCCTCAGTGAAGGACCGGAGCTACAAATCCAATTTTGCTTTGTCCTTGCAAGATTTTAACGTCTTGACGATGTGAGAAGGTCCAAAGAGGTACATTTTATCAAATGAATATAACTTGAAGTGCTGTCGGGGAGATCAACAGGGTAGCAAGTCCGGCTTGAGTAAGGTCCTGATCCTGAAATTTGGCTAAGTCTGGAATGCCCTGATCCTGAGTTTGACTAAGTCTGGAAACTGAAAAAACCTCCAATCTCTTATACTTAAATGTTATATTCCATTAAAATTGTCCTGATTGAGAGTGCGAAAAGTCAAATTTCGCTCGTGTCCTTCTCCAAGGGTCCAGAGCGAAATGCGCTCGTGTCCCTCTCCAAGGGACCAAGGCGAATCGCTCGTGTTCCTCACCAAGGGACCAGAGCGAAAATGCTTAGTTGAGCCATTCCTGACCTTGTTTGGACGAATCGAGACATCAAAGGCATTGTGAAGGACGAAATGAGCATGATAGAGCATCCAGACTTGATCAAAAACAATGAAATGATGAAGTTTTGCCTAGAGGGTCAATTTCGCTCCTGTCCCTCACTGAAGGACCAGAGCGAAGTTCTTCATAGGGTACGTCCTGAACAAAGACCAAGCAAATTTTATGTTCGAAGGCAAGAAAGGAGGCGAGATGAACGCGTTTAAGACAAATTGAAGATTACCAAATGCCATCAAAGGACCAAAATGTTTAAGTTCGCTCCTGTCCCTCTCCAAGGGACCAGAGCGATTTTTGTTGTAGATGATTTTCTCACCAAATTTCAACCGATCTCAAGGCATGATTGAATGAAAGGAGGCATTACGAATCCGTTGAATATAATTTTCGAAGGTGATGAAGTGAAATGAGGCCCATAAGAGCAAAATCGCTCCTGTCCCTCTCCAAGGGACCAGAGCGATGAGGTACGTCCCTTTCATTTTTATAATTTTGGTGCCAAATAAACATTTCAAATTTTCCTTAAATGCTAAGTTCGATAAAATTGAAAATCTAATTTAATTAGCATTTAATATGGCGTTTGACATTTATTAATTATTTTGCCTTTATTAAAAATCAAAATTTACAAATTAAAAAACGAAAGGCATTTAATTAATTAATTAATTAATAGAAAAAATCGAATTGAAGCGCTATACTTGGAGGTCGGCCTTGCTAAATCATTTAAAAATCATTTAAAAAATTGTTTTATATCCTCAAGTCGGCCTAAGGGATGAAAAGGTGCAAGCACTATATATGGAGGGTGAAAACAATCATTTTCACATAATCATTTCTTGCTTTCTACATGCGATCTTGAGGAGAAGGAAGGAGGTGCGAAGTATTTCAAGTATGGAGTGCGAATTTCAAACCAAAGGTGGCGCTAATATTATCTAGAGTGGTGCGATATTTTGGAGATTTCAGTGGAGCGATTTGTCAAGGGTGAACTTGGAGATCCATTTAGGACCACGTCAAAGGTGCAATTGAAGATCACGTTGAAATCCAAAGGGTGGCGAAATTGCTAACTTGAAGAGGAGATCACGTCCAAGACTTGAAGGGTGACGAAGTTGATAAGAGGAACATTCTTTTGAAGATCACATCAAGACTATCGAATTTTGATTTTTGCCTAGGCAAATTCCTCATTTTGCATTCTAGAGTTAGCTCTCTAGTGAGGCGTCAAATGGAGGTCTCTTCAAGGAAAATCAAGCCGGATCAAGGACGGTCTTCGCCAGGACGGTCTTCGCCAGGACGATCAAGCCAGGAAATGGACGACCTTCTTTGGACTAACATCATCAAGGGCAATCCAGCGTTCCAAGGCGAGGTACATCATCTTCCTGCACATCAAGGACGCAAGGAGTTAGAACAAGGGCTCGTTGAAGAAGCAAAATAGATCCAGAGGAATTAATTAAAGCGAGTTTCTCAACAATATCAAGATGAATATCCACCAAGTTCCAAGTGTCAAATGAGGTGGCGTCCTAGTCATCATTTCTCCAATCAGTGAAGTCCATCTCAGCATGTCCAGATTCAATGTACTTAACTCATGGAAGGTGGCACAAACTCCGATGTACCTACCCCGGCTATCCATTGGTCGATTTTTCTAAAAGGGACATGTGTCCAAGGAATACAATTTTATCATTGGTCAAGCATTAAATGTTATGTAATGGTTGTAACAAACCCTAATTAGGGTTTTCATTGTAAAATCTTGGCCATTGATCTTGAATTGATCTAAGCCATCAAATTGTATTGTGGGCACTATATAAGCCCAGGCATTTCATTTTGTAAGAGGGAATTTTTAGAAGATTAGAGAGAGTTGTAAATAGTTGGAAGAGTTAGAATATAGTTGATAGAATAGCAATTAGAGTAGAATAGGAGGACAAGGCAAGAAATTGTTGCCATTGATTGTAAACAAACTCCATTTTCATTGAAGTAATGGTGAAATATGTCGTTTTCTTGCAATTTGCATGGTTTCTTGTTGAAGTCTTCAATCTTAGATGGTAGATAATTAGATGAATGGAGGAAAGGTGATTGATTGATGGTGGAATTCGTACATCCATACTACTAGCAGTTTGTTGATTGCAGACTTGCCTTGCGTAGTCAACTGGAATCATTCAGCTTAAGCTCAATTTCAATTTGTCGCCTCTTCATTGATATGCATCAACTTGGATGGTATCTATGCCTGCGGTGATGATTTGAACATCATAAAGCTCCCTTAGAAGATCGCACTAGTCTTGTGTAGATGTTCCATTGATGTCAAAACAAGATCTAGTTAGAGTTTTGTCAAAAATCAAATCATTGCTCCTACATTCTTAGTATTAGGATTAGATCCTCTTTTCGCCCTTATCCTTTTTTCCTTTTTTTTAATCTAAGTTAGTAAGAGCCTGTGTCCAGCAAAGCAGATCGGAAGTTCAATGTAAGTCCCCTTGTGATTCCAGCAAATCACATCATACCACTGGAGCTTGTCCACACGTGGAGACCCCACTAAAAGAACCTTGGAGTCTACCTAACTGATCCTTTACGCGAATCTTCAGCAGTTAGAGACTATTTTCTCAAGAGAGGATAAGATGCCTTTAGGTATTTTATTCTGTGTATGATTGTGTACAAAATACACGTCAACAGGATGTCATGAGAAATGATATCCGTGGATATGCCATGCTAGATGATGTTACTAACAGAGATGTTCATGGTGGATATTATGTGACGTAATATCCGTGGACATGCCATGAATCAATATCCTTAAATTTGCCACTAAGGTGGATATCATGAGACGTGATATCCGTGGATATGCCATTAACTCTTGATATCACAGTGAGGTGATATCTTTCTCTCACACAATAAATGGAGCTATTGTGTTCACAACAAGGTGTTATAACTTATTGAAGGATAGAAGGAATTCCTCCCTTGCTAAGAGGGAGTGTTGAAGTTATGTAGCAACAGTCAGATGAATCTAACCGTTCAAATGTCTAATTGGCCTAATGGCCTTAAACATTTGTATGATTATTCCTTATTCCTATCCTTGATCGTACTTCACTGCAGATTAGCATTCTGATCACAGATTACAATATTATATGATGATCGATTTAATCATTGATATGACAATCAGATTTTATATTTCATTGATCCTATATATAATCAGTAATAGTTTTATAAAAACTATTACTGATTAGACATAGCATCGATTGTATTAGTATACTGATCTTTATATGCAATGATTAAATATTGTTATCATAACATATTATCGGTTACACTAATTATACCGATTGCATATTGTTTGGTTATACGTTGATCAATGTTATTGATAAACATGGCTCCACATAGGAGTCACGACTCTATGTGGAACCGTGTCAGTTTCACATAGAGTTGTGATTCTATGTTGACCACCGAGCCTATATAATATCAACCATATCACATTCGGTCTGGTGAGGTACACAACGAACAATATAGAGAGCAGTCAACATACGAAAGTTGATATTAAGTATACTCAAGATTAGTGATTGAAGCGGAGAATATTGTGAGAGAAGATAGAGCGATCTGTAGTGTGAGAAGTCCGTCATATACGAACTTGGATAGTTCGATATACTGTAAAATCAGCATTGAGAAATTCTGATAAATACAACAGTAAATAAGATCGACATTATATTGCAATCTGAAATTATTAAGATATCAGTAATATTGGTGTTGGAAATAAGCCACACCCGGACCGATGATGGACTGGTCCAAGAGTTGCCAGTAGCTCAGTGGTAGAGCACTCCAGCAGCGTACGGAAGGTCCTAGGTTCGAGTCCTAGCTGGTCCATGTCTCAACATGGTATCAGAGCGAAGTTAAGGAAGATCATATTAAAATTCTGTAATGATCTCATAAACTTTCACCAAGCTCTTACTAAGATCACATTCCCATAATCCTAATGGCAACCGGAGTTAGCTTTGAAGATAGATTAGATGGAGCATCAAATTTTGTATCTTGGAAATTCAGGATCATGCTTGTTTTGAAAGAAAATAAAATTGACTCCCATGTCAAAAGTGAAATTCCTGAACCCTCTGATGATACAGAGAAAATTCAGTGGAGCAAGGACAGTGAGAAGGCCCTTAAGATAATTGTGGATTTAGTAAGAGACCACATTGTACCAGTTATTTCTAAATATGAGACGGCCTTTCAGATGTTCAAAGCACTAGCTGACATTTATGAAATCAACAACACTAGCAGGCCTCTCACCCTAAAGAATCAACTACACCATATAAAGATGAATAAAGGAGAAACAATTACATCCTATTTCTTGAGGATCACTGAGCTTAGGGATCAACTATCCACTATTGGACATCTAGTAGACAACAAAGAACTTGCTATGATGGCCCTAAATGGACTTCCTACCTCATGGGAATCGTTTATTCAAGGAATCAGTGCTAGAACTAAATTTTCTAAGTTTGATAGATTGAAAACCGATTGCATTCAAGAGGAATCTCAGCTTGTCACAAGAGGAATAATTGATAGATTGAAAACCGATTGCATTCAAGAGGAATCTCAGCTTGTCACAAGAGGAATAAAACAAAACAATGGTAATGACGACATTCAAGTTCTAAACTCTAATTCCCACAAGAAAGGAAAGAAGAAGAACTTTAAGAGAAAGAGGGACAACAACTCAAATGGGAAGAGGTCTTCAAAGAAGAAGAGAGACATTTCTGAAGTACAATGTTTCAGATGTGACCAATATGGGCACTATGCAATGAAGTGTCCAGACATGATCAAACAACAAGCTTCAATGGCAGAAATTAAGAAAGGGAGTAATTCCGAGAAGCTAGTCTTCTACTCAGCCCTCTCTAGTCAAGTCACCTCTAGTTTCAACACATGGGTGATTGACAACGGAGCATCTCGACACATCACTGCATTTCGTGAGCACCTAGATACACTTGTGGAAAGTTCAAATGAAGAAGTGACAATTGGTGATGACTCAAATTATCCAGTTATGGGAATAGGAACCTGCAATATCAACCTAAAGTCAGGCATATCCCTACAGCTGACTGGAGTTCTATTTGTACCTGGTATAAAGAGAAACCTTGTCTCAGTTTCTGCACTTGAAGATAAGGGTTACAGATTAACCTTTATGGAAGGAAAGGTACTTGCTTGGCCAAAGAACTCCACCATCAAGAAAGCCCACACCATTGGAGTAAGACAAGGGAGCCTCTACAGACTTTGCACCACTCCACCTCTAGCCTTGATTCATGTGACTCCAAATTTGAATGAACTTTGGCACAGAAGATTAGGGCACCTTCACTTCCATGCCCTACCTAAGATAGAGAAGATGGTGATCGGCTTACCCAAGCTAAGTCAAAAATCTGAAGGAGCTTGCAAAGGGTGTGCCTTGGGAAAGAATACTAAAGGGTCTTTTAATTCTAGCAACAGTAAATCCAAAAATGTAGTAGAATTAGTTCATTCTGATTTATGTGGACCCATGTTTGTACCCTCATTAGGGGGATTTTTATATTATGTAATATTTGTAGATGATTATTCTAGGAAGACCTGGATATATTTTTTGAGGTACAAAGAGTCTGAAGAAATCCTTTCTAAATTTAAGGAATTCAAAGCTCTTGCAGAAAATATGACAGGTAAGAAAATCATAACCTTAAGAACAGACAATGGGGGGGAATACACTTCTGATATATTTAAAGATTATTGTATAAATGTTGGGATTAAGAGGGAGTTAACTGTACCTTATAACCCACAACAAAATGGGGTAGCTGAAAGAAAGAATAGGACTATAGTAGAAGCTGTTAGGGCTATGTTGTTTGACCAAAATATAGAAACCTCATTTTGGGCTGAAGCATCTAGGGCAGCTGTGTACATTCAAAATAGATGTCCTCATTCTCTTCTTGACAATAAAACCCCTGAAGAAGCCTTTACCGGTAACAAACCTGACATAAGTCATTTCCGGATCTTTGGGTGTCCAATCTATATTCATGTCCCCAAAGAAAAGAGGTCAAAGTTAGAACCTTTTGGAAAGAAAGGAGTATTTGTTGGGTACAGTGAAACCTCTAAAGCCTACAGAATATACATACTTGGTCAAAGACAAATTGAACTAAGCAAAGATGTCATCTTTGAGGAAGACATAGCATTCAGGAGGTCCAAAAGCTCTAATGAATTAGAACACCAAGATCCTCCTACAAGCTTGGATGAGGATTCCACCCCTGAGATTCAGAGGGAGACCCCTGAAGATGCTGAGCATGAAGTTCAAGGCTTACCTTTAGAAGAAAATTATCCCGAAACTAGGAAGAGACCACTTTGGGCTAAAAATATGCTTCAAGAAGCTGAAAATTATGTTGCTCCAAAGGGGACCTTCAGAGAAAGTAAGAGACCTAACCTATTTTCCAGTTATACTACCTTGATGAGTGAGATCATTGATGCAAAAAGCTTCCTGTGTTGGAGATGCACTCAAGCATCAAGTTTGGAAAGATGCTATGTTAGAAGAGTATCAGTCAATTCTGAAAAATGATGTCTGGGATATTGTGCCTAGGCTTAAAGGCAAATATGTGGTATCTTCTAAATGGCTCTTCAAAATCAAACATGCAGTAGATGGCAGCATTGAGAAGCACAAAGCAAGGTTTGTTGCCAGAGGTTTCTCACAAAAAGAAGGTATTGACTATGAAGAGACATTTGCTCCTGTTGCTAGATACACTTTTGTCCGAGCAGTTTTGGCTATTGCAGCATCTAAAGGATGGAAAGTCCATCAAATCGATGTCAAGACTACTTTTCTGAATGGTAAGATTGAAGAAGAAGTTTGTTTGGAGCAACTTGAAGGTTTTGTGATTCATAAGGCTGAATCACATGTTTGCAAATTAAAAAAAGCTCTTTATGGATTGAAACGAGCCCCAAAGCATGGTATGAAAGAATTGATCACTATCTCTTGGAATTAGGGTTTTTCAAGAATGAAGTAGATCCAAATCTCTACTACAAGGTAATCAATGGTGAATTATTAATTCTTATTCTTTATGTTGATGATCTACTAATCACAGGAGAGGATAATTGTATTTCTCGATGTAAGAAAGAATTAGCCTCTGAGTTTGATATGAAAGATTTAGGAATTCTTCATTACTTCCTTGGATTGGAAGTTTGGCAGCAGGCAGATGGTATAATCCTTAATCAAGGAAAATACACCATTGATATACTCGAGATTTAGAATGTTGGATTGTAGATCCATGACCACACCTATGGAGACAAATCTGCACAAGCTAAAGGAAACAGCTGCAGAATCAGAGTTTGCAGATCCTACACTCTACAGACAGATTATTGGATCTCTGATGTATTTGGTAAACACAAGACCTGATATATGTTATGCTGTAAATGCACTAAGTCAGTTCATGTGTGAAACCAGGGAAATACATCTTGTTGCTGCAAAGCATATTCTGAGATATCTTCGAGGAACTATTGGTTTTGGTTTGAAATATAAACATGTAGAACTTGACCTACATGGATTCACTGATTCTGATTGGGCTGGAAGCATAGTTGACAGGAAAAGCACATCAGGATGTTGCTTCAGTTTAGGATCAGGAATGATCTCATGGATATGTAGAAAACAGTCTTCAGTTGCTTAGAGTTCTATAGAAGCTGAATACATTGCAGCCTCTATGGGAGCAAGAGAAGCTGTATGGCTCCGGAAATTGCTTGTAGGATTGTTTGGTTAGCCCGTAAATCCTACTATCATCTACTGTGACAATCAGAGTTGCATCAAGCTTTCAATGAATCCAGTATTTCATGACAGGTCTAAACACATTGAGATTCCTTATCACTATGTTCGAGATATGGTGGAAAGGAATGTGATCCGACTGAATTATATTAGTACAGGTGATTAAATTGCAGACATTCTTACCAAGCCTCTCTCCAGGATCAAGATTGAACACTTTAGAGATAAACTTGGTATGGTTAAAAATGCTATTTAATTTTGAGAGATAGTCTCATTTATTCTGATATACTAATATATTTAAAGATGTTTAGTGTGTAAACTCTTTTATTTGTCATGTGTGTGACTCCATGACTGCATGGGCCTTCTGTGAACATTATTGAAGGGTGACAACTTTTCAATAATGAACACTTGTTTCAAATTGATATTGTAAGGTGACAATTTTACAATTATCAATTTAACTATCTTGATGGATATCATGTGACTTGATGCCAATGCACATACCTTACTTGATAAGTATGAGCTATGGTGAGTATCATGAGACTTGATATTCATTGTTGAACCATATCTTTGAATATCACTATGGTGTGATATCTCCTCTCTTCACAATCAATGGATGAATTGTGATGTTTTCTCTAACATGAAATGTGTCCTCCCTAGTTAAGAGGGAGTGTTAATTTTGTAACGTCGGTCGTACTATTTCATGCTTCCTATATATATATATTAATTTGATTACATATACTAATATGTTAACGTTAACTAATGATAAATAAAACCAAAGTTAACTTATCGCGTTTGACCAACGGTTACACCGTTCATGGTATCGGGTGGTAAAGCGATTCTCAAACAAGTCGCACTCCTTCCAATCGGGTAAGTAAACGGTGACTAGTTTATATACTGTGGTGAGAGGCACGTAGGGAAGAGATGTGTCTTCCCACGTGGGAAGACATATCTCTTCACTACGTAACCCCTCATCCACTTATATAGCATGCTTACATTGAGGAGGATGTACACACCGAAATTGATAAGTGTGGTGCATCTTTAAAACACGCTATAGTAGATAAAATACAACTTTCAGATCATATCTCCATCTCTTCTATTTTGATCACAGAATTTTGAAAGAACTTAACATGGTATCAAAGCTAGGTCCAAGCTAGGAGCCCCAAGCACGCAAGAGGTGTGGCTTAAGGGGGGGTGTTGGTGTTGGAAATAAGCCACACCCGGACCGACGATGGACTGGTCCAAGAGGGGCCAGTAGCTCAGTGGTAGAGCACTCCAGCAGCTTATGGAAGGTCCTAGGTTCGAGTCCTAGCTGGTCCATGTCTCAACAAGTAATATATTATCAGGATTAAATTAATATCTAAGTGTTAATAAAATTTGAAAATACCAACTATTTAAATCTGATCAGCATTAACACCATGTGCTTTACATGGAAATATGCAAAAATACAAAAATATGGAAATATGCAGCTGTCTGTAATGTCCCCTTTTGGGAGGACACTAAATCTTGCCCAATATACTAGTAGAATTATTGCAGGTTATGTATTTTCAGTCTGCTGTGGTAATTTGGATAGATTCAATTCGATGTTGTTTCCCTCTTTAAATGCACAGGCATGCTGTTTATATCAATCTGATCTGCTGCCTATACGCAGATACATATGTGTGTATGAGATTCCTTTCTATTTCATCAGGGTCTGATTCTGTGATTATTGATTTAATGTTTCCCCTTCTTTTCCTTCAATGCCTGCTTTTTATTGTTTGCAGATTTGCGTGTGTTCTGATCTCTTTGATAAATGTTCATATCATTCTTCCAGATTTTCTTATAATTATGATTTAGGTCTGCTCCTAAATCTGCTTCTAATGCTTCAGATATTTTTGTTCTATTCCATGGATCCTTCCTTCTCAAACAAAAACTTCTCCACTTTATATCCTCCAATGTGAGGGAGAGTCCCACCTTTTCACCACGTCTGGCCCTTTGCAAGGGTCACAACCTTTCATAATAACCACTCTTTGAAAGAGTCACAACCCTTCATCATTTCTGCTTATTGAAGGAACCAATTTCTCATTTTCTTCTCATTCCTCTTACACATCTTCTATTCTTTCTTTTTTTACTCCGTCCTTCTCTCCCTTTCAAATGAAGTTCTCTTCTCCCATTTATATCTCATGTTTGAGGGAGTCACAACTTTTCATTTGATGCCTTTTGACCATTCATTAAACTTAACTAAATTTTAGTTATGGATATGTTTAATTTGATTCTTTTATATTTATAATTTAAATTTTATATTTTTTATCCTTTTAGATTTTAATTTTATCATTATTATTTATTATTAAATCCAATTTCAAAAAGGGGACATTACACTGTCCCTAATCAGCATCTCCTAACACTGTATCAAAATCGGAGTTTAAGTCACTGCCACTATGAGAGACTGTCTCTTCCTAATCCAATGGAACCCCTAGCAATATATCATGTGCCTCCATCAAACAACTAAAAACTAGAAATCATCAACTGTTGAATCACAATGGCAGTCCCTATGCAGAACTACACTTAATAGCTAAGAGGGTTTTCATCCCTAAAACCATCTTACGAAAAGGTTTTCATCCTCAGACAAAGAAAGAAAAAATTATGTCATTGGGAATTGAAATTGATAGAATGAGCAAGAAGTCGAAAGCAATTTCTTTTATAATTTTTTTGAAATAAAATAACATAATATTATATTCTTTCTATTTTATTATTCCTTCAAAGTTATAAAATATTAAAGTGTCTTTTTCAACACTCACTTTTAGGACATCGGGCCTAGTGAGATTTTATATTTCACTTAAAATGGCATTCTAAATAATTAAATATACATCATTTTTCTAAACTATAACATAAAGATACTTTTCGACAACTTAAATTAAATACTAGTTATTTCTCTTTTTCACGAAGTCATTAGCCTATAGGAAAATTGAGAGAAATATGCCAAGGGTTTTCATTAATCCTACACAAGAGAAGGGGACATGATGGTATCAATCTTCAATGAACAAGAATACATAAACAACTCACTTCTCTCTTCAATCGGACAACACATGTAAACCTGTAAAACAACTATCTCATGCCTTTAATTTATAGAAAAATGGGAGAGGAAAACCACATACGGTTTCGCCAAAACAATGTACAACCAAAAATGCAAAAAACACATGCACCACATGAAGAGCATCTTCCGAGAATTGTAAATCACAATAATGGAATCTCTCAAGAATGATGTCTACCTTCCTCCACCAACATGCATGTGACCAACCTAATAAATACAAGATGCTCCATAACTCCCTCCTATCACCTAGGATTGGGAAAGTTCTGTAAATGAACTCAATGAGTTTGAAACTGCCACCATTATGCTCCACCTCCTTTGTGAATGCCACAAGAACTAATATTCCATGTCAACAAGAAGAATTAATAATAAAGTGATAATATTTCTCAACAACATCGGCATCCAAGTATCCATTCCAAGATTGTTGGAAATGCAACATTAGTACATTAGGATTGCAATTAGCTATCACACTTTCCTAGCATGTGCATTATATCAACATTAGTACATTAGGATTGCAATTAATTATCACACTTTCCTACCATGTGCATTATATATGCTCCAATGCATCCGTATTTTAAATAGTCATATATTTCTCTTAGCATGCTCTTGTGTTTTGTGTCTTTTTAAAATTACATCATAGTCTTAGCAACAATGATTATTTCCAAAGTAATGATATATCATTAAGTGATGTTTTATCGGGATTTAACTACATAGTTCTTTGAGTCAAACACATTGATCCATATTTCTTTAGTGTTTCACAAGAACCCGTCTCTTATTTGTTAAGTGGACAATTCATGCTTATGAGAGATGGGTGTTTGTGAACTGCTACTCGTGAAATACAGGTCAATGAGTTTGACTCATAGAAGTATGTAGTTGAATCTTGATAAACATCACATAATTTTATACGTTGCAATAAACCACCTACTTGATGATAATCTATTATGTTGTTGTCATAGGCATACAATCCTTGCATGTTCATCTCATATTTGCTAGATAGCATGCATGCTTCAAAGTTAAATTCCAAAAAAAAACTCGAATACTATTTTTCCATACAATTCTTATGAGATGCAATAGATAAATGAGGTTTGTTAGATGTGTGGGCATATTGGAGGAAGTAGATCTACATTTTCTTCATTTTGAAGGAACAACCTATTCACAGCTTGTCCCATAGTTGGATGAATGCTCCCAGTTTTCCTCCAAAATGATAGAACGTTGAATGATCTGTCATTGTAAATTTGCTATGTTATGTCGGGATGCATTTCTGCCCCCACACCCTTTCACCTGGCATGCCCAAGACAGTGGGACCACATAAACGGGATCCCACCATCCCCCAGATGGCTGGGGACACCTGAGATATTCCTCAACCGTCTTGGGGATGATCAGATGTGCCCCCAGCAGTCTGAAATCTAGGGGAAAAAATCTACTGTACAAAGAGCAAATATATGATTGCATACAATATTTGAAAGAAAGTCTAAAACTTTTGAATGACTGCATACAGCCATAGAATGAAACTGTATGACTGTAGAATGATTGCATATAGTTGTAGAACAAAAATATAACGACAGCATACATTTGTTACTCCTTTCGTCAGTGGAATTGTGTGATCAAATGCAACTTTGGGAATGAAAGCTTACAGTTGTTGGATGACTGCATACAATTATGGAACGAAAATGTACCCCTGTTGAATGGCAACATACAGCTGTTACTCTTTTCATCAATGGGCACTTTTATAATTACATACATCTGTAGGAGAGTAGACAAT
Organism: Cryptomeria japonica; assembly: GCF_030272615.1. Lineage (NCBI taxonomy): Eukaryota > Viridiplantae > Streptophyta > Pinopsida > Cupressales > Cupressaceae > Cryptomeria > Cryptomeria japonica. The sequence goes on along the minus strand of NC_081408.1, from coordinate 669,266,435 downwards.
TATAAAATGAGAGTATACAGGTGTGGACTAAGCAAAAGCTTGATTGCATATAGTTGTAAAGTGAAATCATGCATCTGTCAAATGAGAGCTTACTGTTGTAAGAAATGTATTTTCTCATTACACTTTTATTTATGATTTTTTATCCTTTTGGCCTTTTGTTTTAATGAAAACATTAAACAATGAAATCAGAAATTTCAAATTTTTATTGCTGTGATATTTGAATCAATGAATATGTTACATTCAATATTAATTCGTACATTACATGAATGTCTAAGCTTGAATTTTGATGTCATTTATAGCTATGCTTGTAAATTCTAAGTTCCAAAATGCTGTGGAACATAGTAAAATCGTTCTCCTTGTGTTTTCTCTATGAAGTCAAATGGATAGTTTGGTGAGGCTAACTTGTTCAGAAGTCAGTTGTCTTCTAGGTTTGTAGTGAGTTCACCTAATCTCTAAATAATGCATATGGCACTAGTCTAGCTCATTCTGTTCTGGCTTGTGACTTTCATTCCTTTACTTCATTGAAGTGTAAGAATATGTTTTTTTCCACGTCTTGTAGTTTTACCTTATTGCTGAGTATTGAATAAATTGTGACAGTACAGGATTGTCTTTGGTAACTGTCATTCTTACAATTGATTTTTTTATAAAGCTTGTCATCATGCATTGATTTCTACTAGATGTTGGTGATAATAGTGAACCCTGGCTAACAATTTTGGTTTTTCTTCCTACAGAGAGAGCGAAGGAGACAAGAACGTGAAGCTGCAAAGAAAGATAGTATAGCCCAAATAGAATAGTAGCTTACAAATCGTTTTTTTAACATGTCAAAAATCAAGATTATTTGATATCTTGTTTTTTTTTAGTTTTTTTATACCGCCTTTCTGAATTAGAATTCATGTTAGCAGAAGGTGCTTTTATTTTGTGCATACGGAGTTGCTTCTTGTCTTTGATGCTTATGCTATTACAGGAGATAAGAATTATCTTTCTGATTTGGAAGGCAAGGTAAAGATTTCGCTATGGGTATTAACATGATTTAACTAGGAAAATCAATCAATAAAATTATCTTGACATTTAAAGCATTAATAGATCATATTAAGTCGAAATTTCTCCCTTGAATTGTGAAGGATTAGAGTAGAGCTTTTGCTGTTAATTTTAGTTGTGTTTTGCAAGTTCATTTAATGATAGGAATAATACTCTTCATGTACTTTTCTTCATTCAACGTGTTAACAGTATGAACTTATCCTTCACAATTCAATGACAAAAGATATTTCTATCTTCAATCCTTCACCCAATGATATATGCAGTGTCTGAAATTTTACTTTGATTTAATGACAGCTAATGTCTAATTTCAATTCTTCACCCAATGACATTTGCAGTGTCTGGTTTACTTTGATCTTACCTTCATGGTTTGATTGAATGGCGGCTAATGTCGAACCTCAATTCTTAACCAATGGAATTTGGGGTGTCTGAAATTTTAATTTGATCATCTTACCTACATGCTATGAGTTAATGACAGCTGATGTCTAATGATATTTCTTCACCCAATGCCTTTTGCTAAGTTAGTTAAATTTGGTTCACATAAATGTTTGTAGAGCATCATAATTACGATGTACTTTTCCTCACAGCATGGTTTATTTTTCTAACATGTTTTGGTGATTACTTGATATAGCAGGCATCTTCTATTCAAAGAACAATAGAAAAATAAACAAGATACATGTAGAAGAATTCTTTTATGTTTTCATTTTTTTATACTTTTAACAGTTACTTTCATAAAATGTAACCCTTCTCTTGAAGTGCTTGTAATACATCTGAAGTACTAGTCGTTGGATCATGAATTGTCATATTGTAATATTTATAAACTAAAGTTACTGTCTACAGCCTCAAAGTTTGCACACCATTATTTTGTTCTAGTCTAATAGAGAGCTTTTTAGATTATCCATATTAAGTTGCTTTAAATCTTAAAAAATGAAATAATATCTTTTTTTTTTTTGTAAATTAATGTAATATATTTCCTTTAAAAAATAATAGCAGACATTTATTCATTGACAAGAAGAAAAAGAATAAAAAAACTGAAATAAATAGTTTTAATGATATGATTGAAAAACAAGCAATTTTTTGGTAAGAAGTTTGGTCTGTTGAACACACACCCAATGTTGAGGGGGAGGGGAATAAGGCGGGGGGGTGGAGAGTGGGGGGTTGTGAATCAACATAAATTAAATTTCGGAACTTCAATAACACAATTAATTATTTTAATCCATTTAACCATACCAAGAAGAATTAAATTGCAGCAACATAAGTAATCACATAGGAACAACAAAGATTTATACGTAGAAAACCCAAACCGGAAAAAACCACGGTGGGAGTTAACCAACAAGATAATCCACTATAAAGAAAATGATTACAAAAGATAGAGCTAACTGCTTCGGACGTGCACATCAAGGCTAACTGCTCATGGGGTAAGATAAAAAAGAGGACTTGCAGATTTGAAGTTAACTGCATTTAGGGCAAGATACAAACTTACAAATTTTAGAAAATGAACTGTATAAATATAAGCATCTCTATATGTTGATTACAGTCTCTGTCAAAACTCAACACTGCACTCACTAAAACATCTAGATCACTAGACCTTTCGGATCACAACACTTGCACTCATTGTTACTTTTGCACTGCAATCACATTGACATCCTTACACACATCACATATTCATTATCAACAAACTTGCTGGCATCTCACATCTACATATATTTCATTGTTCTTTTCAACAAGTAATCATATATATATATCAACCGAAACAAAAACATTCTCACCAAGTCGGCCAAAAGATAGATTGTAACGTGTACACACTTTTCCAACCCAAGGTATACAATCAGACCAAAAATATAAAACATGAAACATAGACTGGTCCTAAAACAACATCCAACGTGCAGCAATGGACCAAAAGGATATCTCTCATGGAATTACCAGACCAAACAAATAACACATCTAATTTTGATATTATGACCTAAAGCTTGCACCAATAAGAGAGAGTTCGGACCAAAACAGACAAAATTTGGACCATCTAGAACATGCTTCCAACTGTCTTCATCGTTAAGCATAAATTGTTATTAACCGAATCACTTTCCAATGCAATCTACCTGTAACCAAAACACAGAACCAAACATGTCGACTTCTGAATCAAAACCATATCAACCCATACTCTAATCAACTTCTCAACACTGTATCCAATACAACAAATGTATAGACTAGAACATATTCAGACCACATTGTTTGATATCAATAACAACAAAACACAAGTCACGGACCATAACATATTCAGACCACATTGTTTGACATCAGTAACAACAAAACACAAGTCTGTAACATGGTCTATAGTCTAGTCAAGCATTTTTGACAATGATGTAGTGTTGAACATGTAGTGGACAAAATTAATGAGTTACATGATTCCATCCATATCAACTATTTGCAGTGTTTGGAATAATATTCTATGTTATTTTTCATTTTGTTTTAGTTGTAATGTTTTAATGTGTTGTACACACACACACACACATTCAAAATATTTATTTAAAATAATGTTCACAACAAAATTATTAGGAAAGTGGTGTTCTTTTAAATTATATATAGTTTTTCCTGTTTAAAGAAACAACACATTTCATCCACAAAGCAAATAGTTGGAAAATTAGTGACCAAAGTCTATGGTAAGGTTAATTTTATGCTTTATTTTAGTGCACATCTATAGTAATTAGAAGTTCTTGGTCTCTTATATGTGTTGTTCTTAGAGAAGGTGAATATTATTACAAGGTGTGAAGTTTTATATCAATTTGAGAAATAATTATTTGCATGGTCTTTTGAGTGATTCTTAATACAATATGTTTTTCGTTTTATTGAAGTTGCATTAGTTATATTATAATTATGATTTTTTGACATAACTTTGAAAATGATGCGAACTATTGATTTGTTAAAAAATTGAAAATGATGCCAATTAGTGATTTGTGGGATTTTGTTTGTAGATTTTATAAATATATATATTTTTAAATTGGCATTGATTTGTTAAAAATTTGAAAACGATGCGAATTAGTGATTTGTGGAATTTTATTTGTATATATATATATATATATATATATATATATATATTGGCATTAAATTGTACGACACTTTTGGGGCCACACTTGTATATTAAATTTTCAAAAAAGAAAGTCATACATCCATAGCCCCTTTCTAGGTAGATAGCGTAGAAAATTACATCAACAATGGTGGCCAGGGCAAAAAGATTGGCCTACTTGAAGAGAGCCACCTAGCCTTTATGCTAATCAACAAAATATAATAAAGCCACTATAGACATACCATAGACTATAAAGTAGAAATACTATCCACCCAAATATCAAGTTGCAATCGCCCATCTCACCCTTCCTCGTTCTCTTCCCCGTCCTCTTCCAGTGCACCCTTGCCCTCCTCTTTCACCAATGAGAATGGCCATCTGTTGTCTCCTGTCACCACCCCCTCTGCCCAACACTCGAGGAAATTTATTCTCACTTGCACCTATTTATGCCCTTCTACCACCTTCACACCCACACCCCATACAACCAAAACTTGTAGAGAATCATCATCAACTTCACCTAGCTTAGGCCACGTCTTTCCATTTGGGACTAAACCGTGCCTAGGAATTGATCTCTGTAGGTAATTCTTCAGCCTCCCATACCAAATTGTAATTTTATTACATAACTTCTAATAACTTGTTTTTTTAATTGTAAAAACATTTTTTTTAAATGACTTTTATGTTGTTACATAACTTTTTTTATACAACGAATAAAATTCTTTTTTTTTTTTATATAGATTTTTAACACCAATATCTAACTCTTTTATTTTCTTTCACAATGTTTTGTTGCATGTTTTTAAATTAAGTTTTGAAGTCAAACCAATTATAACTTAGGCATAAGTGTATGTCATCACACTAACTTGTTTTGTATGTATCAAAATTCATTTTTTTGTTTGTTGAAATGACAAAATAAATACCTATTGCATAGATATTTTTTAGACATTTTTCACTAATTTACTATTTTTCCATGTGTAGAATAGAAGACTTGATGTTTGGTGAAAAAACTATGTTTAGTAAAACATAAAAATTAAATTTATAATAAAACCAAAATATATTAAAATTATACTTATTGTAAAGCTTGTTTCGAGAGCTACAATCTTGCAAATTGGTCTGTCAAGTTCATTCCATTTGTAGGTCTAACTTGAGCTTTGAAAGTAAAATTTCTAAGAAAATTTGAAGAGGGATGGTGGGGAGGCATAGCCAAGTACCTTCGTTTGAAGATACCTTTGAATGAAGATAAAGGCCTTCGAATGAAGATAATTTTCGTGTGCTATAAAATTCTTAACCAATGAGCTTTGAATGAAGGTCCCCAAATAACAAATAATTTTTTTTTTAATGGTTGACCTTCATTCGAAGGCTAGCCAACTGACATAATAAATTTTATTTTGCATTTTGTATATATATATGAGTTTTTTTTTAAATTACAATCAAAATAGCTAGACAATTTCATGCTTTTGTTCTATTGGGAAACTTTGGAAGAGCAAATTTTTGACAGGAATTATTAAGTGATATTTTTTAAAGGAGATGAAAAATAAAAGAACAAGGCAAAATAAGACTGCATGATCATGTTCAACAGAAGAGCAACAAAAAATAGGTGAAGAAAGAATGCAAAGTTATTATAGACAAAGACAAGGTATGCATTTTTTAATTTCTATTTAATATTGTTTCAAAAATGTTAGTGTAAGTAGAAAGAATTAAACTCTTATGTATAATGTACGCAAATAACATCCTATAATCGCATATCATTATACTTTAGTTTGAATATTTATCATTCATGTCTCCTTTTAATGGTGAGATCCATAACCATAATTTGTAGTTATTCATACTATCAATTGATCAATTCATTTTATAATTTCTCTAGACATTTGTTAGTAATATTTTAGTACCATCATCAACTTTAGATCCTCCTATGATGCACATGTGATCCTTTGGCTAACCCTTCCTCCCTAGATACAACCTCCAAGCTCGGTATCAACCAACTTGTACAAATCTATTAAATATCCTCTTTCACCTCAATAATGTTGTCTCAGGCTCAACTTGGTTGTAGCTATTCTAGCTCCAAAAATGCCTTGTACACCGATAACTGTCATGTTATACTATAGTGGGGGACAACGGCCGCAACGCTTCTGCCGAGCCCCGCAGCCATTATGTGCTTATTCTGCAATTTTTGTATTCACATATAACACGAAAGTTATCAATCGTATGATAGTGCGGTTTTGGAGCCAGGTTAGGCGCGTCCCTCAACTTCTTCCCAACTTTTAAATGTCCCATCAATAGGCACGAGGGATGACGTCCTCTATCTCTATCGGTACACACAAGAGTTATGGTATATCATGATGTGTTCATAGGCCCAAGAATTTAGTTGTATTGCATCTCATCTAGAATGGATCTTTTAGTGTTTTTTGCACATCTATGTAGTTCATTTTATAGACAGGTGTAGAAACATATATCTAACTCACGAATAGACTCTTCAAACTATATTATATGTCCCAAACTAAGTGGAATATGCTAGATATGAATTAAACTCCAAGTCATTCATGTAAAACTTGACTAGATAGAATAATTTAGTATCATAAATTCAAAGTACATTTGTGCTCCCTTATTGCATAGTCCCTTTAATGTGATCTCTTCTAATTACGATCCCACCACAAGAATTCTACCCCTGTATTTAGTAGCATAATACTATAGGGCCTACTAGTCTTGCACGAGTAATCTTAGGATTTGTCATGTACATCCTCAAGCGTGATGATAATTTCTCATATGGGAATTCATGAAAAGTGTTTAATATGTTATTCTCATCTCTTAGCCAAGGCATTCAAAATCCATTTATCATACCCAAATACTAGCATTCCTCTTGTATACATCCAAAATCAACTTATTCCAACATCTAAATATTTGTGGATATGAGATCCAACTCTAAAAATTTAAGATGATAATGTTGGTATTGTGTTGTCATTGATGTCAACTGATATAGCATAAAGCAGGACAACCGGCATGGGTGAATAGTTGATATGCTGACAGTGTTATCAACTGGTAGTATGGACAATGAATCCAATAGGTAAGCATGTTGGAGTAACCTGTTTACATGTCAAGTATTGGGAAGAAGGAACCAGTTAGTGAGTACACACGTTGATGCTGAACAAGCATTATAGAGAAGTGAACGATGAGTGATGAGAACTGGAAAGCGTGTGATCGATAGAGATTGCTGTAATATGAACTAATGAAGGGTCAACAATGCAACCGGTATGCTAGTGTGATGACATCTAGCAGGACTCCCACTAGATGAAGAGAAGGTTGACATAAAGTGTGTTGCTTCAGTGAGCAAAGATGGCATATGGAAAAGGTACTGGGTCATATGTCAAGTTGGAGATGTATCCTCTCCATAGTGAAGTCACATCATTACTGGTAGGTGACATAGATCTTCCTCCACCGGTGTTTAGCAGTGAAGTGCAGTTGTCTATTCTTCCCATCGGTAAGTGATAATACCTTTCTTATCTCACATCATTCATGGCATACATCATGACTCTCTGGGATATGATAGTTAGAATAAGAAAAGGTAGGTGATTGGATACTTAGACCAGATGACCAAAGTAGAAGATGAGGACGCTTCTAGAGGTCGAGATCTGATATGTATACCAGATCAACATATGGAGTCAAGATGTGCTGTTGGGACAGAGAAGGAAGTGTTAAGACTATGTGTTTGCCATCTTGGCAAACCAGTTGAGAGGAGAACCGGTCAGATGTAGATAAATCTCTGCAGTTGCACACTTAGAGTTACCGAGATGCAGATGGAGAAAGGTGTTGCTATAGATGCATTGCTACTGGGGGTTGATGGCATGAAGACATCATGCATATTACTGGTATGAAGGCAAAATCATGTCAATTGGTATGCAACAAAGAGTCAAGAGGCAAAGTGGAGTGCTCATAATCAGGTGGTAAGGTACATGACGACTCACTATGGATATCTACCGTTGGTCAGAAAGGTGATGACAGGTAAATGTGATGCGCCAGTGGTGCAGGAGATTGTATGGCAAGATGGTTAACCAATAAGGTGAGGTGTACCGGTAGGGTTAGATGACTGGTAGGTGTGCACCGGTTAAGTGTTTGGTCGGTGATCTTGTCTGAACCAACACATAGGTCTAAGCTGAGGTGGATATCGACAGAGACGCCACGTGGAGTTGAAGTGGAAAGCATGCAGAGGTCAGTGAAGTGTCGTGTCAGTGAGGTTGTTGGCACTGGTCGACATTAAATGCTGACTGCGACAATCACAAGGGAATTGCAGAAGTTTGTGTCTCAAGGCAAATCAAAGGACGCCCCCTGGTGAGTTGATCAAAGCAAGAGATCTGATCAACTTATCAACTTGGAAAAGATAACCACGAAGATCATTTAATGTGATGGATTGAAGCGAGTTGGTGATCAATTTGCCGTATTTGCTAAACATATCAAATATGTATTGGAAGTTGCAAGATTGGCAACAATGGATGATTTGTTGCAGGTTCATAATATCAAAGAAGAGATTTGATTGGATTTGGTATGCTAAAATGGTCGGTGAGCAAACCCTAGCGCGCCAAAGTTCAAGCTCACGTGTTGGTGGGAAAGCTCTGATATATTTTTGTTGATCAAGGATTGAAGGGATGATGCTGGTTGACGAAGAAGAGTGACCCTGAGAAAAGTAGAGAGCAAATAAGACTGAGAAGAGTCAAGGAACTCAACATCTGAAGTAGAGAGTCAGTAAGGAAGGTTAAACTGGTAAGAGGGGTTAACCGTGAGTCAACCGATAAAGTCCAAAGTAACTGGTATAGCAGCAAGATATGAGAAGTGCAGAGGGAACCAGTGATGTTCAAGCCAGTTAGAAGGCAGTGTAGAGTGAAGCAACTGTATGTGTGTATGGGAGAAAAGATCTTGTAGATTGAAGAGAAAAGAAAGGATAAACCGGTGATCAGAGTAACCAACAGTAGGTATATGATCTGACTGTTCATCCAACAGGCAGAGGTAAAACCAGTGTATTAACAACAACATGTGAAGGGGAGCATAGAGATAGAGAGAGAGAGATAGAAGGAAGAGTATGAGTCAACCGGTAAGGCAGAGGAGGTGAGAAACCGACAGAGTAAAGTGTATGTAGTGGTTACAAGATTCACTTGTAATCAGATTATCACTTTTGTAATTGATTATGTGCATGATAGATCACTGAGTTGGAGCTCGGTGCAGGGGTTGGTTCTCCTTGGTTTGGTGCCCTAAATTAGGGGTTGGTTCTCCTTGGGTTGGTGCCCTAAAGCAGGAGTGGTACTCCTTGGGTTGGCGCCCTAAATATTGTAACCGAGGTTTTCATTGTGAGGCTGGATTGGAGCAGTAGTCTCCAGTAGCATTTCTCACCGAGGTTTTTCCCATCTTGGGTTTTCCTCGTATATACCGGTGTCATGTGATGTGCCTTTGTGTGATTGCATTGTGATGTCTTGCATTATCTCACTGGTAGGTTCACTTAGTGTTTGCATTGCTAACTGGTACTCACTCTTAGGATTAAAAGAGTAAGAGTTTTGGAAACCACTGATTTACCCCCCCTCTCAGTGGCATATTGTGTTCAACGGATAATAAATCATGCCAAGAATAATGAACATGTAGAAAGAGAACAATACAACTTCTCAACTAGATGAGGTTGGTTCACACCTCAATACATGGTATAGGGCCCAAAGGGAGATACCCCATAGTATCTCACCTTGTCAAATGATAACAAGAGAGGGAACAATGTAAGATGACATTAATATCACAATTTTCATATGTACAATATAACACATAGACTTAGATAAACAATTAATCTTTTGATCTAAAATCGTAGATTCTAGACCAATGTGTCTTAATATGCCTATATTTATTATAACTAGATCTTTTATGCAACACCTTATTCAAATGATTATAATCTAGTGGGACATGCTAATCAAATCTATTAGGAAAAGAACATGATTTAATCTACCACCACTCATATGTATCCTAAAACATTTATTGTGTACTTAAACCTCTCACGTGCCTCAATTAACATTAAAAAAAGGAGTATGGCATTATTCGGTTGAGATGGAAAGCTTGCTCAAGCTAAAATATGTACATGTACATGAGGCTACTAAACGATGTCTCATTAAAAAGAAACATAACACAAAAACCTTTAGAGAATATCTAAGTTGGTTTCAACATCACTTATGACAGGACATCAAATTGTCAGTAGATGTGAGTGGTAGGTCCAATCAAAAGTAATGAGTGGTATATTGAAGAGAATTAGGCGGAGTACTTTATTTGGAGGGTAGTGGTAAGCTGTAGGTGGAATTATTGGAAGATAGTGATAGTGGAGTTTTAGCCATTTATTTTACTCCACTTTTGTGTGTTTTCTATAGTGGAAAATTGGGTGCTTGAGATAATATGCCATGCAATATATAAGTTTTTTTTCTATATCTTATCTAGGTTTTGTAAAATCTCTTTTATAATAGCCTCATTCTTTGCTAATTTTTCCTGAAGTTTTTCTATGGAAGTCTCCTGGGTTTGATAAATATACTCTATAGAGGCTTCAACTCTTTGTTGTTAATTATAAATAATTTTTAGAGTGATATCAATAGTTAGTATTTATATTTTTCATACCAATTATAAGTGAAGCACGAAAGACATCTAGTCTTCCCTCAATTCACAACAAAATCACAACATAAGAAGACAACATAGTTATATTCTCATTCATGAACTTGGATGATTATAGCAACATGATCTTGTCTCAACTCCTTATAAAGAAGGCACAAAATATATATTCTTCCCTCAATTTTTAACAAGAAGACACGAAAGACATAGAACTCCCCCAACTTATTTCAAAAAAAGGCTTGAAAGATATGACTCCTTACCATATTCTACTTAATATTTATTATAATTGATAAGGACTTAAAAAACTATAATCAGATTTATGATTCATGAGTTCACAAAGGACACAAGCTAAGAGCATACGTTCGATTGTTTACAAAGATTTTGGAATAGCAAAGTTCAATAATGACTTAGAATAGACTAAACTAGACTGGACTCTCAAAACTCAAGACTTTCTAAGACTAAAAAATTAATCTTCAAGACTATACAAGAGGAGACTCAAACACTTGATACTTGATTCACTCCACACTTTATCTAAGACCAAATGCTTGATATCTTACAATAGAATAATCCAACACTCAATGCCTAAACTGAGCTCACAAGGCCTTATTTATAACATTTAGAGGCCAAGGGATAGATGGAAGTAGTAGATAGATTATCGGTATATGTGAGTCGTAGATATGGATTACCGATAAATATGAGTGGTACACTTTGTCAATAATAAAAAATGGTAGATGAAAGACAAGTAGGTGGAGTATTTTAATTGGAGGGTTGTGATAAGTGGTAGGTGGAATTTTCGGAAGATAGTGATAGTGATAGTGGAGTTGTAGGTGGTGGTACGTACTTATGGAAGATAGCAGTAGAGGAATAAGTACATACGTTCAAGATAATATACGCTCATTATTACAAAATACAACCTTAGTAGTTAATATTAATGTCTCCTTATAATATTAATACTCATGGACAAATATGTATCCATAAAATATTAAAATTAATAAGAGTGAAATATTAATATTTTATTTTAGAACTAAAGACCTATTACTTATCATCACTTTTAATGAACTTGAAAAGTGAGAGCAATCCACTTAACACTTGTAAGTGGCTATCGAGATCTTATTTTTTACATAGGTGGGCATCTTGTTGTTAGGAATTAGAATGGCTAACATTGCAACTTTTTGGACAAGTTTGCATCTTGTTGTCAGATCTTAACGTAGTTGACATCATGACATTGACAAACACATGCGTTCGCTATAATATGCCTTCAAGGCATATGATTTTAAAATAGAAGATACATATTTTATTATATTGCAAGGAGGAATATCGAACCAAAGGGATGATAGTGTCAATCCTTTCCTTAATGTAGGCCTAATTATATACAAACTAATTATTTACAAGATTGTGTCTTTCTTTTAACCATTATCCCAATCACGAGTGCACCACCTGCCAATATCACCTATAAGAAAGGGATCTCTAATATTATATCAATACTTAAAATTTGTGATGTATTTGTGAGTCTCAATATCCCCCTGGGTCACCTCCTCCCAGTCCCTTCCCTCCTCGGAGGTCAATGCTTTGGCTTTCCCTTTTGCCGCTTCAACTTTCATTTTTGGAATGCAATTTAGGAACCCGAAGTCAGGGTCGCCCTCCAAGCTTGCCAGTAGCTGTATGGCCCTTCCTTCTTCAGCCCTATCTCTCAATGCCCTACCAACCTCCATCCTTGCCACCACATGCAAAGCATTCAGGACTTCATCCACCCTCGTTAATTTAACAAAGAGTTTCATCGCTTCCCACCCCACTCGGGCTCGTTCACGGCACTGGTGTTTGATTTCATCCTCTGGGCCACGAATAAAAGGAAGCAATTCCTCTTGGTCATCCCCTTCCATAATTCGAATGCCAACTCTCAGCACCACCCACTCCAAGATTGAATCCAGGTTAATCAAAAACTCCCCATCAATCAATTTGACCAATGTGAGTTTTACCTTTTCCACCTCCGGTTCAAATTCACAGGCCCATGCCATAATCAGAGAGTAAACCTCCATGTTAGTTCGATACCGGTGACTGATATGTGCCACCTCCTCCGCAAGCATCAGTCGAGCTGCCGCCCACAACTTCTCCTCCTTAAACCTGAACAGTCCTTGCATTCGTTTATCAAATACTTTGCCCAAAAAGGGCACCAACTTCTTGTCTGTTCGAAGTGTGAAATTGGCCTCCATTGTCACCTGCAATTTCAAAATCACTTTCTGCAAAAAATGTCTTACAGAAGGTACGATTCTACAAACTACAGATTTGTTCTACAGCTGCTTCAAAGCAAAAAGTGGTACACAGATCAAAAGGTATAAAAATCTGCCTCTGTCTTAACTCTTAATGGCCGGGTAATGAATGTGCACGATAAGACATTAATGCCATGAGATCAGGAAATATATTTCCTGCCATCCTTCCCTTCCTCCTTTCGTGCGGCATGCCGCAGACAACTCCTTGTGCAACAATTAATCGCCACCTTGGCATTTGTACTTTCCAAATTTGCTCGCCTTAACAGGTTGAGGACTGCAATTGCACATTTTTAAAAATTAATAGACTAAATTTATGTTGAAATTATATATATATTTTAAAACTATTTTTGAAAATTATATATCGTAAACATATTTTCAAAGAGTTTTGTTAAACTTTAAATTAATATTTTAGATTTAATATTGAATGTTTTCTTTCTAATATTAAACTTTTACCTTTCAAATTGCATATCAAAATTTATATTTTTATTTGGTTATTTGTTTTATTCTAGAAACTAAGTTTCATGTTTTATACTATTTTTGAATTTAAATTTTTTACAAATAATATTAACATTATATTTAATAGTTATCTCAAACTATTGCACATCTTTAATTACAAATAATATTAACATTATATTTAATAGTTATCTCAAACTATTGCCCGAAATTGAACATTTTAAATTTAATTAAATAGAATTAAGTGAAAGTCTATAGTCTATAGACTATAAATCTTTTTTTCGGGCGGAATTTTAAAATGATTAAGTAGACTTTAAAAACAGACCCGAAAAGTAACACGAGTATGGTGACGTGTCAGAAAAAATGGCAGAAGTCGTGGGACCCACTTCATCTAAAAACAGGTACCATCAACTGTTGGATGAACAAAGATCAACGTCTAGGGTGGATTTCGGCCCGAATGTGGGAAGTGAACACCTTTCTGAGAACTTCGCCCGGAATTGGACATTTTAAATTTAATTAAATATAATTAAGTCTAAAAATCACTTTTTCGGGCGGAATTTTAAAATGATTAAATAGACTAAAAATCAAATCAGAAAAGTGACATGAGTATGGTGACGTGCCAGAAAATGGCAGAAGTCGTGGGACCCACTACATCTTAAAACAGGTACCATCGACTGTTGGATGAACAAAGATCAATGGCTAGGGTGGATTTCGGCCTGAATGTGGGAAGTGAACACCTTTCTGAGAACTTCGCCCAGAATTGGACATTTTAAGTGTAATTAAATATAATTAAGTCTATAAAGATTTTTTTCGGGCGGAGATTTAAAATGATTAAATAGACTAAAAATCAAACCCGAAAAGTGACATGATTATGGTGACGTGCCAGAAAAATGACAAAAGTCGTGGGACCCACTACATCTTAAAACAGGTACCATCAACCGTCGGATGAACAAAGATCAACAACTTAGGGTGGATTTCGGGGTGAATGTGGGAAGTGAATAGATTTATGAGAACTTTGCCCGGAAAAGTGACACAAGTATGGTTACGTGCCTGAAAACTGGCAGAAGTCATGGGACCCACGACAACTGACAATAGGTACCATCGTCCGTTGGATGAGCAAAGATCAACGACTTAGGGTGGAATTCGGCCCGAATGTGGGAAGTGAACACATTTGGGAGAACTTCGCCCAGAATTGAAACATTTTAAATTTAATTAAATATAAGTAAGTCTATAAAGCACTTTTTCGGACGAAAGTTTAAAATTATTAAACAGACTTAAAAAACAAACCTGTAAAGTCACAACAGGTACCTTGGTCCCTCGTCCGTTGGATGAGCAAGGATCAACGACTTAGGGTGGATTTTGGCCTGAATGTGGGAAGTGAACACATTTGGGAGAACTTCGCCCGGAATTGAACGTATTACATTTAATGTCCTCAGAATTTATACTGAAGTAGTGAATGTTTTGTCCTTCGGCATCAAATAGCTATTAATAATAATTAATAAAATTACAACACGATTCTTAATGTCCTCGGAATTTATACTGAAGTAATGAATGTTTTGTCCTTCGGCATCGAATAGTTATTAATAGTAATTAATAAAATTACAACATGATTCTTGATATTTTGCCATTTAGGTTTTACTTTTCTACTTTTTAGAGTTTTCAAAATAAGAGACTCGTAAATCATAATCGTCTTTCATTTCTTGGACAAACCTGTAAATCGAGGGAGATTCAGAAACAACTACTAGATTGAGGAATGCAAGTTTCAACAGAGACTGTCTGCGCCAATCTAGTGAAATAGAAATTCCAATTTCTGGGTAAAATCTAGAACACCTACATCTCGCCTTTTTTGCTTTTGGTAATCCCGTGGTCCAATTTGAGGGTTAGCATTTTCAGGTTTTTATCTAGCATTATTTTGAATTATTAACAATAATAGTGATGGGGAAAACGAGAAGCAGTAGTTCAACAAGAAGCCAAGTGAAAAACAAAATGTACCTAACCGAATTGGTTAAAACACCAGGTTTCACTGATGAATACCATGATATTTATGACCCTGTTATCCATGGTGAAAAGCGTATCATAGATATTAGATATACATTGTCTAGTAAGGCAGCAGATGCATCCAGGGCAAAATTTACTGTTTTCAACCCAATGTTACAACAAAAAACAAATAAAATCGCATCGTGGGATGTTGGATTGGGAAGCATGGTGTTACTTGAAGTAATCCCATGCCTTGATTTTGTCATGGTTTGCGCCAAAAATTATGATGAAGATAAAAAAACAATTGTCAATAAAAATACAAAAGAGGAAATTCTATCCATAAACGAGAGAGAATTTGCTCGTTTGTTGAACCTAGGATTTGAAGTCCAAAATTCAAATGTCCAAATTGACCTTGAAAAGTTGGCAAGGAATTATGAGAGTCTCGATCCAAGTCGCAGAGATTCATTTATCAAAGCTCTAATAAAGATTGATACTGGTATTGTATTGGATCAGAATCATAAGCCTCCTTATGATTCTAAAATTTTTGTTCCATGGGTTGGGGATACTATTTCCTTGCTGTCGTTTTGCCTGGGATTGGAAAATGATAGGGAAGTGGGTGCAAGCCTTCTTGAATTGATTTATAATATCCATTGTGCAGGTCAGCCAGTAAGATATAATTTTATTGAGCACATTGTAAAATCCATGCAAAAACAGTTACTAATGATAAAAAAAGGTTCCTGTGAGACATTTAGGTTCTCATCCTACTTGTGCTATCTCCTTCTATCCAAGTATCGTGCAATATTTGAGACCAGCAAACTTCAAATTGTGAGCTATAAGATTGATGAGAAGACTGGGAAGAGAACAAAGTGTCCAATATATGATTGGACCCCAAAGATAAGGATGCATGATAACAGAAAGAACTACAACCATTTTGTAGACTTCTTTTTGGCACCAATGTATAATGAAATTATAAGCACTCCAATGCCTAGGTTGCCTGTGTCTTGTAGAGATTGCATTCAACTCGAAAGTCAAATAGAATTGGTTGACTGGTTCTTCATGGAAGAATTCACTGTGTTAAGGTTTTACAGATCGACAGTAAAACCATACAGACTTCCAATACATGTGACAGAGAGGGTATTTGCATTAGAGTATGTACGACAATTGGAGAGCACAGATAGATACTTCCATGGTTAGCAAAAGAAGAGCATATTTCCTTCCTTGCCTTTCTCATGTGGAGGGTTCACATTTGAGAGAAAAGCATTCATTGTGGCACATGATTTCTTGACAGTTTTAAACTTTGGTGATGAGGGTCTCTGGCAATATGATCCAATTGGTGTAGTTCAAGCAAAGCTTAAGAAAAATGGGAACTCTTCAGCGTTATGTCAACATGAAAGTAAACCATTGCTAGAAAAGCTTAGAAACAAGGACTCCTGGGATGAGGTTAAAAAAGAGATGGAGAAAATTGCAACTGACAATAACATCTCAACAGAAGAAATTCCATCACAAATTATGGCATTGCAAATGCACACAGAGAGGACAACAGAGGAGGGCCAGGGCATTCAAAATAGGAGGTCCTACAATTTCTACCTAAAATCTGCTAATCCATCTAAAAAATCTATTCCCAAATCAATTCTGCACGAATGTAAAGAGAATTATTTCACTCAAACCAAAATAAATGATTTTTGGACTATGAGGAGGAATCTCAGTGAACCAAAGACAAGTGCAAAATTTGAGAGCATCGACGAGGATGCAGAGTTTAGCAAATTGTGGGATATGGAGCATGGCGGGGTTGAAGGTGATGACGATGAGCATGAGGTTGCCATTGAGCCCCCTCCAACAACTATTACAATCCCGAAAATATCAGGTGGATTCAGTGAGTCCATGAAAGAAAAATATAGCAAAGGGGCAAACCTTGTGGAAAAAATAGGTTTTGAAGGTGGTGGTCTAGGTGCCAGAGGAGATGGAATTTGGTATCCACTTCAGGTACAACTTCCATCACAGTCAAAATCAAAAGGTCCTTATAAACCAGTCATTGGACTTGATTCTTCAGATTCATCACGGATAGGTACTACTCATTACCCTCGGGGTCCACCTTCATTTGTTTCAGGTTCAAATACACAACCACCACCACATCATGGTATTCCCATTGGTGGTGAATCAAGTGCCACTCCCACTAGCGGGGCATTTGGGGATAGTATTCCTATTATTGTTTAGTCAAGTGCCGCTGTGATTGGTGGGGTTGGCATGGGGTCTACTACTGATACCAGTTGTCTTGGCGTTGGACAAGGGCAACAATAAAATATCTCTTGCAAGAGGCCACTAGAGGTAGATACTCAATCTCATACTATTGAGAATCCTATATCAAGTGCCACTGATACTACAAATCAATCATTTGTAGCTTCAAATCACACACCTCAAAAGACTATGAAAACTACACATGAAAGTGTCAGTGGGAGTGGGATAGCAACATGAACTGTTGTTGGTAATCCTGGTCAAGCATTAGTTAAAACCATAGGAATAAGTGGAACTAGAGCCTAAGGTATTCCTATGTCACCTTTCAAACATTCAATTGCTTCAACAAGCCTAGATTTTCAATTTTGTGATTACTATGAAAATAATGAGCACACAACAAAAGCAAATAAAGAAAAAAAGAAAGCATTTCATAGGAATTCTGTGTCTGAAGTTGTAAACGAACAACCTGCAAGGAACAGGGTATTTCCAACATATGACCCACAGAAAGATATGATGGAGTTCATGGTTGTTGTTTATGGTGAAAATGGATAACAATAATAACGATATTGAAAGGCTAAATGAATTCAACCACAAAACCCTAGCCTAACAACAAGAAAGATCCACCATAACATATGAAGATTACCTAAGACAATGCAAATCAAATGAAATCACAAAGATTATACCATCACATGTCCAATAGGGTTTGGATCTCCATTCTTCCTATCTCCATTGATCTTGTTTGATGTATTTGCTCTCAGATTTTATGTGCACAAGAGTTCAACAAAGAACATAATGTGGTTGCAAGTAGGATCGTAGTGTAGTCAAGTCACTAAGATGATTCCTTAGAATGATTGATTAGAATGATTGATTAGGGTTGATAATGAAGGAAGTATCCTCTTATATAGAAGACACTATATGAAATGGAGGGATAAGATTGAGAGGTGTAAAAGGAGGTCGGCTATGATTAGAGGGTAAGTAAAAGAAATAATAAAATAATGAAAGGGGTAGGTAGTGTATGAATTAAGAGATGAATGACATGTGTCATGGGTAGAAAAGGTTAATGAATTAATTAAATAAATAAAGATTTATTTAATTAATAGAAGAAGTGGGATCAATTAAATAAATAAGATATTTATTCAATTTAGGAAAAGGATAATTTAAATAAATAAATGTATTTATTTAAATGAGAAATAAGGCTAGAAGAGGATAAATGAATTAATTAAATAAATAAAGATTTATTTAATTAATAGAAGAATTAAGCTTAGATATTTAATTAGATTGGACAATTTTGGGTGTCTACATTTTGCCCCTCTTTGAAACAATGTGGCTTGTCGCGTTGTTTCAAAGAAGATAATATGAACTGATACAGAGTTGCCCCAAGATGGGAATGATATGCCCCCTCGAGAGATTGGATGAAAATGTCTGAAAAGATCGCAGACAATCTCTCGATAAGAAAGATGGGATAGAATGGACTGGCTGGATAGAGTGACAGAGTCACGGGATAATGAAGACTAACTCAGGAAATGAGGGCTAGGGCTAGGGTAGTCTATAAGATAGACCATGAGGGAAATACATCCTCATTGTCATCTACACATCCACGAGAGCAAAGTGCAGAGCGAAAATAGAGCAGCAGCAGTCAGCAGCAATGGCCTTTGTTCACAGATTCGACCGCGTTCGCCGATTTCAGAGGCTAGCAGAGGCAGGAGAGCCGGTAAGTACTGCAAAACCTCCTTGTACTTTGATGCATTTATTGTTGTCATTAATGCATGGTAGATAGGGCAATAAATGCGCTCTAGGTAAGGGTCCAAAAATGTCAAAAATGTCCAGGCGCGTCTACGTTGGTGCCAGGCGCATCTATGCTCGCTAGGCACATCTATGTTTGTGCCAGGCGCATTTATGATGGAAAACGCGTCTGCGCCAAATGCGGCCGCGTCTGTGATGTGTAGGCGCGTTTATGCCAAGAAGGCACGTCTGTGTCGCCCAGGCGCGTCTGTGCAGAGCATAGGCACGTCTGTGTCGCCCAGGCGCGTCTATACAGTCTTCAAGCGCGTTTATGTCAGGAAAGCGCGTTTGTGTCAAAAAAATTGTGAATTTGTGTCTTCGAGGTCAAATCGACAGTTCTGTGATGAACATATGCTGTCGATTGGATAAGCTGCTGAGAGGATACACTCAAGCAGGTCCTCTAGGGAAGACTAGGATAGATCAAGGCACTTTGTGATGAACAGTGAGTACCAAGATAGAGTACTTTGTAATGAATAGGGAGTACTAAAATATGAGCAACACTTTGTGATGAACAGTGAGTGCAAGAGTGAGGAGCACTTTGTGATGAACAGGGAGTGCAAATGTGAGCAACACTTTGTGATGAACAGGGAGTGCAAATGTGAGCAGCACTTTGTGATGAACAGGGAGTGCAAATGTGAGCAACACTTTGTGATGAACAGTGAGTGTCACTAGGATAGATAGCAACACTTTGTGATGAACAGTGAGTGTTACTAGGATAGATAGCCATATGCACTTAGATAAAAAGTAGCATTTTGTGATGAACAGTGAATGCCACGATGACTGACATGATTGAGTTGCTTGACTGTAGGAGTATTTGCCTGTGCTGAAGTCACGGGAGAGATTCCCATCGACTCAGAGGTTGCGACCTGAGTTGACAGCCGAGGAGCGAGCTGTGATTGAGGCTATGAGTCTGAGACATATTTTGTATGTGCCTGAGTTTCGGGCAAACATGGGACTGCTGACTCCACTAGCGGAGAGGTGGCACTCCGAGACATGTACATTTCATTTGTCGATGGGGGAGATGACAGTCACCCTAGAGGATGTATACGGGATCCTGAGGATATCGATCGATGGGGAGCTGATTCCCTACGATCGAGATGGAGACAGGGAGGCCCTGAGATGAGTGTTCTGGGACCCAGGACTGAAGATGAGGGCTGGACATGTGGCTTGGGACACCATGATAGCTACAGGATTAGCGCTGCCAGCAGTGATAGGAGGAGCGATCAGTGGGTTCTTGTGTCCTGATAGAGCGACACGAGGGTTGGCTGTGGGCTGGGGAGGTGCACTGGAGACACTGGTGACATGGCACACCAGATATACTTGGGGACCGTGTGTGCTAACACACCTGTATTATGAGCTACATCAGTTTGTGTACGACGGGTCAGTGGGATTGGGCTGTGGGGTCACATTGTTACAGGTGTGGGCCTATGAGCATCTGCTAGTGACGAGATCGATACATTTCAGGGGCAGAGGTCACTGGCGCAGTTTTGTACACTTATACAACATGATCACTTCGTAGCCACGGATTGGCAGGTTAGAGCACTGGCGGCGGGTGATTGATGATATTGACATGGTCATATGGAGGCCATATCTTAGATGTGAGCAGTGCGAGGACGATGCGGTAGAGCTTCCCTACACCTTCCAGAGCAGGTACCTATTTGGGCGGACACCCTATGTGCTGGAGAGGTAGTTAGCAGACAGGGTGGGCAGGCAGTTCGACAGGATCCAGCAGATGCCATGGGGTTCAGGCATGTATGCACGGACTGTCAGAGATCAGACACAGTTTGGGCCCCTATTATCATATGATCAGGTTGTTACACAGCTCGTAGAGATGATGCCCCTACCCTGGGACATGTGGCCAGAGATCGAGGATGCCGGCATGGATGCCGAGTACATAGCATACTGGGCCGAGCATCCATTCCCACGCTTGATGGATCCAGGAGAGCTACTAGATGGAGACGGTGGTGGGGATGGTGATGATGATGGAGATGATGGGGGCAGAGGCCGACGGAGAAGGAGGGGGGCGGTTGGAGAGAGGAGGGTGGTGTCGCGGAGGGAGGGTGGAGAGGACACTGGGGCTCGGGTGGTGAGGGGTCGCGGTGGATTACCGCTACAGGTGCCAGCGGCACAGGGTCCCAGACAGGTGCAGGTACAGGGACAGATATAGGGATAGGTACAGGGACAGGCACCAATACAGGTACAGGCACAGGGGCAGGCACCCATACAGGGGGAGCCATAGGTAGAGCCACAGGGGGCTGAGGCTGAGGAGGATGAGCTGACGAAGCTGAGGGAGATCTGCTAGGGACAGGCAGATGAGATCCAGGAGCTGGAGAGAGAGAGGGATAGGCTCAGGAGGTGGCTCAGAGATATTGAGCAGGAGTGGGATCAGGCCATTTAGCGCTACACAGAGGCTGAGACAACACTGAGGGCTGGGAGGCAGGCAGCAGAGGACACAGGGGCCAGATATGCCTACGTCCTACGGGCAGGGGAGGAGATCAGTTACTGGCGAGATCTCTATTATGGTGTGGTGCCAGTCGATCAGTGGGCGAGGAGCTTCCATAGACCATCGCGGACAGCGCCAGCTACGGGAGGGAGCCGGAGGAGACAGGCATCTAGTGGTGGGGTTATGGGTCCTCCACCACCACCAGATAGAGGGGACAGGAGGGATGATCCTGGGGCGGGTCCTTCGGGGGCTCAGATTCCGTCGAGGCCAAGCGGCTCAGAGGGAGGGAGTTCATCATAGCCGTAGAGGGCTCCATATGTATCAGTATTGTATCATTTTTGTATGATGATGTAGACACCTTTGGGTGATTGTAGCCATATGATTTTTGACATCATTGTATCATGACACTTTATATATATATATGAGATGATTCATCTTTGCGGCAGCTATATGCATGTGTACCTATGTGATGAGATGTTTCATGATGTATGTTTCTATGTGATGGTTATGATATGGATGCAAATATGTACATGATGAAATGCAATATTTTTGTTCTTTTATGTTTTATATGTGTATGCATGATGCAAATGTGAATGTATGAAATGCAGATGAATATGATAATGCAAATGTAAAATGTGCTAACATGTGTTGTGTGCAGGATGTGATGCAGTTGTGATATCTATATGTATGTATGAAATGCTTATATGTGGTAATGCAGGTGCAACTACATGAAATGCAAATGTTTTTGGTGTGTCATTATACTCAGTCATGTGATAGCAGGCTATGCGGACTCGAGAAGGACAATGGAAGTCAATCAAGAACGGGGGATGGAAGACAGAAGATATGAAAGTGAAAGAGCTTCTTGTGCGTTATCATCATTGAGCTTATTATGGAAAAATAGGTTATGACAATTGAGGCATATGTTTGACCCAGAAAGTCATTGTACCCGTTTGCATGGAGATAAGACATTTGCAAACAAGGAATGCCCCAGTTCATACTAGACTCACAGTGTCCTCATATCCTTGGACAAGTCATAGCATTACTAAGAGACAATCCACAGACAGCAAAAGAAAATAGGTGACGATACCCCATCCTCACCTTTCTAGTCAAAGACATCCTGGAGATAGAATCTCTAGTCAGAGACATCCTGAAAAAGCTAAAAGACATGTCACCAAAAGATAAAATCAAAAGAAAACCAAGACTCGACACCAACATCCACTGTAGTCCTCAAGTTTAGTGTCTCTTGTCACTTGTATAAGTGTTATTTGATTGTGGTCACAATGTTTACTTTCACAAAAAGGATAGATAGCACTGAACCATATGTTGTCTGAGTCTGTTGAAAGATTTGATTTGTTGAATCCCATTGTTGCTGCTGTGTCTCATCTGAAACTGACTGAATCCATGAAACTGATACTTTATTGCGGGGAAGATGAAACTTTATTGTGGATCTGTGATGCAAATGTTGCTTTATTGCGGATTGTGCACGGATAGACTGAAGGAAGCTGGAAGAAACTGTACTCCTCGAAACATGTGATGTTCTCAGTTCCACACCCATCACTAGACGTAGGATTTGCCTTACCCACAGATAGGATCTGATTTATTATGGATGGAAAGGGAGATTTATTCTCAATGTGATCCAATATGATTTCTTAACTCTTTGATGATCCATAAATTTATAAGTAGTGTCTTCGAGATGTCCTTCAATATAACATATTAAGCACTCTATTTGAATAATTTGGCATGCAAGACAATGGGCAATGATCCAATTTGGTGAAAGGTTTGACATGGGATACAATACATGATAAATATTTTTTAATGTGGAGGACACAATTGTAGGTATGCGTTGTCGAAAGAAAAAAAATTTATTCGCAATCCTATCCAAAATGGAGAAATATACATAATTCAAAATGGGTCCAAACGTGTAGGGTTAGGAAGGCTAAAGGTTAATGTGTGATTTACATTTAGTTAAATTACATGTAAAATATGTTGCAAATGTGAAGTTGATTGATTTTTCAATATGGTTGTCATTGATGTCAACGTACTGATTATGTTTCTATGTTTGGTTTTGCTCTGTATTTTCTAACTTGTTGTTGATTATCTTTACGAAGGCATTGTGCAAAGATACTTTTAAGTATCTCTGGTAGTTGTTAGGGGTCATACCCCTTCCTAGTTTGAACTAAGTGCATTTGGTAGTGAATTAGTCTAGGATATTTATATTTCATGCATAGTTCAATCTAGGCTAATGTTTTGGGGCTTCCTCTTAGGGGGGGTGTTATGATTTCTGAGTGGAATTGTTATTCACCTTTGTCTTTGATGTCTAAGGGGGAGAGTTTTTGGGAGAGTTTCTTGGAGAAATTGTTTTTTCATTGATGAATGTTGCCATCAATGACAAATGAGGAGATTGTTGCAAATGTGAAGTTGATTGATGTTTCAATATGGTTGTCATTGATGCCAATGTATTGATTATGTTTCTGTGTTTGGTTTTGCTCTAGATTTTCTAACTTATTGTAGATATATTCATGATGTGTTGGCATGTTGTTGGAGATTTGTTTGAGATGCTACTCTCATGTTTTGGTGGTCCAAAAATTTTGCTCTGGAAGTCTAGGCAGTGATGATGATGATTGTCTTGCAGAGTTTACAGAGCTCCGCATTGCTCAGCATTTTTGGTTCTCCTGTTGCGTTTTTGGATTTATGATATTCATGCATGTATCTTTGTTATTTTGATTCGGCACGTATTCATGTGCTTCGGAAATATGTTTTTGGCCATGTTCTTTCCTGGTTCGGTTGACCTCAAATACTCTATCTTTTGGTCTGGTGATTGTAGTGTTTGGATAACGTGTTGTTGCATTGTGGTGTGGTCTACTTCTCATTCCTTTCCACCGCAGGAATGCTTAGTGAAGACCTATTTTGAATTGTGTTTCATTATCTCCTTGGCTGACTTGGAAAATCTATTTTGGAGATCAATATATATATATATATATATATAAAGAATGATTGTAATGAAATAAATATAGAAGGATCCGTAGAAGGAAGTTGATTGTAAAAGGAAGATCCATCTTTGTTGATGCGAAGTGGTTGATCAGTATGGTTGTTTGTTGATGTGTTTGGTACCAGTGGCAATGAGCCGAAGGTTTCTTTCGATATTGTACCTGTGTGGTAGTTGCGACCTTGTGGTGGATTCTTTCTTTCTTCCTCCGGGAAGTGAGCCCTCCTTTTTTTGGCGGTTTTAGCCAAGCAGTGAGCCCACCTACAGTGAGCCATCTTTGTAAAAACCACCTTAACTGATGTCACCCTATCAGGTGTTTTCATATTAAGAACTAACATTCTCCATCATTTTTCCCTCCTTGGGTTTTCCACGTCATATCTGGTGTTTCATGTGTGTGTTCTTTCTTGTTCATATCTATTTACGGTTAGGTAATGTGAGTTTCAATCTATACTGGATCTGCTTCTGTTGAAAAAGATATAATTTTAATATACAACTGATTCACCCCTCGCCCCCCCGCACACCCCCCCCCCCCCCCTCAGTTGTCTAGAATATTCAACAAAGTAGACATAATTGAATATTAGAACACAAGTTATCCATAAGTAAATATATAACATAAACCAAATTTAAAAAAAAATAGAAATACAACATTCAGATGTTTAAGAACAATAACTAAAAAACTATTACTAAAAGTCAAACAATAGAAAATCAATAATTAACACCTAAATTTCCTCCTTAAATATCACTTAAAAATTTGAACTTGAATCTCTACAATAAAAAATTAATATTTTATCCACTTAATTTTAACCCTTTCTAATACATTTAAAATAATTGTGATATATTTAAAAAATTGACATTAAACACTAATAATTATAAATACTATTACTAATTTTAAAAGAGGTTGGATTTAGTCATTTAAAAACCTTAGTACATCAGTTATGCAAATTATTTTCCTGCATGTCATTAAAAAGAAAAAGAAAAAATCTGATTTTGTCTCAATCTTATTAAAAAGTGTAGTGGGTACGTTAGAGAATTGCAATAATTTCTTAATACAATAACCTTTCCTTGTCTTGCATGTATGTTTTGTTTTGGTTGTTACAACCAAGTAATGATTTTTCTTAGTACATGAGGTCAAAATATAATATACTTAACCAAACCAACTAAAAGAGAATGTGTGTGGCCATGTTAGATTTCAACTCCTTCAAAATTCAGTATACCAAATACAAAGTGAGTGCAAGAGTCAAATGATAACAAATACGGCATTATCTTTATTTAGAAATTTATGACCTACCTTTCAATCAAACAAAAAAGTAATTTATTAAAAATGCATATTTCAATCAGAGGGTTTTAAAACAATAATTTTTAGAGTTTTATGTTAAGTTTGTATTCATTAATTTGTTTAAAATCATTCAAATTTATAAATAAATTGAAGATCTTTTGACTTTAATGTAATAATAAATGTATAAATGACATAATTCTATATAAATTTGGTATTGTGACATCATTCTATTCAAACTTTATCATCATTTATATTTAAATATTAGTTTCAATTCTTAGATCTCTCATTTACCATCTTCAACTGATCATGTAGGTGTAGAGTTGATCCAAGTTTTTTCCACAATTATAGATCTAAACTCCATACTTTTAAATTTTATATATTAAATGTGGTAGAGTCCCTCCCACTAATCATTACGAGCTGATCTAGCACACTTTGGAGTTTATTTGTGTGATATGTTGTTATATTTAAAGATGTTCACCTAATCATTGGAAAACATCAAAGAATGTTAGGACATGTAAGAGTTATTGAAAGAACATCATAACATAATTGTCAAAGCAATATGTCAAAATTTATCATCCTAGACACATTGCACATGGTTGTTTGCTAGATCCTTCAATTCTTATTCCAAAATTGTTGAGTTCTTTAGGGAAGATTGGGAAGTGGCAGATGGCTTAAAGGACCTCTTTACTACTTAATCTTGTTGTGGAGTTCTTTGTGCTAAAGGTCTGGTACCTTTGATCTAGTCTACTATTGGCATTCCAATTTTATTTTCCACTTCTATTGGTGAGGCTTTTTTGAATTTTAGATGCAAGTGGACTTCCTTATTATTTTGGGCCCTTTCAAAACCCCACTTTTACCATCTATATAAAAAAACAGAAATAAAATAAAATATTATTTAACATAATATGCTAGGGACCTATGCATAGGGCTATATTCCAAACTATAAAAAATATTACCAATTATTACAAAGAATTGAACATCATATCCATTCTATATAAAGAGAAGAATAAGTCAAGGGATTATCATTAAACAAACATATTACAAGAAGCCAAAATACTAGAATAAATATAGTTAGTAAACTTACATCCAACAAGATCAACCCATTTTACTACCACCACCCCTCAAGTCGCCATGGTTCCATTTTTCAAAAGCATGATTATAAAGACCCAAACTAGATACTAGCACAACCTCTACCTTCATAGCAAACCGTTGCTTCCCAAATAGAGAAAGACCCTAAATTTTAAGCTCATGAAATAGGGAATCCTTTCTTATAGCCATGTTAGCAAACCTTGTTTCATATAAGGCATGGTGTAGCAAGTATAAAATTACAACCAACCTTTATAAAAAAACACAACCATATTCTTCATAATAATATTCATATTATGTAAATATTTTTGTATAACTCTAACAAAATCTTGATTCCCTTCATGTCCATATGACACTAGTCTAGCTAGAAAAATTACCTTTGAATTCCTTCAAACTGGTCTCATGAGACCAAAGTAGGCCGATATCATTTAAAGACAAGTATTTTCACCATGTGCAAGTTCATAGCTAAGGAGAAGTTAAGGATATTCTAGAGCCTTCCATTAGACACTAGCCCTTGCCTTAACAAATCTCTCCATTTCTCTTTGCTCATCATTACCTTTGAATTCTTTCAAAATGGTCTCATGAGACCAAATTAGGCTGATATCATTTAAAGACAAGTATTTTCACCATGTGGAAGTTCATAGCTAAGGAGAAGTTAAGGATATTCTAGAGCCTTCCATTAGACACTAGCCCTTGCCTTAAAAATTCTCTCCATTAGATACTAGCCCTTGCCTTAACAAATCTCTCCATTTCTCTTTGCTCACCATTGTCACACATATTCTACCTATCAAGCCCAGTAAGAAAACTAACATAATCTTACTTTACTATAGCCAAATAAATAAACACAATGAACATGTAGCGTCATAAATTATACACCCTTAATTGAGTGGTACAATTCCATTCTTAGGTTAGCACCCGCCTTAGTGTGTTTGCATCTCGCATTTAAAATTCCCTTTAAGCATTTAATTAATTATTTAATTAAATCGAAAGTTTAATTTTATCATTCTACACATCATAAGATTGGGCCCTTTACCCTAAGTGTGCCCCTTTTTATTTTATTATTTCAATTAATCATTTCATGAAATACCCTAATTATGTCCTATTTCGACCTTCAAGGCTCAATTTTGCATATCTAGACATCATAAATTTCCATATCCTTCTAGAATTTTCTTTAAAATCACAATATCTTGCTTCCGCAAAAATTTGGCAAAAAGTTGGTCAGACCAGGTAGCTAGCTACCTGGTCCCAACTTTTTCTCTCCAAATTTTGAGAGCATGTTTTGGTAGTATTTTAATGTTTAAATCCATAGATTTGTGAAAAAATATTGATTCTAGGTCGTCCTAAAGTCAAAAACAAAGTTAGGGTTTCATACATATAGCCTTTCCTTTCCTCATTTGAGAGATCCGAATCCTTAGAAATTGAAGGAGCCTCTTATGAAGTGAAATTGTAGGTTATGTGGAATCGACAATCAGCAAATCAAACATTTATCAAGCCTTCATCAATCATTTTCAACATCAATTAGGAGCTTTGAAGACATTGAAGAGAAGGAAGAGAGTGGGATTAGGTCCTAAACTACCCGATCCCATTTTTATGCATCACATTTTGGTGAACCTGACATGAACACCTTTAATTCTGATTTATGTTCTCATATCTGAGTATTTATGCAATTTGAAATTCAAGTTTTCATTTACAAGTTTGATTTCCTTGCAATTTTTTTAAAAATTAGAGGTTAATTTCATTAAAACCCTAATTTTTAAATTCAAATTTGAACTTGTGCATTGCTTAATTATTTAATTTGGGAATACTTTGCACTCTTAGATATCATCAAATTACATAAATTTAGAGTGCTTGGATTAGTGAAAACATCATACAAATTGAACATTGTTCTCCATGTTGAAAAATTGTTGGCATGTTGGCATAATGCATTCCTTCCATAGATGTGGTAATGGGTTAGCCTCCCTTGTTTCAATTTACTCCTTTCTTAAATATCCTCCTATTCATGAGAACATTTTAGTGCAAAGAAGAGTTGTTAACAATTCCTTCAAAACTCTCCCATGTTCTAAGGATGAAGATTTGAAGAATGATGTTGATAATTCTTCTAAAATGTGCCTCTCCTATGAAGCTATCTTAGAGGAAGAGGATGATATCATAAACAACTTTCTTAATGTTACCTTACCTTCCATACATCATACTTCTCTTAGAGAAAAAGTGTGTATGGACATTCATTTATCTTCTACCAAATTTGGTCTTACCAATGAGGGCACAGTAGTGCAACAAGAGGTATTTAAATATGTCCTTCCTAAGTATGAATCTTTGAAGGATTATGTTCATTTTTCTCCTAAAAATTACTTCCGTCACGAGGACCATGTGGTGCAAGAAGATGGTATTGTCCTTACTTTTTCCTAGTGATAGCATCCCCTCTTTTGATTTCAATTAAATTACCACTAGAGTCGAAGCATTAATGAGTTATGTTGGTCCTTTTCCTAAAGCTTGTCTTAATCATAAAGATATTTTGGAAGAAGAAGATGAAATTATAAGTGATTTCCTTAATTCTCTCTCCCCTAAAGATCATATTAAAGACATTTTGAGGCAAGAAGATGATTTCAACAACACATGTATTAATGCTCTCCTTTCTAAGGATGAAGCATTAATAAATGATTTGCTTACCTCTTCCAAAATTGGCCTTAACAATAGGGACATCATCATTCAAAAATACATTTTTATCACCTCTCTCAATGATCTCCCTCTTTGGGGTGCACCTTTGAAGAATGATGTTGGTTACTCTCTTACTATGTCCCTCCCTCGTAAGAATACCTTGGTCAAAGAAGATGACAACATGATAAAAGAGGGTGATATGATTGACAACTCCCTTAATAACACCTCACCTTCTATTAATTTTAATAAACTTCCCTCCAAGGATGAAACATTGATACATAATGCTCCCCCCCTTCCCAAATTTGGTCCTACTCATAAGGATGCCCTAATTCAAGAAGAGATTGTTAATATCTCTTTCAAAGATCTTCCTCTCAAGGATGAAACTTTGAAGAGTAATGTTGATCCTTCTCCTATAGAGTCCCTCTCCCATGTAGATCCTTTGATGATAGAGGACGATATGATCTTTCCTACTAACACTATACCCTCTTTCAATAACTTTATCTCTAGAGATGAAACATTAATGCCTACTTCTAGTCTATCTCCCAAAATTGATCCTATCCATGATAACATTTGGGTGCAAGAAGAGACTATCAACACTTCTTTCAATAATCTTTATCATCCTTCTTCTAAAATTCATAAGGACACCTTGGAACAAGAGAATGATCTTAGGTCACAAGGGTTTGATATTCCTAAACCATCTTCAATCAATATGATACATGTGAATGGTTATGAAACACCTAATAAACCCCTCTTCACAGTTTAAGGTGCTAGTCCTCCAAATTCTCAACCTCTAAAAAAGCCTATCTTTTTGGTTCAAGGTGGTTATAGTAATAATTCCTTGTGCACCTCTAACAAACTAGTTATTACTATGCAAGGAGGTTATCCTACTAAGAGCCCTTATGAGTATGCTAAACAAATCACCCGAGAGAGTTACAATGTGGTTTCTCACACATATACATGAAACAATAGGCAACCTAATCCTCCAACAATTATTCCCTCTTCAGTTCTTGCCTCTCAACCTATTCCTCCACAAGCACCTCGTATATCACAGACTCTTGGTAAAGAGTATGACCTTATCGAACAACTTAAAGCTACTCCTGCCAAGATATCTCTTTGGGATTTGGTTCAAACTTCATCCACTCATCATGGAATGTTACAAGATGCTTTAAAGAACTTAGATGTCCCACCCATAGTGACATCTAATAATATGGCTTCTTTGATTGACTCCATGACAACACCCAAAGCTCAAGTTGTATTCACACAAGATAAGTTGCCTTCTCATGATATCAAACATCAATATGGTCCTCTTATGATTTTTGTCCTTATCAATGGTAATGCTATTAGAAGAAGCCTTGTTGACAATGGCTCTGGCCTTAATGTTTGTAGCATTGAATTATTGCATAAGATCAATGTGGATACATCTCTTATTAAACCAGATTCTCTTACTATATGTGGCTTTGATTATGTTGCTAGATCTTCTTTAGGTACTATAACCTTGCCTGTTAAGGCGGGACCTATTATTTTGTATACACCTATATATGTCATGCCCCGTGATCTTAATTACAACCTTCTATTAGAGCGACCTTGGCTTCATAATATGCAAGATGTCCCTTCTACTATTCATTGCAGTGTCAAGTTCATTTATAACAATAAGATGTTTACTTTGTATGCTAATACAAATTTACAAGTCTCGTTGCAAACCTCATCTTCTTGTTCAACCACTTCTAAAAATTGAGAAGGACAAAGATACAGATGAACCTGAAAAGCAATCCATTTTGTCTAAAGTACTTAGTAACAATTTTTTGGTTGCTTCTAATTCAAACAATTCTTCAGAATCTTCTTCTTACTCATCTAACTATGGCATTGAGTGAGGCCCCACCACCTCTTTCTGATTTGGCATCCCTTTATGGTCCTAGTTTTCAAATTTTAGCTAAGAGTGGATATAACGACTATGGTTGTGGAAATGAACAAGGGATCAAAGTTCCTTTAGAAAATAACATACGTGAAGCTTCATTTGGACTTGGATATAATCCTTCAAAGCCCACCAAAGAATATAAAAGACCATCTCTCAATGTGAATGTTATATTTAGTAGTGATAATGACTTCACCTCAATTGGATCATCCTCTACATCTCTCAACACTCATCCCCCTCATAAGGAAATTATGGTGATTGACAAGCCTCCTAATAAATCTCCCCAAGAGATTTCCAATCCCACTTATGAGGCCTTATCCTCTATTCATTCTACTATCCTCTCTTCTAGAAATAAGGCCTTAATGAATTGTACTTGTCCCTCTCCTAAGGCTTCTTGTGTGCAAGTGGAACATGACTTAGTGGCGTATTCTTCTCCTACAAACTACTCTCTTGATCAAGACTTTTCAATATTTATCATCTTATACATGTTTTTAATCTCACAAACGGTAGATCATATGTCATATTCAAATTCTTCATCCAATCTGTCATATCATCAAATAACATTAGCGACTATTATGTTGCTCATCATTATGTGGCATTGGTATCTCACTTACTACTAGCTCATTGTCATTCATGATAGTACAATTTCACGTGCAATCATACTTTGGAAGCAACATAATAGCCCATTTTTGACCCATCTCTTGTCTCTATGTGTGTGGGGTAGGAGTGATTTCAAACATCTCTCCTTCTTAAGGTTAAAATTTACCCCTTTGTGAAGAAGTGTCTTCTATAAGGAATTCTTATCGACTATAGAGGTGCATATTCTTATTGGAAACTCCCTCTCTCATATTGGAACAAGTATCCCTAATGAGGATCTTTAGTACATATCCTTAATTGGATCTCCTCCTTAGTGTGGGAAGTCTTTAATCATGCATCAAATTCTTTTCTTAATTGAGTGGTATCTTTTATAAGGAACCCTTCTATGTTGTGAATGTGCATATCCCTGGTGAGGATCTATTTCCTTCTTCTAGAAGAATGTTTCTTTTATAAATGATCTCTCTTTGATGTCCTTGTCTCTATGCTTGGGGGGCAAGGGTGATATTTCAATCTTCTCTCTTTTTCTAAAGGTTCACTTCTCCTTTATTGAGTGGTATTTTTCATTTGATGTCATTTCCTGCATAGAATACGTGTCTTCCTTATCTAGGAGCTATTCTATGTTCGAAATGATACATCTTTCATGAACAATCTCTCCTTAGTGAAAGTGTGCAATCCTTCGCTAAGAATCCTCTTATCCTAAATATTGAAGAAGGTGTGTATTCTTCTCTTCCTTCTCTTACTTTTAAAAGATGTTATCTCTATCAAAGATCCCCTCTATTCTCAAAGGCAGATGTCTTTGAATAATGATCTCTTCCTCCTTTTTCACAATTTAAAAAGTAATTCTTTTCTAAACCCTAATTTTGCATTTCTTTTCTGTGTAATCTTTCACCTTGTGTTAGAGAGCTCCAATCCACTGTTGGTTGTGTTGGAATTGGGTTCAGTTCTCTTTCTTACCAAATGTTCCATGATGCACTTCGATCTTGTATCAAGCTTTGTTGTGAGCATTTGTCATCACCTCTTTTCACAATTCAATGTGGTAAACATGATACCCTGTTTCATCTCACAAATTAGCAAGCCAAAACAGGGGGGCATATAGCTACCCGTGAATTTCATCACTTCCTTAGTAAGCATTTAGGTGATTTTATGATTTTATCTAATAATGTGGTTTTGTAGGATGCGGTTCCTAACAGTGTAGTGCAGATACTGCTGGGGGCTTCACTCGACACCTTATGGATATATCCTTTTACATGAAATGTTTACTTTTCTATACTTTAGCTTGCACATGCACGTAGTTTCATATGACCGCTAAAGTGGGGGCTAAATGTAACATCATAAATTGTACACCCTTAATTGGGTGGTACAATTCCACGCTTAGGTTAGAACCCGCCTTAGTGTGCTTGCATCTTGTATTTAAAATTCCCTTTAAGCATTTAATTAAATAATTTAATTTAATCTAAAGTCTTCTTTTATCACTCTACACATCATAAAATTGGGCCCTTTACCCTAAGTGTGCCCCTTTTTATTTTATTATTTCAATTAATCATTTCATCAAATACCCTAATTATGTCCTATTTCGACCTTCAAGGCCCGATTTCGCATATCTAGACATCATAAATTTCCATATCCTTATGGAATTTTCTTTAAAATCACAATATCTTGCTTCCCCAAAATTTTGGCAAAAAGTTGGTCGGAACCTGGTCCCGACTTTTTCTCTCTGAATTTCGGGAGCATGTTTTGGTGGTATTTTAATGTTTAAATCTAGAGATTTGTGAAAAAATATTGATTCTAGGTCGGCCTAAAGTTGAAAACAAAGTTATGGTTTCATACATATAGCCTTTCCTTTCCTCATTTGAGGGATCTGATTCTCTAGCAATTGAAGGAGCCTCTTATGAAGTGAAAGTGCAGGTTATGTGGAGTCTACTATTAGAAAATCAAGCATTCATCAAGCCTTCATCAATCATTTTCAACATCAATTAGGAGCTTTGAAGAATTGAAGAATAATAGGAGATCACTGACTATTGATTGGCTTGTACCTCTCCCTTAGGGTTTGGTATGGTTTCATGTTATTTTCATATATTTGTATGAGCTTTATAAAATTCATTTTCAGATTTACAATCATGCTTTAGATCCATTATTGTATTTGTCATTTTAAGCATTTACATTTACATTTACAATCATTTAGGGTTTTCTCTCCAAAGTGTAGGGTAGAACTCTAGATCTACTTTCTTGTTCATTTAGGATCTTGCATACACACAAGATTCTTGCACACACATTTTTAGTACATTGTCGGATATTTGTGGAGGTGGAAACCACCAAAACAAGGGGTTTGACTAAGGCAAAACCCTATATAGCCACCTAGACACCATTTTTCAAGTTGTAGGTGCAGTTACAAAAATTTGATGAATGCACGAATTTCAAGACTAACGGAACACATAGGTGTAGACCCAGTCACAGAGTCAAGTCTCAATTTTTTAGATACAAGGATGTGGTACCCTGGTCCAGGACCAGGGTGTGGCGCCTTGGTCCCCTGAGTTTTGCATCATTTCTTGACAGTTCAACATTTTTGGCCTTCAGAGTCTCAGATTTAGGTTTTTAGCCCTCTATTATGGCTGTTCTGACAGAGACCAGGGCTTGAACCCTAGTCCTACCTATCCTACACCAAATTTCAGTGATAGGTGCACCTCTAGGTTCATTTTCCAATTCTGCTTTTAGTTTCTCAGTTTTAGCTCAGTTAGACTTTGCATTTTTAGTTTATGTTTGCTTCATTGTTCATCTCCTAGCATAGTTGGTTATTGCATCATATTTTGCACATCTCCTCTACATTACAACAAAGGAATAGAAACCCTATGAGATATTCCTTGACTCTCTCTTTCTCTCACAAGAAGTAGTCAAAGTGAAATACCTCCCTAGGCTCTTTCGTATTCCAATGTGTGCATGCGAGTGGGATTAGGTCCTAAACTACCCGATCCCATTTTTATGCATCACATAACCTACCAACAAAATATATCATATAATTTCCATAACTATCATTCTCTTATAACTACTTATAATTATTACCAAGCAAGCAAAGATGGTATGATAAATAGGTCTCTACCATTGACCAACTCGCCGCCTAATACAACTCATTCAAATATAATAATCTAATCTTCACAATCTCCAATATTTCATGATTTAAATCTCCTTAAAATATTCATTTATTAGCCCATTCAAATATTTCAAATCATGAGTATTGGAACTATCTAAAAAATGGGGAAAAAAAGTGCAGTCCCATGATTAGCCAAGAGGTTTTTTGCTTGGTTTTGATATTTTATTGAATAAAAATTATATAGGAGTGTGATTTCACCACCCCTAATAGGAATTCTTCCAACATTGGTTTAAATTTTTAACTAGGACAAGAATCTTTTTTAACAACATTCACCACTTGATCAATTTCTTTAACCTCTCCTACACTCCCAACTAGATCAATTTTAAACACCTTTCATTATAGATCTCTATAGGTAAAGCATAGAATCACACTCATAAAGTATCATACAATGTGTGTGTGTGTGTGTGTGAGAGAGAGAGAGAGAGAGAGAGAGAGAGAGAGAGAGAGAGAGAGAGAGAGAGAGAGAGAGAGAGGTGAGCTATAAAAGCCTACTAAGTCTAATGCATCACTTAGATTTTCTAATCTTTAAATTTCTTAATATATTTTAATAAGGTCTCATACTTTACATCAATATCTAGAACTAAAAAAATAGAATAGTATTTAGCAAGATTAAATTCCACAAACTCTAGTGTTCTATCTTTATTATCCCAATCAATTGTTTCCTTCTTCATTAGCTATTAATATCTACATTTTTCAATGATTAATCAAACCTAGAAAGTAGATTAATATTTTTTTTAAGGTGGTTCTAGTTATGCCCTTTGTGCCACCAAAATCCATCTTACATTCTTGAATTACATTTGGTGGATCTCTTATCTTCTCTTTGCCTTTATGGTAGTTTTCACCTTTCTCAATTTTTGTAATCTCTTCAAAATATTTTGAATATTACTCATCCAAGAAATACTTGATCTATTCTATAATTTTTACATTGGGAGGCCAATGGATTTACATGCAAAGGATTCAATAAGCCTTCAAATTTTAATTTCTTACCTTGTAATCATCAATTTGTTGTCCATATAGTAAAATGTAACATATTATTTAACATAAATAAATATAAAATACTTACAGATCTTGAACTCACAATAATTATAAATTTTTAACTTATAATAAACTCAACAAATAAAATAATTCCATAGAATTAAAAATCATAAAATATTTGAGTAATCCTTCTCACTCATATAACTTGTTATGTAAAGCCAAATTAGTAGTTATGAATATATTGGCAAGGAGAACCAATCTTTTGTGCAATTTATTCAAGGAGATGCATTCTAATTTAAAAGGCACACTTCGTGGAGGTTTTTACATCATATATAGCTTTATATATTGTGAAAAAATCTCCCAAATGCAACCGTTCTACAAAAAAAGGTATTTTATGGATCTAGCTTCTTAGTTGTGGTGTAAAGTGAGGATGACACGAATGGGTTCCTCCATAGGCTTGAACTTCACCCAAATGGGAATGATAAGTGGACTAAAGTATTAGCTCAAGGTGTTGCTCCCAATCAAAACTAAGAAAAAACGATCACAACATCCAAATTAAAGGGTAGGACAAAAATCATAGGCATAGTTGATCAAAGGTAATGGTTTAAAAAATGTCAATTTTTCTTAGCTTTTGGAACTAGTCATGGGTAAAGAAGGCATTGATCTTAGGGTTTCAAATTCTATGGTTGAAAGGCTCTTATCTAGATTCAAAAACACTCTTACAAGGAATTTTATAGGCTCTAGGCCTAATATTGATATAGTTAAAATTTGGGCTCTAAAAAAATGGATTCCCGCAAAAGGTAAAGGCTTTTCCTTAAAATATGTTTTGATTCATGGGGATTATCTTTGAACCCTTTTGGATGAAACCAAGTTTTTAGGAACAAAAATATTATTCTTAAGAAAATAGAAACACACTTTTGATTCTAAAATAAAAAATATAAACCTATTTCCTACATGGGTTAGCCTTCAGAGCCTACCATTGGAATATTGGGAGGATGAAGTTATAATAGGAATAAAAATAATAATCGAATAACTTCTATATTGTGACAACATTACCAAATCTCGGAAGCATTTGGTTTATGCAAGTTTCTATGCAAATACTTGTGTTTGATAAGCAATTGCCATCTTCTATCAATTTGTCCTCAAATTATGGTAGTTGGGTTCATATGATAAAATATGAGAACTTTTTTTTGCCAAGTATAATATAAAATAAGCCACTTTACTAATTTTTTCTTGGTCAAAAAGTGTGAATATATGTATTTGAGAAAAAAGAACAAAATAAACGATGTTTAGGAGGGAAAGGAAAAGATTAAGAAGGATATGGTGAAAGAGAATATAAAAAGCAAAGGCAGCAAAGATAAAAAAGTAGGGTGATACCTCCCTAGAGAGATGGGAGATTTGGAACTAAAAAAGAACAATATATTCATCTTTAGGTGAAGTCAAAGCTTGATCTAGAGATGGTGAGTATGAGAATTTTTTCAAGCTCAAGCGTCTTAATGTTAGGGATTTGAAAGTATGAGATAAAATGAGAATATTAGTAGGAAAGAAAAAGGAAAAAGAAGTTCAATAAGGAAGCATCTACCTTTTGATGGAACCCATTCTACAAAAGAAAGAAAAATAAGTCCAATAAGGAAGGATCTACCTTTTGATGGAGCCCATTCTACAAGTAGTGTAATAAGAAAAAAAAAGGAATCAAGACCTAGAGTTAGAAATCCAAGAAGGGAAGTATCTAATGGCAAAGAGTTAAACGAGAAGGAAATCATCCCTTGTTTAGTGGATCAATTTGTGGAGCCTCTTGCACTCTTCCCTCTCTCAAATTTGAAATAGGATATGGAGTTGTCTTATATTTGTGCTACTAGAAATTCTAAGATAACAATTTGACTCTAAGGTGGAATCAAAGAGAAGGAGATCAAATATGGAGGAAATGTGTAATACAAAGACAATGCAAGCTATTGCTAATGGAAGTTAAAGTAGTTTGAAGCATAGTGGTTCCAAATCATCTGTTAACAATCATAAATGAAGCTTATATTTTGAAATATAAGTGAGATATTTGATTCAAACAAACGTCTAAAAATTAGTCTTAACAATATGCTTTATCAGTGAGATATTTGATTCAAACAAACGTCTAAAAATTAGTCTTAACAATATGCTTTATCATTATTCTCTCACTATCTTTTTTATTAACTTCAACATTTTTGTTATTTTATAACTTTAATATAAATAAAATTTTATTTGCTTTAATATTACTAGATTTTTTAATCTTTGAACAAGAATATGTATCCTTTCATATAACCATCTTTATTATCTAATATAAAATAAAAAATCTTTTTAAAAATATTTATATATTTAATTATTTTGAAAAGATATGTATAAAGGAGAGAATTTCTTCAATAAGAATTTAGGATAAGATCTTAATTTGACGGCATATAAAAAGAAAGAAAGAAACAAATTTTAAAGTCCTGAAAACCAAGAATTTAAAATACATACTCAAACATTTTGCTTTATTGCTTTTTTCTTAAATAAAAGATAAGAATATACTATAAATTTGGAAAGGTTTTGCTTTTTCCCCAAGTTAAAGATAAGAATATATGAGAGTACATTCCTTGCCCGCGACAATGTAACTTTGGGAATGACAAACATTAATATTAAAACATTATTTTTTTTAACTTGAGAGGATAAATAATATTTGAATTTATTGTTATTAAGATTTTAAATTGAAATTGTAAGAATAATTTTATTTTGCAAAAAAATTAAGATTGAAAGTTATGGTTATTTATTTATTAAATTTTAATTTCTAATGATTTTTTTTTAAAGTATATAGGTAAAGTATGTCATATTTTTCTTTAGAGGAATATAGATAAATACATGGAAAGATTTCATATTTGTTCATTATTCACTTAAAAAATTATTATATTGTAATCAATATTAAATTATTATTAAGATATAATTATATTATTATTTTATAATACTTTCTTATTTTTTATATATCAAAATATCCTTAATACAAATAGACAGATGAGTTAAACTTGGAGTGAGTGGGAGTTGAGAGGTATAAGTAAAGATATAGTTAAAATTAAATAAATAAAAATTATTTAATTGAGTGCATGAGAGGATAAAATAAATAAAATATTTTTTTTTTGTTTTTTTCATGCATTTTAGTGTGACAAACAAGTTAAATTAAATGCCCACTATAATAGGCCTTCCATTAATAAACTTTAGAGAGCATACCTATTTTTTAGATGAATATTGATAAGATGTACTTTTTTGCATCTATATGTGAGTAGAATAGACCTTCGCCTAGTAAACCTAGGAGAATACACCAAAAGATATTATATTTATTCATTATTCTACTTAAAAAATTATTATGTTTTATATATATATATATATATATATATATTATAATTAATATTAAATTATTATTATATTATGATATTATAATTAAAATTAAATTATTATTAAATTGTTATATTTTTATATTTAAGTGTCACAAATACCCCTAATTTTTATTGAAGACTTTTTTGCATCCATTATTTGAACGTAATGCACATTCTGGCTAATTAAATTATCAATCAAATATGTTTCAATTAAAAAATATTTACATTATTGAAAATCAAAATGATGCATATGGTTGTCAATAATAAAAAAAACATTCATACCTCTAAAAACAAAAAAGATAAGATGTAAAACAGATTTCTCTTACATTGAAATGATTATCTTTCCTTGACCATTTCTTTGCAAGGTAGTAAGCAAGAGAGTTCTGAACCTAAACTATCTATCGTTCACAAGTTGGAAGACACCTGCACATCTGTCATGGTGTCCATAACATTGAATTGACAAAGAATGAGACCCAAAAGATCAGAAATCAGAAACTATCTATTTAGACTTGCTTCCTAGTATATTCATGAGCACTCCAGATGCTCAAAACACACATCCAAAAGATCTGAGAGCCTGTAAACAATTTCTCTCATGGTTGGTCTAGCTTCAACATCTTCATCTAGGCATGCTTTGGCCAGGAGGGCCATACTGATTGCACTGTCTATGGAGCAGGTGTCCTGCACATTTGGGTCTATCCATTTCCTGAGCTTTTCTTCTCTGTCTTGACCTTCCAACAAGTACTTTATTTGTCTCAGTTCTCCATTCTTGATCATGGCTTCCTTGCCAGAAATCAACTTCAAAAGTATAACCCCAAAAGCAAAAACATCAATCTTTGGAGATACTCCATGAGCCCTTACATGCCTTGATGAATTCACCATATATCTTGCAGCCCCAAAATTTGCAACTTTTGCCCTGAGCTTTCTGTTGAGAAGAACATTGCTGCTTTTCAAATTTCTATGGACAATGCCAGTTCTCTCATGAATGTGGTTAAGCCCAGTTGCTACATCCAGAGCAATCTGTAATCTTGTTCTCCATGTAAGACCTTGAAAACCCACAGATGGCCTATGAAGCCACAGATTCAAAGACTCATTATCAACATATTCATATATCAAATAGGACTTCCCCTCACAATTTATGCAAAAGCCCTGCAACTTCACCAAATTATCATGCTCTACCTTCTGCAGGGACTTCATTTCATGCGACACATTCTCTTTCATCTGCTTGATTACAACATCCCTGCCATTGATTATGCCTCTGTACACAGAGCCTGCAATATGGGACTTTGGACTAAAACCTTGAGTTGCTTCCTTTACAACTTCAGGAGAATACAAAATAGGCTTGCGTGTACTATTATCCTTAGCCTCTGGTTCTACACCCATCTCTATATCCATAGACTTCAACTTTGATGACTGCTTTTCCTCTACTCTGGAAGCTTTTGCAAATGCTGAAACGTTCTTGACAATCTCAAACACTACTCTAGCCACCATTATTGCCACAATAGCAATATACAGACCTAATGACAGGGTCTCATATGAATCACCTTTTGAACTCATAGAGCTTGGCTTACCTAATAACAAGGTCTCATCTTTTGAACTCGTAGAACTTGGCTTACCTAACAACAAGGTCTCGGACGAATCGCCTTTTGAATTCATAGAACTTGGCTTACCTAATAACAGGGTCTCATAATCGCCTTTTGAATTCATAGAACTTGGCTTACCTAATAACAGGGTCTCATAGCCTTTTGAACTCATAGAACTTGGCTTACCTAATAACAGGGTCTCATCCAAATCGCCTCTTGAACTCATAGAACTTGGCTTACCTAATAACAAGGTCTCATCCGAATCGCCTTCTGAACTCATAGAACTTGGCTTACCTAATAACAGGGTCTCATCCGAATCGCCTTCTGAACTCATAGAACTTGGCTTACCTAATAACAGGGTCTCATACGAATCGCCTTCTGAACTCATAGAACTTGACTTAGAATGAGCAACTGATGAAGTTACATCTAAAAGAGGCCTCTGAGCTTGGACATGGCAAGATTGCACTAACAACAATACAAACAAATAATACACCAGTTGCTTCTCCATGATTCTGCACAGAACAAAACACAGAATTACACCAAGAAAACATAAAAAGTTGAATCTGAGACAGAAAACTAATAACAGTAAACATCATCTACAGTCGGGACAAGTTTAAATATACATCATTGATCAAAATAATCTTTTTGCCTGCACTTTGAAGTTATCAAAAAAGCTTGGTACATGGGGAACCAAGATTCCAAGTGAATAACTTATAACTTGGCTCACATCTCAACAGTGCAATGCATTTGGTAAGATCTATACAAACTTTTTCATCTTATAGGCTCTACAGATCCCTTAATTCTATAATAAATTTATACAGGACAAAAACTTCTGACTGAATTATCCTTCCCCACTCAATTATTCTTTGTCCAGCTTTGAGTCACATGAAAGTAATCTTTTTTTATCAGAATCACGTGAAGCCTAGGGTTTTGGTGAACCTTTCAACTTATTTTAAACTACTACGAAAGCTATGCGCACTTTTGTAGCAGGTCAAACTGCATGCTTTCCTACATGAGCAGATCCATAGATGAAGTCTATGTTCATTTCTATAATCAGTATATTCACTTTGCTAAAATACATAATGCCAGTTGGTACTCTACCAGATTTGCTGATGCTCAGAATGCATGGAAATTCTGTGTTGCTGTTTGGATTTATTAAATATTTTAAGTTTTTCATCATGATTTCGAACTTCCTGTAATGGTTGTCATATGTTTATGTAATTGTAATCCTGTCAAACTCACAGTTTTCTCTTGAATTTAGGGAAAAGAACATGCATTTTTTTTAAGCAATGAATAGAATTTGATGTAAATTGAAATTGAAATTAATATGTATATTGCATAATTTTAAAGTGCATCTTATTATTTAAAAAAAATTATATAGGGTTTTATATCATTCTTAAGATCAATTTTTTATCAGATAAAAAAGCAGTCTTAGATTGAATGTCTTCCACCCAGAATCAAAGACTGAGTATTTTATATCATTCATAAGATCAATTTTTTATCAGATAGGAACCCATGAGTCTTGGACTGAATATCTTGGACCCAGAACCAAAGACATCTTAAATATAAATTTTATTTTTATTTTAACATTTATATTAAAAAAAATTTATTTCATACAAATTAATTTGTAATTACTAAATATTTTTTATTTTGAAATTTAAATAAAAATAAGTTAATCACATGCAATTATTTTAAATATTAAAGTTATACTAAGTGATTCTTATGATATATAATAGAATCTTAAATAAATTTATTTTAATTTCTGTTAATTTTTTCATATTATAGGATTAAATTCAAATAAAATTGTTTATTATAATTTTAAATCTAATTTTAATTTTAAAATGTCATTAAAATATATTTTTCTATTTGTAAAATTAATATAAACCTAAAATAAATTTTAATTTATTAGCATTTTTTTTCTACTTTAAAAAACTATTTTCATTTGTAGTTTTCCTGAATAATTTAAGATGAACTTTTGGTGTCCAGCCTTGGCATTGGTCCACGTCACCTAATTTAACAGTAGTGGGTCCCATCCATTTTGTCCTTTTCTTTATGGTACCACGTGGCAATCTCTTAGCAGTCCCCAGAAAAAGATGAGGCAGTTTATTCTTTAGATAACGTGAACCGTCCGATCTTCATCTGACAATTGACGAGATGTGAATCCAATTGTGATGTCACGGATTTCTAACAATGGCCTAAGTCAATTATACTCACGGATTTCCAACGATGGCACAGTCAATTCTATGAGGTAAACTAATTTAGGTGGGGGTTGTTGCTTATAAAATTTAAGTTCTTACTTGTACCA
The DNA here is from genome assembly GCF_030272615.1 of Cryptomeria japonica. Lineage (NCBI taxonomy): Eukaryota > Viridiplantae > Streptophyta > Pinopsida > Cupressales > Cupressaceae > Cryptomeria > Cryptomeria japonica. The sequence continues at coordinate 669,222,688 of NC_081408.1, read as the reverse complement.
TAATGCATGTTTGCCCAACTACTCTTTTCACTTGTTGAGAACTTGACAATTCACCTACCTAAGGATATTTTGATGGAATATTAGGTCAAAGTATTCAATTATTAATAAGAATATTGAATTAAAGATATCAATTTTCTATTATCTATGAGATTTGGAAGAGTTGTTTTTGGATTAAATTGTGCGGTAGTTTTTATATCATTAGTCTCTAATAGTACTCAATCATCCCGATGATGGATCATAGAGCGTGATCTGAAATGTTGATGCAAAAACTACCATACAATCTGATCCAGAAACAACTCTTCTAAAAGAGTATTGAAGTTATTAGATTCGTAAAATGAGTGTCACTCTTTCCGTTGATTCTAAATTCGGAATTCAAACACGTTTGTTGGGAAATTTTTGATTTTGAGTTGGGAAACCTTGCTATACATAAGCCTATGAGCCTCTTTTCAAAAGAAATTCAATTTTGCATTGGTGAGAACTATTGAGCCTAATGTCTAGAATTGTTTCTTTCTTGTATAACTAAACAAGGGAACTTCTATGCATTTGTCTAAAGCCAATAATAGTATGTTGCATGTGGTTTGTTTAATACTATCAAAATATTGATCTAAGAGGCAATTATATTGTTTTTAACTCTTGAATGTTTCTATGGATTTTTCTAATACGATTCTATTGTTATTTCTATTTACTACTGTACCATGAGTTATAAAGTTCTATTTGAGTTACAACAGAAAATCAATTGAACATGAGCCTTTCGTCTATGTTATTTACTTTTTGATCTTTTTCTCCTTTCATCCCAAACAAATTAACCTCAATTAGAGTTGATAAGGAGCTAGCCTTGTAATGCCATAAATTTGTTTGTAGGACTTATCCCACACCTATAGATCCTTCCATTGTTTTTTTTTGTTTTTTTTTTCTCCTAAATGGTGTATTATATTAATTCATCCAAAAAAAACATTACATATCTATGTAACGGATTAAAGTTCAAAAGATCTCCACAAGAGTTTTCAATCAAAAATCCATGTCCTAACTTCCCCAGCCTTCCTATCTATCTTGCCACCCCATAACTATATACATAATATGCACCAAAAGAACCATCCAGACAATCAACATTAGACGACAGTAATGTATCAAAAATTTCCAACAAATAATCACTCTATGGTCACTATCTCCTTGCCTCTGTTTTGAGAAGAAGTAGCATGCTTGCCAGTTTGAGAGGATCCAACTACTGCATGATGATCCAAGGGGAATCCAATCCACAAAGTCCTCGCCTTCTTCTTTGAACCCTTTGGCCTTCCTCGTTTCCATCGAGAGGGAGATGCCTCCAATGCCACAGGTGAACGTTCTCTATATGGTCCCCACTTCTGCACCTCCCAACGAAGAGACCGTGCCTCCACACTCTTCAGAAAGATTTAACCCCTGTCATTCCAATCTATGTTGATATCGTACGGACCTCCTTATCTCTAGTGGTACTCCAAATGAGAAAAGGACGTAATGGGGGTGTGAATTCGCTCACTTGGAGCCACGCACCATCTTGGCATTCAAAGCCTTTCATTTCAAGGGTCGTGGCCATTAAGGATTCAAAGCCACCGCGCCATTCCTCTTTGATGCAGATTTCCACCAACCACCCAACATTCTCCTTTGTCTCAAGTTCGAAGCACCAAGTGGGAAACATAGATGCAATGTCTGCATTGCAGCAGTATTTGAATGGAACGTTCAGGAATTCCTCGCCTCCATTTTTCTCTGGAATGAAAAGCTCTTGCTCTCGAATGCACCAAAAACTTTGGTATTTCAAACAAAAACTAATAACTTCAAATGCTGCTTCTTATGGACGCCAACTTCATCGTACTCATCTCCAGAGGAATTCAATGCCAAGCGTGTGAGGATTAAATTCCAGCTTCGCGCTCCTCAAAATTTCTAGCCAACCATAGATCCTTCCATTGTTGTTGGTGATGCACGATGCATTTATCCTAAACAAACATTTGATTCAATCAATAGTTCTAGGCACACTCAATAGAAGATTAATTTTCCCACTAACCAAGTCTAATATATGCTATTCGAATGCAATGAAATCTAATATTGTTATGATAAAAATTCCACTCTTTCTGAAATAGGGGACTCAACAAAGAGTGTATGAGTAAGTGATGACCTCTCAAAGTTCTCAAAAATGAGTGAGAGAAATTCTTACAATTGTGGAGATATCAAAAAAATTGGTGGGGTAAAAAAAAAATGCACCTCATAAGCATTTGTATGGCCAAGTTATAACCTTCCAAAATTAGGCTTCAAAAATGAAAATACCAATGAAGAGGGGTGGATTTCCCCCAAAAGACATGGTAATTTCAACATGTTTTAGTGATGATTGTGTAAATAGGTGATGCTGGTGTATGGATGTGGCACTTTTTACAAATGAAATGTGACAAGGGTACGTATAGTTAACAAGTTCTTATGTGATATGTATCCAATTTTAGTCCTAATAGAAAGATATGGCCCATGTCCCCAATTTTAGTCCTAATGGAAAGATATGGCCCATGTCCAATTTTGACATGTCAACTATTGATATATGTCATATTCATATACCAATTGTTGTCCTACATGGCATGTACCTATTTGTAACATGAATGGTATGGTAGACTACTAAATGTCAAGTCATCAAAATTAATATGGGCAATATCAAATGGGTAAAATGGTAGGCAAACTTATGGTGTAATAGGAATCATTATTAGCAATTGATTAAACATAACAAGTGTGTGATAACTAAGTTACCTTGCCTAAAGTTGATGACTAGATGTCAATATCAATAGTCAAATGATCAAATGTGAAGTCCATAGGTGGATGTATATTTCATTGTAGGTTTTGGATGAGGAATCAAAAGAAATTGGAAAGGAATATTTACCAATGGAGGGGGTGGTGCCAATCATGGGGTGTTGATCAATCAAAGAGGATCTCACTAGATAACTAAGCATTGATCGTTAAAAAGTTCCCCACTAGATCATCGAGTAAGCATTGTAAATTTGTTGGAGAGGGACCCATTGGATTTTCAAGAGAATGTTGAAGATTACAAATAGTAGCAAGTGGTCAATTTTGGACACATTATTACAACAATACGAGATATAATAGACAAACTATGTTGGTTTCCCCCCAAGGATGAGGTGCTATAGTAGAACCTATGCATAAAGGGCATGGGGGAGTGATAACACATACCTCAACCTTAAAATTTATAAAAAATAGTATTAGTTATGCATATAATGATTGTAAAAGCCATACAATGACTAAACCTCCTATGATCACTTACAAAAGCAAAAAAATAGTCTTTCGCAAGAGATGTAATGTCCCCATTTTGCGAGCATCAGAGTTTGTAAGAATTAGCCTATCATTTGACCCTCGTAGGCTAACAATTATTGATAGAGGGCCTCGTGTGGCAGTTATTTGGTGATTAGAGACATTACTCTTCAGCTGGATTCAGGTTTTGGCCTTTGCACAAGTTTTTCGACTCAGATTGGCACACTTACTATTTATAGTAAGTCACTATTCAGGGTTTCTATTTTTAGACAGGCATCCAATCACATGGAGAACAGGGAGAGTCGACTCCTGACTCAGACGGCTTAGCAATCAGACAAGTACATCAAGAGATATTAAAGTTTAAGTGACTTAAGTGATTTATTTAATATTTTAATATTATTATAAAGTTCTAAAGTAACTTTATAATAATAAAGTCACTTTAATATTATAATGTGTGAATATGTCTTTAATCCCACATTGGCCAAGAAAGTGTTCGAGCTCTCATAAGAAAGAATAAAAAGGGACTTAAGAGCTCATTTTATATCATCCATCCAGAGAATTGATATTTGTTTGTTATGAACTTGGGAGAAGAAGCCAAGGGTTTCTGATTCAGTCAGCCATTGGAGAGCGACAATTCTTCAGTGTTGCAACCATTTGAGGTGGTGAAATATCCACTAAATTTGGCATTTCAGGAGAGCTTCATTCTGGAGTTCTATTTGGGCTTTGAAAAGAAGGGAAGACATCTAGGGTATGCAGATTTTCGAATATATATTAATTGCAGACCTACAGTTTCATTTGGCAGCCATTAAAAATCAGAATTGAAGCAATCATTTCAAAATACAATTGCTGCTACAGTACCCGCGCTACAGTAAACGCTACAGTACCGCCGTACGGACTGCTACAGTACCGCGTGAATAGTGCCGCCGTACGGATTGCTACAGTACCGCGTGAACAGTAATTTTTTCAAAAAAATTAAAATTTGCAGTTGGCAGATTTTTTTCAACTACTGGGACAGCAAAAATCAGGTTTTTATCTTACATTGTAATGAATTTGTTTTCCAGGCATATTGGCCATAAAACAGAACAACCATTCCCTTGATAGTTTCGTAAATTAATTCCAGCAGTAATATTATTGTTCCAGTATTATTTTAAGCATAGGAGTTTATTCCAGTATTGTTTCATTGCTCATTATTACCAAAAAAACACAAAAAAAATCTATAAACATTCAAAAACCAAAACAAATTCAAATCTATTGCATTCAAAAGAAACAGTCAGCAGAGGAGAGCCAAGTTGGGTTCTTACATTGGTATCAGAGCGGTTTCCTGCCAACCTGTTGGGTGATGGTTGCATTCAATTGGTGGGAAAATCATCCGTGTACAAATCAGTTTTGATTTGATTTTCAGTTAGGTAGTGAAAATGGGCTACATGACAACATTGTTCAGCGATAAACAGGCACTGAAAGAACTTGAACAATCACAATACAAGCTCAGCCAAGAGTTGTTGCGTTTAGAGCAAACGCTTCCAAAGTTTGGGTTGCCTAAAAGATTCAATTCACTTCCTACCAGCAAAGGTCGAACACCACAAAACAAAGAAGAAGTGATTAGCATGTTTAAGGAGTATAGCACTCTTCCTCAAAAAATTAAGAAGGAACTTCCTTTCGTGAGTTACATGGATTTGCACCCGAGTCTTTGCCATAAGACAGAATTTGTAAGGAAGAAATATCACACTATAGCTCATGAATTGTTTACACATGAAATGGATAGAGAATCTTCTACACATAAGGATGATACAACTCTTCATCAAAATGATTTGGTATCTTCAAATTCCTATGAAGTATGCAGAAATTTATATGATGAATTTGATAGACATGCTGATTTGATTCAAGAAGACACTAGCATAGTTTTGGGTAATGATTTATCTACATCATCCTTGCAAGAGGTGACTCAAGAAGTTTCTAATATAGAGGCTACTTCTGATTTTCATGATAGCGATGATGAAACTTTGCATGAGCATGAGATAGCAGTGTTTTCACATGTGCAAAATGATCCTATTGAATTGTCACATGAAAGTACTCAGAAATTGGGTACTAATGATGCATTGTATGTGGAGGATTCATGTCATGGTGAGTCTGATTTTCCAGATCAGACCTTTGAAAACAAGCTAGAAGATTCATATGTTGATACGGAATCCCAAGATCGTGCTTTGGATGGGCATGCAGTTACTTTGAGAGTGGAGGTGTGTGAAGATACTGTCATACCAGCAACTTCTACCTTATCAGTTGAGCCATCCTTTGAGGTACAAAGCAGCAGTACCTTAGATGTTGAGGTGTGCATGGATGAAAGCACACATGATGCTTCTTATCATGTAGTGAGTAATGACGAATCAGCCTCATATCATAGTGCATATTGTGAACCGAAAAACTTGTATGGGGGTCATAAGCTACAAAATCCTCATCATTTGGTTGGGCAACTAAAAGTGAATGACAATATGATTGCCACAACCATTGAGCATTTTGATGTTGCTCGTCAGATGTTGGCTACCTATGGTTGGAGTACTCCTTTGACAGATGAGCATGGTGATAGTGGTTTTTCCCTTGCAGAGATACTTGCACTTCGAGAAGCAATTGGAATGATGAAACAAAATTACCTAAAACTACTTGCGGACAGGGATTTTCTTCTCGAGTGGGATTGCATTTGTTATGATGCATTGAAGGGAAAGGAGGAGCAGGTCGATGAGCTCACTCATGAGCTTGAGGTAACTATGGACTCATGGCAGAGTGCCGAGTTGGCTCTTCAAGAGTCACAGTTACAGATTGAGAAGCTTACCGAGGAGTTGAGTTTGGCACAGTCTCCACCAACTGCAGATATAGTACAGTTATATACAGAGGCAGTTGATGAGGATTTTATATCCACTGGTTGTAGTGAGGATGTGGTTACATCTATCACAGATACAGGTACAAAAGTTTCAGCTGGGATGAGTACCTTGGTTGAGAGCAGTAGAGAACCACTAGTTGCATCAAGTTCTCCTGAGGTCAGTACTGTGACAGTTGATGCAGGACAGTTTACTGGTAGCTCTTGTGTCACAATGGTGGATTCTCTTGAGAGTTGTGTGGTAGTACACACCGCTACTCCGTCCTCACAGGGCATTTGCAGGGTGTCATCTAGTTGGGAGTATGGCTCCCATGTTGATTTGTTTCCATCTCCTGGAAGCAAATCTGTCACTTCATCCCATGCAGCTGATTTTGGATGCCAGCTTGTTGTTTTTCAAAATCAAAGGGATCAGCTGCTCGATTCAAGTGTTGTTAGTGATGAGCCATTGACAGAGGTTGGAGCATTTTACCGCGACTACACAGTGAGGAGTGCTCATCATTTTTCTTTTGATCCACACACAGAGGACTTGATGATGCATCCGTGTGGATTGGCTCCGAGATGCCATCCTTTGTGGGATGGGTATTCATCATCTTCAGTAGATGGGATTAGCAGTTGCGAGCGCCCGACTCAGCAATTTATGGGGGATTACTTGCAGGGACAGCTGTCAGTTATACATCATGTTGATATGTATCCAACAGGGTTTGCTACTCCTATGTCACAAAGTTTTCTTATGGGTACATGGTTACAGGATGACTATGGTGTTAGTGGGCATGATGGTTTGGTTAGTTATCACATCCATGGGAGTTTACCGAGAGCTGTAGAGAGATATTGTGTTATAGACGCTTCCAGATATTTTTATCTCTATATGGTGAATGGATGTGGGGTTCAGTTGTTTTGGGATCCAGGAGGCGACAGGTTTGGCACAATGTATTGGATGGGTCCCATTGGTTTGCTTCACCACTTCTGGCATGGTGAAGTTGAGATCAGAGTAGCGCAGAGGAAGTCAGAGGGTATTAGGCTTGGTAGACTTCCATTCTGGGTTTGGGATCCAGGGATATTGTGCGCAACTATGTTTATGTTGGTGCTACAGGAGTCGGTTAAGGATGTGTGGGACATTTCACAATTCTCCTTTTGGGCCTCCCGAGGATTGGAGTTTCTTTGCAGTGGAGATTGCTTGGGGACAAGCAATTTCAGGGAGGGCGGACTGTAATGTCCCCATTTTGCGAGCATCAGAGTTTGTAAGAATTAGCCTATCATTTGACCCTCGTAGGCTAACAATTATTGATAGAGGGCCTCGTGTGGCAGTTATTTGGTGATTAGAGACATTACTCTTCAGCTGGATTCAGGTTTTGGCCTTTGCACAAGTTTTTCGACTCAGATTGGCACACTTACTATTTATAGTAAGTCACTATTCAGGGTTTCTATTTTTAGACAGGCATCCAATCACATGGAGAACAGGGAGAGTCGACTCCTGGCTCAGACGGCTTAGCAATCAGACAAGTACATCAAGAGATATTAAAGTTTAAGTGACTTAAGTGATTTATTTAATATTTTAATATTATTATAAAGTTCTAAAGTAACTTTATAATAATAAAGTCACTTTAATATTATAATGTGTGAATATGTCTTTAATCCCACATTGGCCAAGAAAGTGTTCGAGCTCTCATAAGAAAGAATAAAAAGGGACTTAAGAGCTCATTTTATATCATCCATCCAGAGAATTGATATTTGTTTGTTATGAACTTGGGAGAAGAAGCCAAGGGTTTCTGATTCAGTCAGCCATTGGAGAGCGACAATTCTTCAGTGTTGCAACCATTTGAGGTGGTGAAATATCCACTAAATTTGGCATTTCAAGAGAGCTTCATTCTAGAGTTCTATTTGGGCTTTAAAAAGAAGGGAAGACATCTAGGGTATGCAGATTTTCGAATATATATTAATTGCAGACCTACAGTTTCATTTGGCAGCCATTAAAAATCAGAATTGAAGCAATCATTTCAAAATACAATTGTTGCTACAGTACCCGCGCTACAGTAAACGCTACAGTACCGCCGTACGGACTACTACAGTACCGCATGAATAGTGCCGCCGTACGGATTGCTACAGTACCGCGTGAACAGTAATTTTTTCAAAAAAATTAAAATTTGCAGTTGGCAGATTTTTTTCAACTACTGGGACAGCAAAAATCAGGTTTTTATCTTACATTGTAATGAATTTGTTTTCCAGGCATATTGGCCATAAAACAGAACAAACATTCCCTTGATAGTTTCGTAAATTAATTCCAGCAGTAATATTATTGTTCCAGTATTATTTTAAGCATAGGAGTTTATTCCAGTATTGTTTCATTGCTCATTATTACCAAAAAAACACAAAAAAAAATCTATAAACATTCAAAAACCAAAACAAATTCAAATCTATTGCATTCAAAAGAAACAGTCAGCAGAGGAGAGCCAAGTTGGGTTCTTACAAGAGAGTAGCAAGAAAATAGATTGCTTGATTATGGATGCAATAATGATACAATGATCAAATGGATCAATGATACATAAAGTACTACTATAGAATATTTTCTTATATAGAGGTAAAAATACAAACCCATGTCACACCTTTATAAAAGAAATGACCAACATAACTCAAAAAATTTAACTTCGACTACATAAAAGTGGTCTTTATATTTTGAATTTTAAATTTACATAAACTAATGAAATGTAAAACTCTTGATGAAGTTTATGTTTGTAATTTTAAATTTTTATTAAAAAATAGTTCGATATATTTTAAATAAATATAAGAGAAAATTTTGAATTGTTGAAAATTTGATAAAAAAGAAAGGTTGATGGGACGTCATGAAAAAAGGCAAACAATTCATTTTTCACTATTTTTTTTTTCCAAATAGCTAACTTCAATATCTAGTGCATGGAAAAAACTTCAATGAATATTTTTTCTAATAACATTTTAAAGTCAAACTTCACCAGCTAGTCATAGTTTTCATGGGACATCAAGTTTTGTCTAACTTTTTTTCTCATTTTTAAACAAAGTTCTACCCTTTCGGAAATGATTATATCCTTTACTGCACCATATATTTTTTAAGTTATTTAAATATATTTAATTTTTTTTAATCTCTAAGCAACATCATGTTTGATTATAAAAATATATTTACACTAAGCTTTAAAAAACCATGATAAAACTAATCAAAATATTTTAAAAAAAAAGGATTCTAGACTCTAACCTCTTCAAAGTGTATTTTTATATTTTCATGAAACTACCCCTAGCTGGAGAGATTTAGAAAAAAATATATATTCTGAATTTGCCCCAAAAGAGGAGTTAAGCTACCACACAAACAATTTTAATTGAACTCTGGTAGGGCAGGATGTGGGGGTGTTATAAGAAACACTAATGGGATTTGTGTGGCTGCTATTGCTTCTTCGTTGGAGATTCAGTCCAATCACATAGCGGAGGCCATGGGAGTTTTGGAAGTCCTCAAAATTGCTAGACAATTATATATTAATAAAGTTTGGATTGAAGGGGATACATTAAACATTATTAGATGTCTCAAAAGACTAGATAAGCCTTCTTAGAATATTAAGAATATCATTCTTAATTCTCTTAAGATTAGTTATGACTTTGAGGAATGTATTATAACTCATGTTTTTAGAGAAGCCAACAGGTGTGCGGACTTATTTGCTAAGTTTGGAGTTAGTTCTATTGCCTCTTTTTCGTGGCAAAATGAAGGATCATTACCTTTTGAGGTGAAGGGACACTTATTATTTGATCTAATTAATGGTATCAATCCCCCCTATCTAATAATGATTATACTTAATGAGAGCAGGAATGGAAATTATTATTCTGATAGGGAGAAACTTCTAGGCGGGATGATCTGGCTCTTTTCACATGCTTTCTGGGTGGTTTTATCCGTCGAGTCTCTTAGCGCTCATTTACCCTGTTTACACTGTCAAGGTTTTCAGAGTGTGAGTGTGACCGATATCTTTGGGCTGGTCATCACCATGGGTGGCAATATCAACAGGATTGAACCCCCGAGCTACTAGGCTTGGAAGAAGGAAAAGAAAATTTGGAGGAGGTTGCAGAAGGGAGGAGTGGTGAGTTTCATGGAGAAGCTACACAAAAAGAAGGATCATGCCTCCAAAGCCTTTGTTAAGGGTTGGTCTAAGAAGAAAGTCACCCTATTCGGTCAAACTTTCAAATTGGATGAGGAGCTAATTGTGGAGGTGACAGACATATCTATGGAAGGCGTGAAGTTCTTTAGGGATCGGAAGTTGTCTGGCAGTGTCGTGAAGACCTTCCCGAATCTGATGTGGAGAGGGATAACCTGGTAAAGTCAAACAAATCTTACTTTACCCCTCTTCAAATTAAACTTTTTTGCAAGAAAATGCTTAGGGAAATTATGGAGTATGTCACTATCGATGGTAGGTTTACAAAAATCTATAGCTATAATTTTGTCCTTTTAAACCATTTTCGCCATGGCATTAAGATCTTTGTCCCTTATCATCTTGTCTTTTCTCTGAACGATAATGTGGCGGATTTCATTAAAAATCCTAAAGCTAGCCCTCTTGCCCATCAAGGCCTTATCCTCATGATTTATGAGTTCTGTAAGGTTAGGGCTAAGCAAATTCAAAATAATTCGGGGGATGATAAGGATTATGAACCTAGTGATGACAATGGGGAGTCCGACTCTGAGGAGGAGGAGAATGCTAGTTCACTTCCTAGATCAAGAGATAATTCCATGGATGATATGTCTAATCCTAAGGAGGAGAGTAAGTTATCTCCGAATGAGTATGATGAACAAGATTCTGAGTTGATGAATTTAGACTCAGAGGACTTACAGGACAAGTCAGATACCCTAATTGACATATTGGGCACTGCTAGGAGCTCCACGATTGATCAGTACTGTTTCAACAAGTGGACGTTCCATGAAATTAAGACTCTGAACTTAAAATTTAGAGCCACAAATGCCAAAATTGAAGAGGGGGGCCTTAAGAAGCAAAAAGATAGGCAGATGGCGAACAATAAGAGGGAGGCTCGGGATACAGATGAGTATGCTACTTGGACTGTGGGGGGGAAAATTTTGATGTTAGATATTTTAAAGAATAATGGTGAGGCTGTGGAACTGTTAAAGAGAAGAAATGATCAGAAAAACAACGAGATCAGCCAGAAGATGATGCAAGTTGAGGAAGGGATGAAGAAAATTAAGGAGAATAGTGCAGCTATGATGAAAGTTTTTGCGGTCAACATGAATGCTTTGGTTTCTAGGCTGGAGAGTATTCATAATGAGAAAATGTTGTGGATCTGGAAAATGATGCTAGGGCCTCGAGCTCGAAGTTGACTCCCCGAACCACTAGGAGAACCAGGCAGAGCACTAAACCAATGGAAGAGTCTCTTCCACAGGACCTGTTGGACCTTAAGGAAGCTGCCAAGGCTATGCTACTGCTTGAGAAGGAGGCCTCCCAGGCTTTAGACATTTTTAAGTTGTTGGTTTGTGTTGTTGTTTTTGCCAGCATCTCGCTGGCCTTTTGTTGGTCTTTCGGTGGCTGCTGGGTTTTTTTTTACTCTTGGTTTGCAGCCAGTCTTGTTTCTAAGTCCTAGGCTCTCTTATGTTTCTTTAATTCTTTATCTTTAATATGTGATGTAAGGGGTTTTGGGTCCCCTCAAAACCTGTTTTTGCTTAATCAAAAACAATTTCAGTTGAAATGATTTCAACTAAAACACTTTCAACCAAAAGGGTTTCACTGAAAACCTTACATGTAAATTCAAATTTTCAATAGGAAAAAAATCATTTTATAGTTTCAAACAAAAGGGTTTGGGCCAAAATTGTATGTGCCACATGATTTTAAACAAAACAGTTTCACCCAAAACTGTTTAGGGCAAAATTATTTCACTAAAAACTATTTTGTTGGTTGAAAGTGTGGCACGACTATGATTTTATGCATAGGCAAGGTGAGAAGATAAAATATCATAAGATTGTGTCATGAGACATAAAATGATAAGTATTACAAGTGTGTACTCTAAATAAACCTAACTAAATTAGTGTGGACAAAACCCAAATTGGAAATAGTTTGATAATATATACCTTGTTCACTCCAACAATGACCTCATACATCCTAGATTCCTTAAGCTACATTTAAGATAAAATTGACTAGGACCTCTAGGCAAAGTGCTTATATTTTGGTGAATTGACAATCGTTTTAGGGTTTTGGGCCCTCTAGGACAAATAGAAAGAGTGAAAATTTTCCAAATTACTCTAAAATCTATGCAAACTACTAGAGAGGGCATATAATGGACACCCAAAAACTAGTTATTGACTTCCCAGTGTCTAAATTAGGCTAAAATGAAAGCCTAATCCCACTAAGTCGAACCTTTCAAACATAATGGTGAGGTTGAAAATAATCTTATTATGTACAAAAACTATCTTCACACAAAATATCCCCTAACTATAGAGCTCTCAAAACACTTGAAAAGGGGGAATAATCCTAATATAGCATGTTTCTCATACCATGTTAGATTTTGTGATAAATAAAATAAACCTAGGACTTAATTTCTATAAGCTAGCTACAAAAAGTGTGTTAGTCTATTCATATATGATTAATTGATTGAATTAAGCCAATAATATTATATAGGTCACTTAAAGAGTGATTCGAGATTAGACATGTCCAAGAGGTCATAAGTTTTAACCCCTAATCAAATTACAAATCAGCATACTCAAGTGAGACAAAAGTGGCCCTTTATTAGATAGATGTAGCATCTAATTCCATCAATCAAGAATTGATGAGGTAGTGAAGGTATTTGATGACCAAATCAAGAGCAGTAGAAGTCACTATTAGTTATCTAGGTGAATGAAATGAATTACTTATTATCTTAGGTAAACTTAATAAAATAGGTCCAATATCACACTTAGAGCATAGACTAATGTAGGTGAAGTGTAATATTACACCAACGTATTCCTCTCATTACCAAAAAAAATCTCATTGACTTAAATGAAAGACAACGATAGGATTATCTTTGGTTTTTAATGATTAACATAGAAAAATTGAAAAGCACATATGGTTTTGCTTTGAAATCCCTTGTGCTAATTTTAAATGAGTCTTTGATGCAATACAACCTCCCTTTGCCTTCAAACATATAAATTACAAATTACACAACCATATTTCAACAAAACAACATTTAAATCATAATTTTATTTATTCAAACACAAAAACCCACTTTACAATTCTTTGCCCTTCAAATAGCCTCCTCAAATTTGAACATCATCCATCTATGCTTTCCTTCCTCTGATTTCTACACACTTACTTTAGAAGGCAATATCAATGCCTCCAATGATGCACTTTGTTCTCCCTACAGCCACACCTCTTCCTCTTGGTCAGCTTTCTGCACTACACGACCCTCTTTCTTATATTGTATTTTTTTATCATCTACAAATAGAGTCCAACATTTCATATCGCTATTGATGTCTTTGTTTCTTCATGCAAATGTTTCAATTTCCATTGCTTCATAATTTACTTCTACTATCATTGCTTGAGAATGACTTATTTATTTTCCATCAATGAAAGACCTTTCATTGACCCCTACGCACAATATTCTATTGGAACAATTGTCAATTTCATTTCTAATCAATTCTTTTCTTCTTGTCAATCGATAGTAACTGATCTTCTTGTCACTTGATGCATGTATCTTGGGGATTCAACCCACCAAAAACTGACCATCTCTACCAAAGTCCTCCTATTCCATCCTCTACTGCCTCCACTGGTAGACATGCAACCTTTGGACACCAATTTGTGATGCTTAAAAAACACATTTTCACTCTCTCTATATCTTCTACATGAACATATGCAACATTTGCAACTATAACTACCGACACTATCTCATCTCTACTTCACAAAATCTAGAAAACCCAACAATTGCCTCTATTGCAACTTCCTCTTAAACTTTTTTAATCTGTTTATTCTCCTTTCCAATAAATGCACCATCTTCATCAAGTCCTCGATATACCTCTGCTACAACCTCTACTTCTAAAATTATTCCTCTTCCACTACCTCAATGTGTGAGTTACTTTCACCTCCATCATATTCTCTACTTCCACTCACCAATTGATGGTCTACCATGACCATTTTCTCCTCTCTTTTCTCTCCATCTCTCACCTCATTTCTTTTCTTCTTTTCAGTTGTGTGGGCTACTATCGCATCCTTCTCCTTTTGAATACAACAGTTTATTTTTAAGGAGGTTTTCCAAAGCCCATAACTCTCTTCTCAATATCGTTTCAAAAATGAAATCATCACAGGTCTCTTCATGACCCATATCGTCCTCTTGTTCAAACACATCCTCTCATCTACTACAATATTTCTCACGCTCTACACTCTTTGCATTCTGCAAAATATTTTACTTCATGGCTTCCTATCTCTCAATCGCTTAGGACTTTGCACACCTGCAATGATTCTCCCGTTCTCTCCACAACCACTTCACACTTTCAACTCTTCACCCATAGATCTATCCTAGTGTAGACTCTACACATTCAAGACCTCTATCTCTTATACCAAACAATGCAAGATGGGCTCTCTCTTATTTCAAACACACAAATTACAAACCACACAACCAAATTACAACAAAACAACATTTAACTCAATTTTATTTATCCAAATGCAAAACCCACTTTACAATTCTTTGACCTTAAAATGACCTCCTCCTCAAATCTGAACCTCATCCCTCTATGCTTTCCTACCTCTTATTTCTACACACTTACTTTAGTAGGTCATTTCAAAGCCTCCATGATGTACTATGTTCTCACTATGCAGCCCCACTTTCTTACATCGTAAATTTTTTATCATCTGCAAATTCTTTCTAGCATGTTTCATATTTCCATCGATGTCTTTTTGTTTTCACACCATTGTTTCAATTGTCATCGCTTCATATTTTTTTCTACTATTTATTGCCTAAGAATGACTTATCGATTTGCCATCAATGAATGACCTTTCATTGACCCCTACGCACTATATTTTATTTGGACAACTACTAGTTGCATTTGTAATCGATTCTTTTTCTTCTTTCCTATTAAAAGCAATTGATTTTCTTGTCACTCGATGGATGTATCTTAGTCTGTTTTTATTCTCATATGTTTGATGCCCCTATCTTTTCTTAAACACGCGACAAGAATGAGAGGGGGGCCAAATCGGTCTAAAACTTCAAAATACATTAATTATAACAGCATCAACTAATTTAGCAACAACACATCAATCATCAACACATGAGAATCAACCATCAACACATGAACACTAGATTTATGTGGAAAACCCAAACAAGGAAAAACCATGATGAGAATCTAATTCATAATATAAATATGAATGATTACAAATTTTTAGGCTTATTTCCAAGGAGCAACAACACCTAAAATACTTGCAAAGCTAATGTACATTGCCTTAGGGTAAGATACAAGTACTTGCACAACCGAGGCTCACTACTTCAGGGAAAGATACAAATTGTTATCGAAGGACTCATTGTCAATCAACAACAAAGGAAATCATGAATTGAAACTAAGAAGGATTATCCTAAACATGAAATTGTCCTTGAACAACTGGATCAAGCGACCAAAATCATGGCAAACATCTCTGATAACTTTTACTATCACAACACATTGTCTTACTAAATATCACCTTCAAAGCTCTTCTCAATCTGACTTTCGGCCATTCACAATCTCAAATCTACTTGCACATTATTCACATACACTTCTCATCAATTCACACAATCCAATTTTCCACATCACAACTCATCCACCCACACTTTTTAAATATGAGATAAATTGTTGAAAACTTAATAGAGGGTCGACCAAAATAAAATAAGTAATATTACACAAAATAAGCTACCTAGACCAAAAATACTCAAAATAATCCACTCGAGGAGAAAGAGGGAACCAAAACATATTACAATACATCATTCCAAGATTAATCCAATGATCCACACACACTAATACATTCTCCAAAGTCCACCAAACGTAACATGTAGATATAGCAATAAGTCACCCATAGAGCATCTTCCAATGCAAAATACTCCATGTGAATCTCCACATGCCATGGTGAGACCCATAACAACATCCCAATACAACTTCCATCTCATATCCAGACCAAAAGAATATGATCTAATTAAGATAACTTAATCGAACACGCCGAGTCATAGCATAACTTAATATCTTGAACATAAATCAACAAAGATCTCTTGCGGAACAAAGAAGCCATCTAAGAATACTAAACATGCCATGAAACCACATCCACTAAACCACAACTCAATCTACAACATATCCGGAGGGCACCAAAGGCTTCCTAGACCATTTTGACAGACACACTTCCTGCCAAAGAACATAGATAACCATCCCAAACAAAATGCCACAACAAACACCAAAAGTATTGAACTCGATCTGCAACACAAAGCACAACTGCAACAAGCAAGAGCATATACAAACCAACATCCATCTAGATAACTAGGTTTGACATTAATGACAACCATACAAGCTCATACTTCTAACATCTTTCATTTCATTCACTGATTTATGTTAGAAATGGAAGTTGAGTTAGCTTTACACATGTCAAAATGCATTGGTTCAGAAGTTTCATTTCTCCAAGACCCCATACAAACTACAAGGAAGTTGGCAAGGGTTACAGAATTTGGGTATGCACTTGCTTAGCCCAAATCCATGTCACTGCCTACAATCATTATGTCCATGAGACCATGTACTGTAAGGCATTCAATCATTAGTTCATTTTTGCCTTGTTTATGTTTCCTCTTTGTGCATACCAAAGTCTACTAGGGAATTCACAACTACAACATTTGACAAAATTCTTTATGAATTGATGGATGTCCATGCCCTATTCCAAAGAAAACCTTTGATAAAATTGGGAGCTACCAAATAGCTAGAAGTGATTATTGGCTTCATCTTGTCATCTGTCGCTATGCCCTTTTGCCATGGATCCCTCACCTTCCCTACTTTCTTCTAACATATCATAAATATAAATGCAAAACATAGAACACACAAACATGCCACGGAGTCGCACCTAGGTACCAATTCTACATGTTTTATTTTGTACAACTATCTTCATGGTTGTTCCCTTTTCCCTAGGATTTTAGAGGGGCTTCCATGTGCCCCAATTTTTGTGTCATTTTGCTACCTATTCTATTCAAAAGGGGACTTGGTATGACAACAATTTTTAGAATTAGCTCTACACAAGTATGCATAATACATATGGCATCAAATATTGAAAATCAAGTAAATTATAGTATATTTATGCTTGGGCTAAAGACTCAATGTGGACAATGAAGGTAGTTGTTGAAACCCAGAACTCCTCAGGTAGCTCAGTATGTCTTTATTTGGTTTCACAAATCCTTTCAAAGGATCCATTTTGTGCATATCCATTCATACACACTCTAACATCTAAGAGCTCATACCCGGTTCCATAACTTTTTAAATATTGCCACAAAGTAAGAAGTTGGATCCTTTTATGGATTAGTAGCCCCTTAACACAAGTTGGCCTCTAGAGAGGAAACTGTAGACACCCATTTTTGTCCATTTAATTAAATAGATATTTGATATTTATTTGATTATTTAATCATCATTCAACTATTAATTAAATTAATATTTAATTAATTCATCCTAACTATGTTCTTCTATTAATTAAATAAATTATCTAGTTTATTTGATTTAATTCACTTAACATATTCTGACAATTAATTAAATAGATAAAGCATATTTGTTTAATTAACCCCCTCTCATATTTAAATAAATTAACATTTATTTAAATCCCATCTCTCGCATTTAAATAAATAAATATTAATTGAAATTTCTAAATCCATCACCCACTTGCACTTTCTAGAAAATGAAAGTTGCAAGTTAACCTCCTTCTAATAATGTCTAAACCTTTGTTATTAACCTAATCCCCCTTTAATGGTTTGCACATTCCTAAACCAAAGGTTAACCCAAAACCCATTAACTCAAACCTTTAAATGGCTTCCTTTAAAGTCTTCAAGCCTTTAATGGTTTCCTTCTAGAGTCTTCAAGCCTTTAATTGCTTCCTTTAAAGTCTTTAAGCCTTTAATGGTTTCCTTCTAAAGTCTTCTTAAGCCTTTAATGGTTTCCTTCTAAAGTCTTCTTAAGCCTTTAATGGCTTCTTTTAAAGTCTTCAAGTCTTTAATGGTTTCCTTCTAGAGTCTTCAAGCCTTTAATGGCTTCCTTTAAAGTCTTTAAGCTTTTAATGGTTTCCTTCTAAAGTCTTCTTAAGCCTTTAATGGCTTCCTTCAAAGTCTTCAAGCCTTTAATGACTTCCTTCTAGAGTCCTCTTAAACCTTTAATGGCTTCATTCAAGTCTTCAAGCATTTAATGCTTTGTCCCCCTCTCCTCTCAAGCCTTCCCTTGTTGACACTTATCAACATGTGATTGACTTGAAGGAGAGCACATGGATTGAGGATCAACACTTCCTCAAGCAATCCTAACCCCTCCTCAAACAATTCAATCTCAACCCTTCATTTGCCCATTTTTCCTATAAATAGAGCTCATTCCTTCATTATCGAGGAGTCAACCACAAGAGTTATCCATGCATTGTTATTTTGCTTAGAATTTGAATTTTTTGTAGGAAGTCTTTGTATTATTTTTTAGCTTTTCCACTAGTTGGAATTGCTATTTGACATTAATACTCCATTCACATCTTCAAGCATTTAACATTTCACATAATCAACCATCTCTCATCCCCCATTTGACATCCATTTGTGTTAGTGCTCAAGTTGAGGGCATACTTCACATAGCAACAGGATCTTGGAGAGGAGGAGGACAAGGAAGAGCCATGGAATAGGGAGCATAATGGGGAAGTAATTTCATTTTATTTATTTCCTAACTAACCCCTTGTGTTAATCTTATTTGATAATGCTTTGAATGGATATGAATTCATGTCCTTATGGTTGAAAGCTCTTACTAACATGATTTCCTATTGGTTTATGCTAACCTTTGTTTTCACAGCGTTTCAGAAACATTTTAACTTTCTTATCATAACCAGTTGATAACTTGCTTATCATAGCCAACTGAAAAAAATAACTACAACATCATCATCCTTCCATGATGAACAAATATATGCCAACCAAAACTAATAATATTTTCGGTGGTGTCGATTGTCAATTCACAAGTGTGCTCTTACACCAATCTTTCATACTTGTTCTTACTTCCTTAGGCCTTAATAGGGTTGTGGTCAATTGCTCTAGATGCTTGTGCATCCCATCTAGGGTTTCCTTTGATGTAGTGGAGTATATTTTATTCTTACACAACCTGTTTAGGGTCTCTTTTGTGGTCATGGATGGTCATGTATTGACTACTAGGTCATTTCCTTCATATGTGGTAGCCCCTCTTAATGTTTTTCTTTCTATTGAAATTATTCCCCATGCCTTTTGTGTGAAGGTGGTATCATTTGTATTCATGGTTGTGTTAAGGATCCCATTTTTTGACCCTACACATTACTAGAAGCCTCTATCATGTTTCTAATCCTCCACTATCATTGTTTATAGACAAGATGTGATTGATGATGAAAAAAATAAAAAATCTAGTGTTGGTTTAATCTATAGATTTAATAATTTGTGGCTCTCTCCATCACTTTGCACTTGCATCAATGGGTTTTAGATTCTTGGTGGTCTCTCACAAAGGACAAAACCAAGCTCTCTCCTTGCACTGGGATTTTTTCCAATATAAATTGTGCATAAGGAGGTGGTGTTGGATGGAATGCTATGAATGTGGGGTCTACATTCCCTCTCACTCAAGCCTTGGTTTCCTTGTTTTAACTGTCATTTGATCCCTTCAACATCATGCCAATCTCGGACAAATTACCTAGCCTTCTTTCACATTTATTGGGGTATCTCTTGGCTTGGAGATATTGGCAACATAATTGGTCATTTTCTTAGGATTGATGTTGGTCCTCCAAATTTTGGCTTGTATTTTGGTTGGAATTGATATTTACAAGGATCTCCCTTATTATATCATCATTATGATGGAGGAAAGACTTAAGATTCGTCTTACAAATTATGAGAGGCTTCTATTCTATTTTAGGAGGTGCTTTTATATTGAAAACCTTGCTTCTAGTTTCCCCCGTTCTTAGTGTCAAATGGTGGGTTCAACTACTTGGTAGAAAAATGTCCATCATAATAACTTTACTATTGATAATTTCTTTGGCTCTAAGGATTGCATATCTCATGTTGCTTCCCTAGATCATGATGGCCCTAATCAAGTTGTGGGTCCTTCTGAGGTTGATGCAACTTTAATGCCTTCTTGTCTTGATGGATCACCTTCTCTTGGTCCTCTTCCAATTTCCATTCCTAATAATCAACCTAATACTTTTAAGGTATGTGTTTTTGGAACCCTTGTTCCTTACACACCTTTGAATTTTGTGGAACTCATGTCTTCTTTGATTAGTCACTCTTCTTCACTTATTGTGGTGGAGAAATTCAAGGCAAAAGTAGAGGATTCTCCTCTCCTCTCTCATCAATCTAAGGACTTGTAAAATAGTGTGTCATATATTAGAATCCAACGAAGGAAGAGAGGTCTTTCTAAACATGTATATGTTTTAAATCCACATATTTTTAGTGTGGAAACTACTAGGTCAGCACTTTGTGTTGTGTATGTTGTTGATCATGTGATTTTTGGGGTTGTCTTTTTTATTGGGTTATCGTTGTTGTGTGGAAACTTATCTATAGTTATGTTTTTGTTTGGATTTAGTGTCAACTATTGTTTATCATAAAGGATTTTGATGGCATTTCAAAACCTATTTTACCCATATAATCAAAAACTTTTATTTTTAATATGTAAAAAATAATTCACTAAATTGAAGTAGTTTATAAGTTACAAAAAGAGAAATTAGTTTCATGTATGAGATATTGTTTTGATGGTGAGGGAGAGGCCTTGATCTCAACCATTGCATTATGAAGGTCTCCCCTTCAGATGTAGATGACACTTTGTTAGTGGCCACTTGGATTTTATTGTCCAATCTCTTCGTACATGGTTGTGGCCACATAATGGAGGAATGCTCACAATGATCACTTAACTATTAATGTTTCTAACTCTTTGTTTGACGGTTCCCATAAGAGTAGTGAGTCTTCTCGAGATGTAGGATCCTCACTTGTTGTTCCCCCTACAACTAATAACATTCTTGAAGGGGTTCCCAATATGGTTAGTGTAGTTATGACAAGTCCTACTTTGGCTCATTAGGCTCCTATCGAGTCATACCTAGCTCTTAATCTAGTTGCTCATTAACTAGAATTTCCTTTATTTGTGTTTTGGGCCCACTAAGGGGGTGTCCCCATCACCTTTCCAAGGACTTGAAAGATTACATTTCCTAGATAATTGTTCAAAGGTAGAAGAAAGGTCTTCTCAAATCTATTACCAAAGTTAAGGGTGTGAAGTTGAATAGGATATGGTATGACATTGTTTTTTATTTATAAAAGCAAAAAACTAGGGTGTTGACCCTTTACAAACAAAAGCCCCAAAACCAAAGAAAATTGGGCCAAAAATAGGTTACTTAGAACTTTACATGGGTCATTAATAAACAACTTACAACACAACCTAGGCCATGAACAAACCACACATAGGGTATAGAGAACCCACTTCAATAATGGGTAGGACTTATGCCCATAACGTAGGGAAGAGTCTGGGAAGAGGAGGAAGAATGACCTTTCCTTTGCCAACTAGCAACAATCCAAGCAATATTGTCACTTCCAACACACAAAGAAGAAGGTGGAAGAGGATCCTCCATTGAAGGTTGGGGCTAAACAAGGGCAACAAGTAGAGAAGGATGCACGCACCAAGCAAGATGTTCCCAATAGGGACCAAAGGGCATGAATAAGGCATGCCAACAGAAAGAGACACATAAACATCCTAAGAGGATTCATCATCATCCTGAGAAGAGTCATACGAAGAAGAATTGGAAGCCTAAACAATCAAGTGATCACCATTAGCATCCTTCCACCAAGTAGTAGTGCCTTGGCGATGTGAGAGAACAATTTGTGGCCAAGTGACCAATTGAGAAGCGTTGACAACATTGAAAGGGGAGGCCCTCATAATCTAGTGATTAAGTCCATGGTCTATCCCCAACCACAAGAACCACATCTATAGGAAGTGTGGATATGTCAATATCGATCAAGATGTGTGCAAATGTAGAACATTGGTCCATGAGGGTAATGGTATCATCAACCTTCAAGAAGTGGTCGATAGAGTTTCCAATGGCCTCATAATAAGAATTCTCCTAAAAATGAAGGGAAATATTGGAAAGATGAACCCACACCAACCGCACATTAGTGATTTAGTAAAAGGGTTAAAGGAAGTCCAAGGTTTTACTAAGAGAGTGTTTACCCCTCAATCATGCAAGTTTCTTGGCACTAAGTCATGATCATTAGAAGAAGAAAAAGAAGCAACAAAAAAATATTAATCACAAGGGAAGAGCTCAAAGTTACCAAAAACTAAGGGCTTCCAAGAATCCATCACCCAATGATGAAGATTCAGGAGAGAAGGCTAAAGACCATCAAATCTACACACCAACCAACAACATAGATAGGAACTCCATATTTTTCACCACATCTTGGCCACAAACCAAAACAATGGAGGTCTTGACATAAGGAAGAGGATGGGATTACCCCTTGGGAGGATGGGAAACAACAAATCTGGACACATGAAAAAAGCTCCACCCACTAGCAGTAGAAAAAGGCCCTGAAGGAGGAACCCCAACACCCACAACACCGGCTAGAGAAAAATACCTAAGAACATATCAACTAATAGTAGGAGAAGGCACAAAGGGAAAAAATCCCTCACAATTAGTAGTGAGAACCATTGCGGCAGCACCACCAAGGAGACTGCAAAAGTCACCACAACTATAGAGGAAGCAAGCAACCCATGCCCCTACCCCCTGCATCACAAAAGGGCACAAAAACCCAACACAAGAGCCAAAGACCACAAGTGAGGAGGCAAAGACACCATATCAATGACAAGAGTTGAAGTAAAGGTGAGAAATAGAATTATTGCAAGATCAGGAATCTTATTCAAAAATGCCACTTGAGCAAGAGCCAAATATTTTTTAAGATATGACATTGTTATGTTGGATCCTTGGGTACCATTTCATACTTGACAATTTGATATCAATTGTGTTGAATAAATGATAAATATCTAGATTGCACTTACCTTATTTAAACATTACTTTTTATGAAAAAAAAATAAAAATTCCTAGAAACTAATTAAATAGAATAGTTTCTAAGCAAGTATATGGTTCAAATTGGGTCATGAAAGCAACAAAACTATTATTCTCAATCAATAATTCAAAATTGACAAATATGTGTTGAAATACTCTCTAATCTCTTTAAATGATGAATTTCAATAAACAAAAAATTATTAATCTTGCATAGAGGTTGACGGATGTTGTAAATGGTTTCGAGGTGGTAACACCATAGGGTCAAGAGAAAGTAATGTATTGAGAAAATATAAGAAAAATAGGACACATTTTTACAAGTGAAAATTTTACCAATTGTAGCATAGTGATAGTTGTGCATGTTTCATGATAATTATAAAACTCCTACATGTGGTATTTTATTAAGGATAAAAAAATAAAGGATAAGATCTGCAAACCATGTCTTTTCACAACTTTTGGGCTTCTTTTATCAAACATAAGAGTTTTTGAAATAACATAAATGTGCCCTCAAGGGTCATTCTAAGGAGCTAAGTGTAGTCGAGAAGTATGCATTTGAACATATTGTAAATCTTTACAATTACTCTAAAGTATTAATGTAATAGTGATCGACATCCTTAGACTCATAATGATAGTAAAATTGTAATTTGCAAAAGATCATGGTAAAAAAAAAAGCCAAGGATTTACACTTTTGGAATTTTTATCTGGTTTGGTTTTCTGGGTTAATCTTTTGTGTTGAAATATGATAGTTTTCTTGTTTCATCATTTCATGCATCTTTTCAATAAAATATAAAGACAATGGTAAGCAAATTAACATGTTTGACTAGAAAAAAAAATTGTATATGCATATTAGTTATGTAATATGTTTTATGCTTATTGTGGATCAAATTTGTTGGAATAATTAGGAAACTTTATCTAATTATTCATTGATTAGGTCCTTTGATTACTTTTTCACTTAAGCTAAACTTAAGTGCTTTTTAATCTAGAACTATGCTTTTCTAGCTTAAGTTCTCTTAGTGGTACATTAGTTTAGCTATAATGGAGCTTTATATAGCTCCTCTTTGCTTTTCTTTAGTTCTCCTAATTTTAGGATTGGGTAATCTCTTGATTTTTATAAAGAAAGCCTTCATTCATTGTATCTCCAATATTATTGTGTACAATCAATATAGATATTTTAGGTTGTTATTGAGCATATTATTTTTGCATAATCTATTTTTTGTGATAGGTGCTCTACTTGTAGATTATTTTTGGCTCTTGTGGTTGTATCATCAGTTTCTACATGGTATCAGAGCATCAAATCTGTTAATTTCCAATCAACAAGCTTTAGAGATCCAACCTTGGGTTATTTTTATGTGCATATTAGCCTCAAACAGAGGTTGTCATCGCATTCGTAGTGTCCCAAAACCTTGATATCAACTATCCTTTTGTCAAAATTTGAGCAATTGAAATTTTAGATCAATTTGATTGAGGGCAAAAAAATAAAAGCAAAATCTAAGGGTATTTAAAAAAATTGGGCACTTTGGAGTGAAACGGAGGTTATTATCGATCTTAGAAGACCCGAGAACCCTAATTCACTTGTCAAATCAACAAAATTGGAGGTCAGCAAAAAAATTGGTAATTTTTGGCACAAAAATTTGTATTGTATCCTACAAATCCATATGGAATCTGTACCCACAGGCGCTACATAAAATTCCACAGAGGTCATACAATTTTTCCATCGCTGACTTGTGTTCTTTTTTTAAATCATTAAATGTATATGAGGTGTTTATATATTAGAAGTGCAAAGTCAAAGGGGGAAGGTACGCCTTTGTACATAAAGTTGCACAAATCAAATCAATTGACATCAGTTGTACCAATAGACCAGCGCACCCTATACAACCTACGTAGTGCTAACCTCATTGCCTTTCTTGGGAAATGTGCTAAGTTTGGCCCATTCCACTATTTTTAGTGCCCATCTAATTTTCGACACAGGAGAATCATCTCAAGAATGTTTTGTGAAGCCAAGGAATATTTTTCGTGGATTTTTTTTAACAAGAGAGCCTAATCTTTTCCTAGCGAAGGGGAATATTTTGTTGACATCAAAGATTCGGTCAACTCTTTGACCCATTTCAAGCCTCCAAATGGTAGTCAACCCAGGTGTGGTTTTTTGTCCGTGACTTAGGCATATGGGCTTGAAATTGCGCAAATGAGATATCATTGGAAATATAATTCTAGCATCAATCCAGTGGTGCAAGTGGTTTTATCAGATTCTACTCCAATTTTTCATAACAAGCCTCCAAAGTCAACTTTCAATTTTGCACTTCTGGGGCCATATCTTGCACATCCGAACTATGTTTTTCAACACCAAGCATCATTGGAAAGCTCTCAGAGTCCTCTATCTATATCTCGAGTCCTTTTTCACAGAATACTCATTAGGTAGATAGCAATCTTGTCATTTTGGGTTCCTTTCTTGGAAAATGTGCAAATCTGTTGTTTTTTTTGTGCTTCAAGTGAAAAAAAATTGGCATTGAGAGAATCTATATTGTTGTATTAGTCTAATTCTATACTTTTTTATAATTTATCATGGACCCAAATCATATTGCTCCTCTTATTCCATTCTACTACTATGATTGGAAAAATCAAATGGAGATTCATCTGAAATTCCTGGGGTTAAACACAGTGACCACGGGTACAAAAATTGAGCCTACGCCTGTTGTTGATAAAAGAAAATGGTTTAATAGATGTGATGAGGATTTTGGGACATATCCATGTCTATGTCTCTAGACCTCCTCTTTCATGTTGACTCTTGCACCACACCCAATCAGATCCAGACTACATTGGAGTCCTTGTTTGGGAAGCAAGTTGCATTGAGAGGTTTTCAATTGGAGAATGAGCTTATTAGCTTGAATCCTACGAATTTTGATAGCATCCAGGAATTCTTCACCCAACTCAAGTCTCTCATATTATAGTTACAGTAATGTGGTATTTGAAAGAACTCTATATTGATTCTCTTTATCCTTGCCAAGCTTGGTCCTAATTATTCAGTTTTTGTTTCTGCCTTTCATGCCACTAGAGATGCAGTTGGTGTACTTGTCACCATGCCTTCACTTGATGAGTTTTCTTCTCAACTCACTCGAGATAAAACCAAGTTGGTTTAGATGGGTCGATGAAGTCTTCCAAATCACAAGCTCTTGTTGCATCCTATGGCACCATAGATCAGAAGGCTTACATGGAAAAGGCAAGAAACAAAAACACAAGGATTCCAAGTCATATGAGTAGCCCAAGGACACACAATCACATGATTCTTCAAATTATTCTTCCTTTTCTAAGAGGTCATCATCGAAGAAGGATAAGTTGAACAATGCAAATTGTACTAAGAGAAGACACAATGAGCATTGATGTTATGCAAATAAGATAAATGAGTTGATGCATCTTCTCGAGAAGCGCAATATTAACCACCTTCATCTAGTACCTCTTCTAACACTTCAGGACGTGAACATGCTGGTTCATCTTCTATGTAACGTGGTGAAGAGAAGATGAACGATCATTCTCTCTTTGCATCTACACATCTTTACTCCTTTAGGTGGCTTCTTGATTCAAGTGCCCACATCATTGGCATCATCAAAGGGTATGTTCTCTTCTTTTGAGCATTGTGCATTTCCACATATTTTCATGGGTAATAATACTTACATGAGTGTAATGGGAGTGGTTCTATTGAGGTTGATGATGGCACATTCACTAATGTTCTTTGTGTCCCTGCACACTCTTCTAACCTCCTTTCCATTTACCAGATTACTCATAGTAGGACAAACAAAATAGTTGACTTCACCCCTAATTCAGTGCTCATCAAAGATATGCATAGTAGAGAGCTTACTGCAGTTGGTAGTATTGATCAAGCATCGCGGTAGTATGAGTTCTCTCATTTTGCTCCCATTGAGCATGCAATTCTATTGATTGGTCCTATCTCTCATGCACCAAGAGTGGATTAGGTATCTGAGGAGAGGTTTGGTCAATTGAACCTATGTGTTCTTCAATCATCCATAGTGGTTCCTAAGACTTTTTTAATCCTTTTCCACCTCTTGCTTCTTCAAAGGTTAGTTCAATTCAACAGGTTGATTGTTCCCTTCCAATTTCAACAAAGTGGGATGAGTACTTGCTAGACATTGTTTGATACATCACAAACTCTAAACATTAGGGACATGATTGAGGATATTTAATTCCTCTTTAATGGCTGATTGAGCATTCCTCTCATTTCATCTTCATGGCCTTCAAAGGTTGTTCATTAGGTAACTTCATAGGTTCTTTAGATTTGCTTTAGTTGATTTGTCATATCATGATTCAATTATTTAGACAGTTGAGTAGTCTTCCATGGCACACATCATAAGACTGATATTTCCATCTCCTTTCATGGAGTTTCTAATGCCTTGGCCATTTGATTTGTTTCTTCCCAAGGGGAGGAACGTGGTTTGTCACTTTTGGATCTTCATTACACTCATCCTTGAGCCTTCATCTTTGACATTGGAGCTTCTCTCTTATGGGGGAGATACATTGTCTCTTCTTTTCTCTCCTATGGGGAGAATCTTGATTGTACTTTTGTGACCGATTCAGTACTTGAGGAGACATCTCAAGTATTTCATGCTTGTCACATGTACTCTCTTTTTCATTTATTGTATTTACTCTCTTTTGGAGAGGAGTTTTGTCCCACTAGGATTTCTCATTTTCTCCAATTGTGAGAGTTGCATTAGTTTGTACATGAATACTTGATCAGGCCTTTATTGTCGAGACTCATTCATGCATACATTTGGCATTCATATTAGCTCTTTATCTTATCCCTAAGTTAATTTGAAGGGAGGGGGGGTGTTGGAGTAATCAGGACACTTAATCTAATTATTTATTAATTAAGTCCTTTAATTACTTTTTCACTTAAGTAAAACTTAGGTGCTTCTTACGTTAGAGTTATGTCTTTCTAGGGTAAGTTCTCTTGGTGGTACTTTAGTAAAGTTGTAGTTGAGTTTTATTTAGCTCCTCTTTGCTTTTCTTTAGTTATAATTTTAGGATTAGTGCATCTCTTGCTTTCTATAAAGCAAGCCTTTGTTCATTGTATCTCCAATATTATTGTATGGAATCAATACAGAATTTCCAGGTTGTTATGAAGCATATTATCTTAGCTTGATCTTTTTTTTGTGATAGGTGTTTTGCTTGCAGAAGATTCTTGGCTCATGTGGTTGTATCATCAACTTTTACAAAATTGACATCAAAGAAGTTTTGTTCCTTAATTTTTGACATTTGGGCAATGCATTTTATGATGGTATGACTAATTTTATAAATTGATGTCCATACTAGAACAAATAGTGCAAGTGAAAAAGGTGGATTAGTCTCTACATAGCAAGTGATATCCAACAAGAAGTGGAATACAAAAGAATGGCTACTAAAAAAATGATGACTCAAACAGATGAAGCAAGATTCGTCAAGTTAGAAGATGTAGGGAGCACATTTATAATCATTAGGAACATTGACAACTTATAGAACATTGTGGAGGCTATTATGAAAAATATGTTTACATAAAGGACCATAAAGCAAATGAAGAGCTCAAGAAAGAGAAGTCCCAAGCATATGAGAATGAGCAATAACATATCAAACAAGCACCTCCAACTCTACCTCCATTTTGTATATAAAACCAAGGTTAAAATGCTACCAAATGAATGCAATGTACATATTTAAAAATCTAACCATTGATTGGCTAAAAGATAGTGGATTATATTTAATCGTTGGTGTAGTAATTGCTCATGATTACATTTGAAATTACTTAACATACATTGATCAATTCTCATAGAAAATAAAAATATAAACAAACCAATCCTCCCCACTTACCCACATATGCTTAGTGATCAATTTCCATGAAAAATAAGAGCCTAAATAGCTTTGTTATGGAATAAGGAAGTCAAGAACTTGCCCCAATGTAAAGTCCTCTCCACTACTCAACAAGATCAAATAAAATATCATTTCTTGTGAATAATAATATCTATATTATCGGTTCATGTTAAAGGCCTAAGAAATAAATAAATGGTGAGAAAGAATGTATCCTCAATGTGTCACCCAAAAGGTTTCATTAAAATTTTGATGGGGCTTCCAAGGGCAATCCTAGTCTCATTAATGCAAGTGTGATCATCAAAAGTAAGAGGTGCCTTTTGTGCATGAGGGATCCCTTTTCCATGGTTTTCAAACTAATAATGAGATAAAATGAAAGACGATTGTCTCAAAATTGAGATTTGCATCTTCTTTGGGTTTAAGGCATCTTGTGGTTAAGGGTGATATCATTATTTTGATCAAGTGTCTTTATAAAGGCCCTTGTCTATGTTGGAACATTTTGAATAGCATTGTTATCACACTATTATTGAAAGAAAATTGTGGCTATTGATCTATTGTCTAATATTGAGGTGATGCAATAACCTTTCTTGACCATTTTGAGCAATTCTAGAGTATCAAGGATAAGATTGGATATAATATTATCCTTTGACCTTAATTATTAATGGTTTTTCCTTAAGTGACTAATATTGGTAATTATTCACGTCTAAGGGAAATATATTGGGCATGTAGGTTGTTTGATGTGCATGTAAAGAATAGAAAACTTCATGTCCACATATCTTATTAGATTTGGCATGTATTCATGTTGTGTATTCAAATGCTTCACCTATTATTATGGTCACTACTTGTTTCTTTGCTATCGTTTGGCATTTGCTTAAAATGCACTTGGTGACAAGTATCATCAAGTACATCAATTAGAGATGCTATAGAGGGGATTCTTCATCATGATGGCCAAGCATCATAGCATTACAAAACCTCATGACCCTTTTTACGAGGTAAAATTTTAGATATGCAATTTTTAAGTGCAATGATTGTGTAACTCTAGGTTTTGTTAATGCTAGTGTTGGTGAGAAAGTCTTATTGCTCAAAGACATCTATTTGTGAAGATTTTGTTCAAAAACTCGCAATGGTTGTTTCATTAGTTGAGCATAGGTTTTGGCTTATTTATCTTTTGCTGTCTTCTTTGTTCAACAATGTGGATGTTGTGTAAGCACCTAATGTTGGAATTATGACAATTGATGAGTTATATTCCTTGCCCTTGTTGAAGGATTTTAGTTTTGCAAGAAAAGAAGGCTTATATTTGTACCTAGGGCAAGTGGTGGAAAACCTTATGGCCACCCAAATATCAAGGGTACCTTTAGTTTTTGAGAGATTTTAATATTCCATGGATTCAAGTTGTTTGAAGCAATCAAAACAAAAAGTGGAGCGATTCTACACGGTCAAATTCATTACTCTTGTTGCTTCTTTTGTTAGTTTGGCCTTAAAGGGTAGACTGAGTGGCAAGGGTTCAGTTGTAGTAGAGGAACCAGCTAGTTAGGGTGTTAGCCCTTTAGTTGATGGGCGAAAGGGCTGGTGATGTGTAAGGTGCGCTTTGAAACAGGTACCTCAATCCCACACCAAGGACCAAGATGTGAGAATTGCTAGTTTTGGGTTTGGTATTGTTTAATTGTATTGTGTCTTCTCCGCAAAACATGTTGTAATTACTTGTAACATTTAGTTGTTTGTTTGTTGTGTCTATGCTGATTGTTGTTCTATTTAGTCTTGTTTTAGATTTTGATGTTCTCAGCCTACTAAATTGCTCTGTAAAAGGGTTGGGGCCCTAGTTTCCCATTTTATCTTATCAAAAACAATGGAAACAAATCTCAATGCAATCTATCACAACAAAAGGCACAACTTACTGCACACCATACTGCTATAAAATTTATGTAAATATTCTACCAACAGAACAACTAGCAATAAAAATTACTGATAAATTTTATTAAAACTTCAGCGATTATTGTTTAAATGAATAAATCTACAATGATCTTTTTTAGACTTTAATAACTGAACCAGAGTACTTCAATATCTTTAAATTGTTATAGAATCATTCCTTTTATGAGAAAGATATTACATCCTTATAATATTGACACTGTTATTGCCTAATCCTCATCCGCCATGCCCTGTGAGATGCCCAAACATTTCTTGTGTCATGTCTTATTAAGCACGACCCTTCAAAATGATATCTGTTTTTCCTTGAGATGCTTAATTATTTTCTTTGTCTTTTCTCTGTTGATTTCCAGTGCCTGTTTCTTTAGGACCATTATTTTACTTACTTTGAGGGATCACAAATTTCAGTGCATCTGTGCATTGCCAAGATACAATATAATGATTAACCAAAAAAAAAGAATCGACTGTTGCATTTTAAAACAGAAAGCTACTCCTGAAATAGCATTTCAAGCCACAGAAAGCCATTACACCTAGTTCCAATGCTTATAAAAATATGTAACCCAAATAAAAACAGAGCCGATAAGAACTTTCACAAGTGGTAATTATATAGAGATGCAATGAAATTGTTATGCCAGTGTCAAAAACAGAGCCTGAAGTCCAATTGCAAAAAACACAAACAAAACGAAAAATCTTCGTTCTGTTTGTGTTTTTTACAATTGGACTTCAGGCTCTGTTTTTGACATTGGCATAACAATTTTCATTGCATCTCTATATAAATAAATATATGAAAAATCCTTTTTCTTTTGTTTGTGTTTTTTGCAATTGGACTTCAGGCTGGTTTTGACATTGGCATAACAATTTTTATTGCATCTCTATATAATTGCAACTTGCGAAAGTCCTTGTTGGTTCTGTTTTTGTTTGGGTTGCATATATATATATGAAAAATCCTTTTTCGTTCTGTTTCTGTTTTTTGCAGTTGGACTTCAGGCTCTGTTTTTAACACTTGCATAACAATTTTCATTGCATCTCTATATTAAGAAAACTTGTGAAAGTCCTTGTTGGTTCTATTTTTGTTTGGGTTGCATATTTTTATAGATATTGGAACTAGGTTGCATATTTGTAGCTTGAAATGCTAGTTCAGGTGTAGCTTTCTGTTTATAAATGCAACAGTTAATTTTTTTTTTTGGTTAATCATTATATTCCATATTGGCAATGCACGGATGGACTGATATTTCTGATCCCTATATATATACAGAGAGAGAGAGAGAGAGAGAGAGAGAGAGAGAGAGATGTTATGTAAGTTTAAAAATAGAACCTCAGATCTAGATATAGTGACATTATTAGCTGAATGTTCTCCATCAAACATTGCTTCATCCTTACCATGTACATGGCAGGAAATTTACTCCCTATTGCTCAGGAAGAAAAGGCAGGTATGGATGCCATAAGTCCCTAACAGAGAGAGAGAGAGAGATGTTATGTAAGTTTAAAAATAGAACCTCAGATCTTGATATAGTGACATTATTAGCTGAATGTTCTCCATCAAACATTGCTTCATCCTTACCATGTACATGGCAGGAAATTTACTCCCTATTGCTCAGGAAGAAAAGGCAGGTATGGATGCCATAAGTCCCTAATCCATCGTCCATTCCACTTCTTCAAATGAACAACTTCCAAAATACAGTAATACTTCAGTTCTTATAACTAGATTACATAAGCTTGGATTTCCCAGCATGAAGTTCCTTCAATTCCTTTGATCGAGCATCCAACTACTTACATTTAACATATATCCAATGATAATTGTCTGCTCCCTAATTCAAGAAACATTCTCTATGAACCCCTTTATATCAAACACGGAACTTTGATCCTTCTTTGTAATGATGCCCTGTTTACACAACACATATAAATATTATACTCAACACATATATCATAGTTGTACTTTTGCAATGTATCAAATGAAGAAAAACAAGTTTCAGATGAAATTGTAATTTTTCAAAAATGGCAGTCTTTTCACAAAAGAGTAGATATGAAAATGTACCTTTTCAGTTATAATGGCTGAGATAAGATTTGCAGGGGTAATGTCAAAAGCAGGGTTCCAAACAGAAATCCCAGATGGAGCTACTTGTTGCCCTTGGCCACCAAGAGCATGAGTTAGTTCTTTTGGTGACCTCTCTTCAATTATTATTTGCTCACCAGTGGAAATAGAGAGATCCACTGAGGTCAGAGGAGCAGCTATATAAAATGGTATATGATGGTGGAAAGCCGAGAGTGCCAGATTATATGTCCCTATTTTATTTGCTGTGTCACCTATGAAAATGTAATACCAAGTTAGAAAGCCTTAACCTACAAGAACACCAGTAGGCCAATCATCTAATGAAATTTAATCTGATGAACATCAATTTTAACTATCATAGCAAAGAAATTGCAGGATACTAATAGTAATTATAATTGCATACCATTTGCTGCAATCCTATCTGCTCCTACAACTATTGCATCTACACGACCTGACTTTTGCAATGCAGCTGCTGCAGAATCTGCTATAAGCACTGCTGGTATATGATCATGGACCAATTCATATGCGGTGAGCCTTGATCCCTGGAAGAAATGAAACAAATATTTAAGTAAATAAAAATCTTGATATTGAAATCATAGGCAGTAAATTTGTTCAAGTATGAAATTTCAATTAGACACAGAGAGTTGCTCATAAAGTTCACCAATTTTCAGTGTTTGAGGGATACAATGGGAAAGTTCCTTGGGAAGAACATTAAGAAAAACTCATCTGTTGCATTCAAAAATCAAAAAAGTTTGCAAACCAGGAGTAGCTGAAATAAAATATTGTGAAATTTTCCACCTAATCTCTTCAAAAGCAGTTAGCCTATGAACTTGTGAGCCATAAATACATTCTCCATGTTAAGAGAGGACCCTTAATCACATAATAACCAAAAACGCCTCTTAAACATCAAACAAGCTCAGTTGGCAGGTGGAAATTACTACATATGCTAAAGTAGATGACTTTTCAAATTGAAAAAATTAATGATAACTTTTCAAGCTGAAATGGTAATGATAATTTTTCAAGTTATATTGATTATTAGAATTTAGATACAAAAAACATTGAACAGTTTTCTCGAAATTTTTTTACATGAAGTGAGTTCTTAGACTAAAACTTAAGAGTTCACTATCAGAGACTTACTAACAACCATCCAATGGTACCTGGTTGAATGGTCTGGTTTCTGTGCAAAAAGCAGTCTCTAACAGACCCTCAGAATGTAGTGCACGAATCACACCAAGAGCAGTACCATATCCAGCTGTTGCAAGGCTGCCCACACATTAACACATCACTAAGTCACATGAGAGTCGTGCAGAGTTCACAAAGAAAGGGATACATCAAACATATTAATGAAGTTCTGTCATACCTTCCAGTGTTACAATGAGTCAAAACATTGAGGTTGTGACTTTTATTGGTTTGGTGTAGAATAAATTTAGCCCCATGTAAACCGATTGCTTTGTTAGAATTCACATCATCTATCAGCATTTTTTCAGCAGCTTCAATATAGACCTGTACAGAAAAGAAATTCAAAAATAAAATTAGAAGAATAAATTAGCAGTATATACTATATTCATACAAAATGTTTTAACTTGACTATCCATAGATGATTGGACCACAGCAATACTTTATATCGTTACTAACTCAAAAAGTCCCTCCTTGTGAATATTCACCACCCATTCCTCTGCTGATCTTTCATAACAAGTACTTGTGTTTGTATTAAACATAAACCAATTACTGCTTGCCTCACTGATCAGCAAAAGATGGATTCATCACCCATACCAGCCATCAACGTATAAAATCAGGAAAACCAACACTAACAGATGTAGTATAGGGTACTAGATATAAAACAAAGTGAACCTGAAGAGAAAACCTTAATGCCATGCAAGATGTAGTAGATGGTACTAGATATAAAACAAAGTGAACCAGAAGAGAAAACCTAAATTCTATGCGGGTCCCTTCACAGTTGGAAAAAGATACTCCAGACGATAATGAAGTTTTGAAAAGAATGAAAAAGTCACATCAAACGTTTAACGAGATGGAGAGCTAGAATGTGAACAAATTCACTATGCACATAGGAAACACAGATGGGCTTTTAAAACTGTGAAACCAAAGAAACAGAATCTATCTCCTACGTTACAAGAATCTCTTTCCTACGGTTCACACATCCACAAAAATTACTAAGATCACTGCCAAGTTGGAAACTAGCATTGTGCAGGTTCATAAGTTCCTCCTAAAACATATGACCAAAGAAGAAGACAAAAATCAGGAATTTGCTAACATGAAATGTGATGCTCTGGAAATAGAAACACCAGGTGTACACCTGTTACAACATCATCTTTACAATAATATTTTGATAAAGTAAACATTCTCAGACAGGCAGGAAATGTAATGAAGGTGGTAGGAATTTTGAAAAATGTGATGCAAAACATAAAAAGAGGAAAATATAAGATGCGTTGCTTGAGAGTTGATCATCAAACAATTTTCAGTGAATTAAAAAATGTTTTGTATCCTAGTTATCTCAAAGCTTTATAGAATGAGCATCAGATTGTCAAACTGTCAATACCTGGGACCAAATTGACCTTAATGACAAAAACAAATTCTGGACTAAATAAATATTGCCTTGTCACAGCTAAAAATAATTTGGCAGAAAAGATCCAGGAATTTTTAAAATTACCAGATCCTTAAGGTAAAACTAGATATGTCATTTAATGAAACCCAACAGTTGAGATGCATAAGAAAGATATGGATTCCAAGTATAAAGCAAAGCTGGAAGAGGCTATGAGGCTATGACATGCAATGAGAGATGGAAGGTCAACTGTGACAATCAAAAGAAATCGGCAGCTTTGAGCAAGTAATCTATGCACAAAAGTTGAGAACAGAAAGTTAAGGCATGGATTGTTGATATGAATACATACCATCAACCACCATCATAGGACCTGTGCATAGTGCAACTGAGTTATTTAACATACCACAAATTGAGGACATATAAGAGGGTATGGAAAATATTTCACACGGTAATACATTAATGATATCCTCTTTCCAACCAGAAACGTCAACAGAGGTGAATACAGCAGGGGAATAGGTTCTCAGCTACAACATTAAGATGGTGAAGAAAACAAAACTATAATGCTCGCCACACCGCAGCAAACAGCTAAGAATCATGAACATTCTCTCAAAATCTTAGTCTACTCATGCAGCCAGAGATCATTGTTAGGAACTGAAGACAATACTTTGATAAAGAACTTTATTATAGGTTTGAAAAGACACCACCAATGGATTCCAGCTATGCTGCTCTTTGTGGCACTGTTTGGTATGCATACATTGACCTTAAGCTTTTTACTTTTGTAATCACATCCTATCTCCAATAGTTGATCTCTATATATGTGTATCATTTACCATAATTATCTAAGCTTTTAAACTTAGAAGAACAATTCAGCTCAAAGCAACTTTTTAGTTTCCAGCAACCATTAGGATGGGAGTGAAACAAATGCCATAACAAACTTTTATGTTCAATAACTACAGGCTAAAACCATTGAAACAGAATCCCAAGCAACAGCTAACCCAACACGACTAAAATTTAATGCCAAAAGTTTTCCAGGTGAACATTATGGACATTAGCCAAACACCTCACTAACTGTTCTTCAAACGTCACTTTGCATCCCAACTGTGGGAAATGCAGTTCCAAGTAATGCAATGATAGAGGAAAGGTATAGAATATCTAAAGCTCTCAAACTTATTTGGTTAATGGGTCATAGAATACTCCTATAGTACATTTGGCTCAAAGAAAATCATAGCATCTTTACGTCAGACAGAATAAATAAAACATCTAACAAATGTATCCCCCTAGTCATGACACCTTCACCAAAGGAGATTTCAGATATTGGTTAACACTTTGCATTTTGTAACCAGCTTCTTAAGGACAGAGATGCCAATATCTATGTAACTGCGAAGACCTACACTGAATACACACAGGAAACAACCCAGAAAAAATTAACAATAGATTTTTCTTATTTTATCTTTCCACAAATATTTTCATTCATTGGACATCTACTCTACCAGCCGGATACAACTTACTGGGCAAACCCAACATGTCTGAACTCTTATGATGTTCATTAACACTCTGCAACATGCAAAACTGAATGCTTTGATGATCCTAGACACTTTGCATAAACCTGATGTTACTCTGCACCATAAATACATCCCGAGGGTTTCTGCCTCAACAAGAATTCAAATTGAAATGCCTGTAGACTTCTGTCTCCAAGCACCCAAATCTGCTGAAGCAAAGCACCCTCCTGGGAATGAAATTGAGTTTTTTGGCTTTAGTTTTCAAAAGATGCCTTTTCCTTTTCATCCTGGTGCTTCCTATGCTCTCATTTCCTACTCCTCAATCAGTGGCAGTCACTCCTAAATCAATGGCAATTAACTGCTTAGTCTACCCTTCAACAATCGTGTTAACTAATAGGCACTGAAATACTCAGCCGCTGCTCAACTGGAAGACACAAGGGCTCAGCAACCTTATTCAAAAATGCAACATGCATTTCTAACTGAAAAACTGAAAATAACTAGACTAATCTATAAATGCTGCTCATACACTGGCCAAGCACTCAACTACAGATTACAAAGGGGACATTACAAATCCTCCCTCCCTGAATTTACTTGCCCTCAAGCAAGACAAAGCAAGGTGATCTAGGATGGCAGCCAACTCCCAAGTGGTATACTCCCAAGGCACACCTTACTGTTGCACCAACATCTGAGTCCATACACAGTTCCTCAACCGCTTCTCTCTAGTTCCAAGTATCTGCTCAAGCACTAATAAATAACTTTCCTTCATCATTGAGAGATGGAGGCTTAGCTGAAGGTGTTAACTGTTGTACCGCTGCTATTTTCAAGCTTGATACATGAATATTATTGTTAATCAATCATTAGGAGGAAGCTCCAACTTATAAGCCACCTCATCAATGCATTGAACTACCATGTAAAGACCACAAAAGTGAGGTTTGAGTTTTTCAACCCCACCCTATGGGACTGCAATCAAAGGGAATCCATGTCCCCGCCTCAAAAAGCCTCCATGAAATACTTGTCAGTATAGATCTTTTGCTGATTTTGTGCACATTGAAGCTGATTGTGTAGAGCTGTCAAAACCTACCTAGTCTGCTAAATGATATCTACTACTATAGGTACCCGTGTTTCAAGAAGCATAAATTCCAAGAAAGTTGATGCATCATATCCATACAATGCCATAAAAAGGGTATCCATACAATGCCTTAAAAAGGGACATCCTGATTGACATGTGATGGGCAGTATTGTAGCAATACTCCCCTGGGTACAGCCACCACACTCAAGCTGTTTGTTGATGATCAATAACAAAACTTCTCAAGTACCCTTCAACACATTTGTTCACTGTCTCTATTTGCCCATTCATCTAAAGATAATAACTAGTGCTAGGTGTCAACTTTGTCCCCAACAACCTGAAAAATCTTGCCAAAAAGCACTCATGAAATGTGCATACCTATTGTTAACTACAATGCATGGTTCCCATGCAGGTAAAAGATCTCCCTGAAGAAAACATCTACAACCTATTCACTGGGGATTGAGATAAAGTGTACAAATTTTGTCAACCAAGCTACAATCATTAAGATAAAACTCTTTCCTCCCACCTGATGCAAACCTGTAATGAAACCCATGGACACAGATTCCCACATTTATGGACTAATCAGAACTATGTTGTGCCAACAAAATCCAGGAGGAGGGGAAAAGACAACTAAAAGCCCAAGAATAGAAAGTTAGGCCTGGTGCATAGGGCCCTATCCTTTATAGTGGGCTGTCAACTTGTTGATGTGTATTTTGTACACGACCAAACATAGAATAAAATACCTAAAGGTACCTTATCCTCTCTTGAACAAAGTTTCCCGACTGCTGATTCCATCCTTGATAAGTACTTTAAGCAATACATTTCATCATGTTCCTCTGTCTCGTGGATTCGACACTGCCCTGGCCTTGCAAACTCGGACAATCTGTGGGGATGAAGCTGTGTATCCAATCTCCACCAAAGTTGAGGAAAATCAACTTGTTGCTCCTCATTAAACTGTTGTTGCTCCATTGAGAAATCTTTTCCTTTTTTTTTATTTTTTGATTTTTTTGGATTTTCTATTTTCACTTTTTTTTTGGATTTTCTATTTTTCACTTTTTTTTGGATTTTATGTTTTTCACTTTTTTGGATTTTCTGGAATAAGAGAGATCTTGAATATCTCAGATTCAACTTGAGAGCTCAATTGGTTCCAGCTTGCTTCCTTCTTTTCGCAAGTCCAACTGACGACCCAACGATCACCTTCCTTCTCTGTATCACTTTCATTGAGTGTTGAAGATGGCTTTCCACTGATCTTCCTTGTATTCAAGAGATCGCATTTGTTGTTAGGCACTGCTAATTTTGTTGAGTTGTTCAGGCGTTTATCGCGATCATGCCCTCCTTCTAGCACCAATTCTGCTCCCTCTACTTCATCTTCATCAATGATTTGGGCTAAGAAGACATCCGTGTTGGTCAAGAAATCTAAGATGTGCTTGTCGTCTTCAAAGACTTGAAAGTTGGTGATGTTATCTGGGACTGAAGGGACTGAGGTCAATTCTACTGTGAACTTCTTTAATCCCTCCATAGCCAGTGGTACCAAAGAGCTGGCGGCTTGTGCAAGGGAATTAGCCACTTGATTCTGATGTCTGTATATGGACTTGATGTTGAAGGCCTCAAAACTTTCAATGAGATCCCAGACTCGATTCCGATATCTAGTCAGCCTTTTGTCATGGCACACATATTGCTTTCTGATTTGCCTTATTACTATTTCTGAATCTCCATATACCTGCAGTAATTTAGCTCTCTTTCTGATAGCCAACAATAATCCATGAAACAATGATTCATACTTAGCCACATTGTTAGTGCAAGGGAACTGTAGCCTATGGGCGGCAAGGTAAGTTTCTCCTGCCGGACTGATTAATTCGAAGCCAGCTCCAGATCCTTGCTTGGATTTAGATCCATCGAACTTTAATGTCCATATTGAATTCTCTTGGCCCTCTGGGCTTTCCACTGATGTGTCGGATAGAATTTCATCTTTTGAAGAACTTTCAACTTCTGGATTTTTAATTTCTTCTACAATCAATGTTTGTGGGACCCTCTTGTATACTTGTTCTAATGCAGTCTGGCACAAAGCACAAGATAATTTTGAATGGATGGCATTATGTATCCTACACCAGTTAGGGAGGAGCAGATCTTGGACGGACGCCAAATTGCCAAGTTGCATACTTTGTTGCACACTCTTGTGGACAAATTTTCTAAAATTTTCAAACATTCCATCATCATCCTGGTCGGATCCTTGGTCACTTTCCACGACAATCTTTGTGGATTCCATCACTTCTTGTCGACTGTCTTTGTCTTGCAGGTTCTGTATCATCAAGACTTCTTCCACTTTAGGTTTGTATGTCACTAAATCAGTCTCTAAGAATAGGACTTCATTATCTTCTCCATACTCCGTTATCATAAGTCTCAATCTCGGAATACTGTCGATTTTGATTTGGTTTGGGACTCCTCTCCAAGGTAGCCACATATGTGCAAAGTCCGTTGACACATATCCATTCAACTTTCATGACCAATCTCTACTCAAAAGCATCCCATATGTGTTGGGTATATCCACAATTGATATGTCTATGAAATTTTGAACCCTTGGGTCTGTAGCCAATTGCATGTGGATATTGTTTAGTTCTCCCATGACCAGAACTTTTGTCTTGTCTAATTGAGTAACTTTCCTCCTGGTAGGTGCAGGAGTTATTCCCAGCTTCTGGTAGACAGCCAAAGGCATCACGTTACTAGAAGCTCCTGAATCATATAGACAGTTGTGCAATAATTTCCCAAAGATTCTGACTGACAGCAGGAACGGGGCTGGCTCATCTTTCCCTTGGTAAAGAATTGAGGAATCCTCATTGCGTTCTTGATTCTTCACTTCATTGTTCTTTGAATTGTCACTCTTTTCTGACGTTTCCTCTTTTGAATTATCTGTATTCTTTAGAGGCTTTCCTTTCTTGATTGCATCTTTCTTAGCCGCAACCCCCTTTTCTGGAAGGGTCTAACTTGTAGTGAGACTTTCTTTGACAGTGGGTTGAGTTTTCTTAGCCTCGTCTCTTTTGAGCAATACCTTGCCTTCCAACATGTATTCCTTTTTAGTTGGGAAAGTAACGGTCTGGACCATACATTCATCTTGTTCAGATTGTTGCTTGCTATCAGCTTTACCTTCAATTACATTAACGGAGGCCTGAACATTGTTAATTACTTCTTTGGATGTATTCTGAATACTTGGCCTTACTGTGTTTGAATCACTCAGACTGTGAATCACAGTGTCTTTAATTTCTGATACCTTCAGTAGTTCATACAGTGGGAGGGTAATTTTAACTTTCTTGAGCTCTTCCAATACCAAGATAGCCAGCCTTTTCATCTCATCTCTTGGCGGAGGAGGTACATTCCTTTGCCTATAGTCTCGCATATCTTGTGGATACTCCGGATTATTACTGGCTTGGGGATCTGGAGGAGTTGAGAAATTGTTTGGAGGGATCGATGTTGTCAGAGGTTCTTGATTTCTCTGATTCCTTTGGTATACCCTCGGACCTACACCTCCCGAGGACTGGTGGAATACTTCTTTTATCCCCTCAACTAGGACGTTGTTATTCAAAGGTGGGAAATAATACTCTGAGTCTTCAACAAGTTCATTTGCTGATGCAGGTGGAAACTAGGAACCAAGAGGTACCATTGGTCCATTAGCCGATTCTGGTGGAAATCTCCCATTCTGAGTTTGGTTATTTTCTCCTCTTGGTAAATGTTTGTAGCTTTCCACGACCATGGCTTGATCATACCGGGTAGTCGGGACCATTTCATATCCTGTTGTAGGAGGATTTTCAGGTGGATCATTGCTTTGCATCTCCTGCTGGAATATGTCGGCTAAAATTTTGAATTCAGGACACTGCAACTAAGAATGTTGATTTGTATTGTGGAGTCTACACCAACTGGACAAGGCCGCCTCTGCTAGAAACACTTTACTGGTAGGATGATTTTCTTGATTCTGTGAACTCGATGGGTTGTCTAATGGCGTCACCACGTTTCCATTATTAGGAGTTGTATTCCATGTTCTCCTTCTAGCGCCAATTTTGTTGATGTGTATTTTGTACACGACCAAACACAGAATAAAATACCTAAAGGTACCTTATCCTCTCTTGAACAAAGTCTTTGAATGCTGAAGATGTCGTGAAAAGGATCAATCGAGATGACTTCAAGGTTCTTCGTTGTAGGATCTCTACGTGTGGATAAGCACCAGTGGTCGTTGTATATGCTGTTTCTTCAAGGGGCCTTACGTACTTTCAGAGAAAGCTTGTCTGTGTTACTCTCTTTTCGACTGCAGGAACAGGATTTTCCTAACACTAATAGATTCTCAAAAAAATGTCAAAAGATAAGGGTTTCAAGGAAGGAATGCTAATCTAATCCTAAGAATGACTCGATGAAGGCTAGACTTGGTAAGATTCTACCAATTACAGTATCGCCAAGAAATTACAACTCTACTGGAATTGATGCGATCTTCTAAGGTGATTCAGTAACTTTCAAATCATCAAGGATATAGATACTATCATAGAGATACATATCAATACTTCCAAAATGATTGAAATTTTAAGCAATCTCAATATTTCCAGTTGACCACACAAGGCGTCCTTACAATCAGTAAGAAGCTAGTGGTTTGGAACGTGAATCTCACCAAAGATCGAGCACAACACTTAGTCCTTCAAATTTAAACGCTATTTCAACTGAGAGTGATTCAAGAAAATAAACAATCATGAAGATAGCCACAAGTATTGCAATAAAACACCATAACTTCAATATTTTATTGATCTCAAAGCCAAATGGACAACAATTGTTCAAAATTCTTTCTTCACTACTCAATCTTACTACACATTAACTTTTTTCTCTCTAAGCTCCCTCTCTTCTCTAACTTCTATCTATATCAAAAATGAAAATGAGTGAGGGTATAT
This sequence comes from Cryptomeria japonica, assembly GCF_030272615.1. Taxonomy (NCBI): domain Eukaryota; kingdom Viridiplantae; phylum Streptophyta; class Pinopsida; order Cupressales; family Cupressaceae; genus Cryptomeria; species Cryptomeria japonica. The sequence continues at coordinate 669,179,493 of NC_081408.1, read as the reverse complement.
ATAGCATCTTCAAATACAATGAATGGCCCAGATCGAAAGAAGATCAACGGCTGAGATTTTGACACCTAAACCCTAAATAGGTTTTGTTACAAAAAAGGTCCCCATTTAGATAAACATCATTAAATGCATAGCCAATAATTAATTGGCACAAATATCGAGGAAACATAGACCAATAGGAATTAAGCTGCTACATCATCTTATAACAACTTTTCATCTAGAATGTTGTTCCCTTTCCTATGCTCTTTCCTAGCATATTCAATGAATCTGGACACAATTCCCTCAATCTCAGCAATGGGAATTTCAAGAAGATTCTTCAATCGTTCTTCCAAGTGAAGGACTTGATCAAAAGCAGTGAGAAGAGTTGTCTCCCATCCAGGTTCAAGCTCTTTGGTTTTCTCAATCAGGAACATAGTAGCGAACATCTGATCTCATTGCTTATCTATGATGATGTTCTCCCCTTTGCAAAAGATGACTTTGACTTTCTCCTCCAACTCTTGAATGTCCACATTTGTCTCAATCTCGATCCGCCTGTCAAAAATGGTACATAACACTTCAAACACCTTATCTTGAATTGGATGAATGATACCTTCAACTTGACTGCATCTGGTATTGATGTCATCAAAAAGGACCTCTTTCATCTGGAGCAGAGCTGACCATTGTAGGAGATTATGGGCTCCTCCATCCATTATCCTTTCTTGTGCCAAAATCCGTCCTGGTGTTTGTCTTATCACTTGTAAGACAGGAATGATAACATCTCTAGTGTGAGTGAATGCAGCTACAGTTATCATTAGATTATGAATAATCCCAAGGACCTGGATAGTTCGATGAACTGTCTTCATCATTCTCGTTGCAAATTCGACGGCTACCGTGTGAAATTTATCAATCCAAGAACCCATAAGCTGAACCAAGCTCTTGACCCTTTCTGCCTCGCCTATTGATTCAAGAGGGAGTGCTTGTAAAGGAGATATTGCCGGATCCTGACGTCTCAAGGGCTGATTGAGATGACTAAAATAGCTTCTCCAAGCACTGACCTCCCTCTCAAGCTTCTTATTCTTTACCATTTCTTCTTTAAGTTTGTCTTTAAGTGCTTTAAATGAATCGGTCGCTTCTTCCATTGCTTGCTCGGAGGTAAGTGGACCAAGCTCAAATGTTTCTAAGTCATACTCATCTGCAAGAATCTCACCCTCATATTTGTCCACTACTGGTGTAGCTACTTGCAATTTTCTGGATCCTGTCTCATCTCTTATTACCTTGGACATTTTTGTGGCCTTCTTCTTTTCCATCACCTCTCGAGAATTTCCTATAAGGCTTTCTAAATCAAATACATCTTCTTCCTCTTCAACCACAACTACCCTTGTTAGTCTCTCTTTTAACCAATCTGGAATGGCGGATCTTGTTTCCCTTGTATTTCTTTAAGCAGTGGTCTATCCTCTCGGAAAGGAGATGTCGCTTCATCATCATTCTTCTCTTCATGTAGCTCATTAGCATCAACTTGGGGAGATTGACTCGACGACTGCTGAGGTATCTGTCCCTTTTCTTGCTTGTCATTTTGTACCATGGATTCCATAGACTCATCAATTTCATATACCATCTTCTCCTAATCTTCTCCTTGACTTGCCTTCTTTTCATGTCGAGAAGATGTCCTTGGTGGGTGATCAGGATTGGTTTTCTGCTTCTTCCTGGAGGGTTCCCTTTTCTCAGGTCTTTCTTTCCTCTTTGAGCCCTTGGGATGAGAAGTATTCTCACTTACACTTGCTTCTCCTTCCTCTGGTCTTGCTTCCAAAGTGAATGTCATTGATACATTCTGCTCTTTCAACTTCTGATGCTCTACATCCACCCATCTGCGAGTGCAGGATAAAACGGGGGCCATCAAGGCTCTCAAGTCTAAAACCTCGGGCTCATTCCAATCTATTTTCACTTCCTTGTCCTCTTTCTCATAAGATGACTGGAGGTATCTACCATTATCTTGGGCTTGATCGGCTACTCTATAAACTTTGCATTTCCTGATGAGATCTAAGGGTAGCCGGGAATGCATCCTTCTTTTAACCTCTAAATCACCTGGGAGATTCATCCAAAAGTCCTCCACCTGAGACTCATGCTTGTACTTCTGCCGACTGTCTCCTCCATATAACCATGAGGATCAAAATTCTCCCTCAAGGCAAAGAATGAGAATGAGTATAAAGATAATTCCTTCTCTGCATCCTCCGAGGCTTGAGTGTTAGGACACACCTCAACTGAATTCCCCAATATGATGGGCACGAGAATTCCATTTCCATGGTTGTATCTGGATGCCTTCGCATAAGCTGCCAACTGTCTAGTCACCTCAAGTAGCACTATCTTGTCTGTTGGGTATCTTGGCAACATGTAGGGAGGTGAAGGACACCCCTGAATTCTAATGTATGTGAACTTTTGAAATTGGATTAACCAGGCGCCATACTTCTTCACAAAGTCTTGTGCATCCAGAGACAGACGATTGTGAATCCCACCTTGCAATATCCTAGTAATGTTCATCGTGAATGTGTCATTGACTAACTTGTAGTCACTTCTAGGCGGATGATGCAAATGAACATAAGAATCACAAACTCTCATTTCTCCGGGTCCTCTTCCGATCACTCCTCTGTGAGGTAGCCCTGCATACTCGAAACTCCTAATTAACCCAATACACCACATAGGATCGATTTCCAGGAGGAGTACAGAGATTTGATAACTTTGCTCAATCGAGTTACAGGGGCTCCTCAAGCCTCCTTCTTCGAAAAGTGGATGTTCTTCTTCATTCAAATGATAGTCCAAGGAAAAGGAATGCTTCATTGGGCCAGAATTATTAGCAATTGTCTGGACGTACAGTTAAGAAGGCTAAGATGTGCACCCCAAGATCTGTTCATAATACATTCTTCCTCGGACAAAGTTGGCATTCCAAACTGGTTTCCGACTTGATTGATAGCCATTTCACATACTGAGCAAGTAAATTCAGAGTGAGGTGCATTATGAATCCTACACCACAATGGAATTAATATGTTCTCTAAACGCGTTTCACCATTCAAAATGAGCTGACTCTCGATCATCCACAAGAAGCTTAGAAGAGGATCTTTGGTTTCTGGGACACTGAAATTGCTTTCTTCTGTTTCTGGCCTGGGGACATCCCAAAAGAAAATCTTTCCCTGCGCTACCGAATTCAGGAGAACCTATGAACAAGACATTGCTCCAGCATCTAATTGTGAGAAGGATCAGTTGTATGTTGATGATACAAATGCACCCGAGGAACAATGCATTACAGTGGTTAGCTCGCCATGCCTTGCACCTGAAAAGGAATATCATAAAACAAAAGTTGAAGAATTAGTTGAGAATACTCGAACAGTGATAAAGGAAGATCTTGGAGTTGAACAAGCAATCCAAGAAGAAGAAGACTCATTCCTTGAAGAATTCTCATTTATACTACAAAAGGAGATCCCTGAGAGTGAAATACGAGAGGTTTCAAATAGTATCCTTGAGGAGGACAATCAAGTTGGTATATTGGACAAAGAGCTACAAATCATCATAAGTGAGCCCAGGTATGAAGAACAATTTAAGGGGGCACTCGAGGACGTCCTCACTCTCATAATAGTTGAAGGGGTGTTGAAGGATCTTATAGAAGAAGTACAAATGGAATCACTACCAAAAAATTTTCAAGATAGGCAAGTTACTGTGAGTGATATGATCCATCATCAGCTCCGACCTCCTGAGACTATGCTTGAAGACGAGACATCACCTGAGATTATCTTTGATCGACTAGAGGAAATGTTGTTTGAGGGTCAATCCATCAGGGAGTGCTTGGTTTTTGAAGATATGCTAACAAAATTTCATGAAGATGCCTAGTTTATGCAAGATATCTCAGTGAAAACAGAGAATCTTGAGCTATTCAAAGGGGTGCTGAGCTTGTTTCAAGAGGAGCTTCCAAATCAAGATCAACATACTACAAATGCTCGTGGAATGATTCATCACCAATGGTGACCTCCTAAAGCAGCTGGTGACCTCACTTCCGACAATGCAGTTCCGTCTGAGCCAGAAATGTGTCAGGTTGTCTCTTTCCTTAATCCTAGCCTTGAAAGTTATTATGATTTTGATTACGGGGATCTTGGGAAAACAATTTGCATCTAGATTGATCATGGTCCTAACGAATTACCTCAGTTGATCATTTTGAGTGAAAATTTGCCTGAGTATGAGATATGCATGGTGAGAGTTTGCCTTTCTGTATTTAAGGATGAATTTGCTCGGTTGAGAACTATCATGTTTGCCATGCTCTTGTTGCACAACCTGAGAAATCATGTGAAGTCATGTACATATTTTGCTTCTTTGAGTCGTGTCCAGTCTGGGAGTTTTGTATATAGCTTTTAGAGTAGGTTTTCCTTTTGTGTGTCTTAGCTTAGAAGTTTTTGAGCCTTGTTCTTAATTTGCCTTGAGTCATTTGACTCATGATCTTGAGTGGCTCAGATAGTTTAGTTGTTTGCCTTCTTCAGGAAGTTTGCTTTTGGTGTGCGCTTTAGCTTAGTTTGCCTTGGGTCAGTTCATCAGTTGTTTGCTTTAGTTTAGGTGTCTTGAGTGGGAGCCTCCATCTTGTGAGAAAGGCGTCTGTGTTGTTGCTCACATACTGGCAATATCTTGGATCTTATGTTAGACTCATTTCTTAGATATCTATTCATGAAGCGCTCAGAATCCGAAGTTGTTCCTCTCCAACTTTATCATCTGATCAGGACTTGTGCTTGACTTGGAAGGGAATCGTTTTTTTCTGTATCTTGATGCCGACATCTGTTGATTACTATATCTTCACACATTAATAGACTCCGAGTCATTATGGTTTTCAGGCAAAGCTGTGATTGGTGAAAAATCTAAAATCTGACTTCAGTGCCACCGCAATCCTCAAACCCTAGTAAGCTTCACTACTTACGAGCCAAAGGAATTGATGGAATGAAGAAGCAATATCAAAAGGAAAAAATGAGAAAATGAAAGAGAAAAATCAAGAAGAAAAAAATGAAATGAAATATCAAAACTGGCTAATGGGAATATACGGATAACTCCATCGGGGCTATGGACGCCCGGCTGGCAATGGAGCAATGTTCGTGAGCTTGCGGCAATAACCTCGTCGGGACTATGGACGTCCAACTAGCAGCGAGGCTCTATCTAGGATGCTTTTGAGGTTCAGATAAACTACGTAGCTAATCACAGGGGAACCCGGAGATCATAACTGTCTTGTCGAGAGGAATGAATACACTTGCACACACATGCGTAATCAAAGACTAGGCATTTTGATTTGGTTAGGGATTCTTCTTCTTCTTTGAGTATACTTTCTAGTCACCTAATAAGTTGGGTTGAATCTTTTGGAGCTTCTAAGTGTCAATTGAGTCTTTATCTCTGAAATGTTCAGGAACATTTATTCAAGGTGGCACTAGATGTTGTGACGTATTCACACATCGCCCCATTGCAAATGGGGACCCCTGCTTTTTGCTTTCTAGGGTTTGTTTTATAGGTCTTTTAGGGTTTTGTCTGTTAGCCTTTGTAGGATGAGTGTTGTCGAGGGGATCGTTGGATTACAGGCTTTGCTTGAGCCAAGGTGAGTCCACAGGGCCCCAGAATTATGGTTTCTTTGAGTCTTCCTTGGGGCCTGGTTTTGCTCGTTGCTAATTGTGTCTTGCTTTGTGAGTGAATATCATTCTTGAAGGCCCGAGCTAGGACGAGTTGGTGGGTGATGAAGTCTGAAATGTCATCCTGATCTTCAAATGCCCTGAAATTTGGCTAAGCCTGGAATGCCCTGATCCTGAAATTTGGCTAAGTCTGGAATGTCCTGATCCTGAAATTTGACTAAGTCTGGAAAACTGAAGAATCCTCCAAAAACTAGATTTGCAATATAACTCCTGGAGGTCCGAAATCACTCTCAAACATCCTAAAAGTATATATGGAATATAACTTAAAGTGTTATATTCCATAAAATGATCCTGACGGAGAGTCCAAAATGTCAAATTTCGCTCCTGACCCTTCCAAAGGGTCCAGAGCGAAATTCTCCATAAGACATTCTACTTTGACCAAAACCTAGAACTAACGCATTCCCAAGCTTGAATGAAGGTAAAAACGCTTGTTTGAATGAAGAAATGTGAAAATGAAGTCAAGGATCCAACCCAAAAAGTGATTTTCGCTCCTGACCCTTCCGAAGGGTCCATAGCGAAAATCTCTCTTAAACACATTTCTTGCCTTATTTGGCCAAAATTTGATGTCCAAGGCATGATGAGATGGAGTATGAACATGTTGAAATCCTTGGAGATGATTAGAAGATTGTGAAAATGAAGAGTTCTAGCCAGGATAGGAAATTTCGCTCCTAACCCTTCCAAAGGGTCCAAGGCGAAATTCCTTATAAACCTACCTTTTGACCTTTCTTGGACATGAAATCTTATTCCTAGGGTGATGAAGGACGAAATCCTACCTTGCAAAGAGGTTTCATGTTTAGAAAATGATGATTTTGGGTCAAAAAATGAAAATTTCGCTCCTGACCCTTCCAAAGGGTCCAGAGCGAATTTTCTCAAAACCTCTTTTGCTATCAAGTTTTTTGCTAGGTCAAGTGTGGGATGAGGCAAAATCAAGAAGAGCATGCCTTTAAGAATGACTTTAAGTTGTTAAAGACCATGAATGATGAAGGAATTGAACCTAGACAAGATTTTCGCTCCTAACCCTTCCAAAGGGTCCAGAGCGAAAATCCTTGAAAACATTGTTTTTTCAAAATTTTGGGCAAGGCCAAGCTAGGACAAGGGTGTGAGAAAGCATTTGGATTGCCTTAGAATGAATTTTGGTTGCCAAGAATGCAAAATTGAAAGCCTAATGAAAATTTCGCTCCTGACCCTTCCAAAGGGTCTAGAGCGAAATTTCTAAAATTCCCCTTTTTCCTTGCAATTCAAGATAAGATTTTGGTTTTTATACCATGGGAAGGAGAAAGACAAGATGTTCTATGCCTTGGAAGTGATTTGAAGTTGGAAGGATGGCAAGATAGCCCTAAAACAAGATTTTCGCTCCTGACCCTTCCAAAGGGTCCAGAGCGAAAATCCTAAAACCTACCCATTCCTTTCAAATTTATGCTAAGACAAGGTTTGACTAAGGTAAGAAATGCCCTTGAGACTACCTTTGACTTGATGTTGGTTTCCAAAAGTGATGATTTTAGGCCAAAGGAGGATTTTCGCTCCTGACCCTTCCAAAGGGTCCAGGGCGAAAATCCTAAAATCTCCTATTTTGCCTTGCAAAACCAAATCAAACTTGGATTGGGTGAAAGAAGAAAACTATTTCCTAGCCTCGTGAGGTGGATTGAAGTTGGAATAATGAAAAATGAGCTACAAAAAGAGAAAATTGCTCCTGACCCTCCCAAAGGGTCCAGAGCGAAATTCATCTAAATCACCATTTCCCCTTTGTGTCAAGACAAGATTTTGATTCCTAAGGCATGAAAAACCTGGAGGGAGGTTATTTAAGCCTTGCAAGATGAATTGAGGTAAAGGAAGTGTAAAATGAAGCCTAAATTAAGAAATTCGCTCCTGACCCTTCCAGAGGGTCCAGGGCGAAATTCCCATTATCACCTAATTTACCCATGTGAGAAACTAAAAGGATGGATCCCTAGACTTTGTCATACTAAAACAAGCATATGCTCACCTTCGGGAGGATTTTGAAGTAAAAAAATGGAGTAATTGAGGCCTAAACAAGAAAATTCGCTCCTGACCCTTCCAAAGGGTCCAAGGCGAAATCTTTTAAAACTCCTATTTTTCACCTTGTTTGGGCCAGGCGAGGAGCTAGTTGTGAGGTAATGTTGAAATGAGGTCTAAGTTGGCCAGGAATGCAAATTTCGCTCCTAACCCTTCCAAAGGGTCCAGGGCGAAATTCTTACGAAGCCTGTCCCTAGAAAGGATCTTGAGCAAACTTCATTTGGATGTCTTCTTGTTGATGATTTAAGGTATAAAATGCTATGTTAGAATAAATATATTATGTGTCCTTAATCATCTTACGGTTTGTCTTGCAGATGAAAGAAGACCAGGCCAGGACAAGGACGACCTTCTCCAGCCCAGCATCAATAAGGACGACCTTCTCTAGCCCAGCCTCATCAAGGACGACCTCTTCCAGTCCAACATTTGAAGGAAAGACAAGGTGGCATCCCAATCATCACTCCTCCAGTCGGGTTGGTCCACTTCAGCATGTCCAAATTCAATGTACCTAAATCATTGGAGATGGCACAAACTTCGATGTACCTACCCTAGTTATCCATTGGTCGAATATTCCAGAGAAGACATGTGTCCAAATAATGCAATTATTTCATTGGTCAGACTTAAGTTTGTTGTAACAAACCCTAATTAGGGTTTCATTGTAAAATCTTGGCCATTGATCTCAAATTGATCTAAGCCATTGAATTGTATTGTGGGCACTATATAAGCCCTGGCTCCTCATTTGTAAAGGCTAATAGTTAGTCAATAGTTAAAAGGTGAATAGTTAGCTAATAGTGAATAGTCAGTTGATAGAATAGCAATTAGAGTAGAATTGAAAGAGAAGGCAAAGATTGTTGCCAAGATGTTGTTGTAAAAGACTTGTAAACTTCATTGAAGAAATGGTGAAATCTATGGGTCGATTCAACAATTTGCATGGTCTCTATACTTCTCAGATTTGATTTCATGTTATTAGATGAGTGGAAGAAATGTGTTTGATTGATGGTGAAATTCGTATATCCATACTACTAGCAGTTTGTTGATTGCAGACTTGCCTTGTGTAGTCAACTAGAATCGTTCAGCTTAAGCTTAACTTCAATTGTCGCTTCTTCACTGATATGCATCAGCTTGATGGTGTCTATGCCTGTAGCGATGATTTGAACATCATAAAGCCTTTCCTCCGAAGATCGCACTAACCTTGTGGAGATGGTCCTGGGATGTCAAAACAAGACTTAGTTAGAATTTCATCAAAGGTTATTCATTGCTCCTACATTCTTAGTGTCAGAATTAGATCCTTTCCTCGCCCTAATCCTTTTTCTTTTTTTTCAAAATCTAGACTAGTGAAACCCTGTGTTCCAGTAACATTCAAAGCAAATCAAACGTTCAGTCATCAAGTGTAAGTCCCCTTGTGATTCCAGCAAAATCACATCATACCACAGAGAGCTTACCCACGAGTAGAGAACCTACATACAAGAACCTTGGAGTTGCCTTGACTGATCCTTCGGCGAGATCTTCAGCAGTCGGGAAACTTTGTTCAAGAGAGGATAAGGTACCTTTAGGTATTTTATTCTGTGTTTGGTCGTGTACAAAAGACACATCAACACAACTTCATTTTAATTTTAAGCTGCAAGGTGTGTAGTTTCATTTTTCATCCTTTGACACAAATCACACTCACATACATGTTCCAATATATTCTCTTTCAGGCCCTTCCATGAATATAAACTCTGGACTTGTTTGTAAGCCTTGAAAAATCCAATGTGTCTAAATAGTGCATGGTCATGGCAAGCTGCAATAATTTTTTGATCCTAGGACAACAAAAATTCTGTCCTTGTACAAAATAATGGCATTCTTCACCTCGAATCTCTCATCCCTATTTGTGGCAGCAACAGCACCCTCAATCAGGCCTATAGCAAGTGGATATTTGGCATATGCAACCAACAACTCTTCTTTCCAATCAGATTCTGCTGAAGTGGCCAATCATTTGGGTCTCCTAAAAAGTGTGTTTGCTGCCCTATTGTTCTTCCCTTTGGCATACTCAATGTCAAAGTCAAAGGTTTGTAATTTAATCACCCATTTTTGTTGTTGTCATTGAGGTCATGCTATGATAAAAAAAAAAAATCAAAGTATTAGTGGTTCGTGTGCACCACAACATGCCCACAAACTAGATATTGCCTAAATTTTGCCAATGCATGCATGACCACCAACATCTCCTTATCATAGATAGCAAGATCAATCTTCAACTCTCAAATTATATGAGTTGTCCCTATTGCATAAGAACAGCCCCTAATCCTTCTCTTGAGCATCATACTCCACCACAAAAGGCAATGAGAAATCAGGAATGACTACTTGACATACAGGGTATTCCTTGTCTTCCAGCTACAGTTTCTTGGGATGACTACTTGACAGACATTGCAGGTTTGTTTGTGGAGTCCTACATTGCAGATTTGGGAGACATCATTGATGATATTCATCTTCTCTTTGATGAAGATGATCCTTCTTCGATTGTTGCGAGGGAACACTCTGACCCTCTCATTCATTCTCTACATGATCATTCTTTCGAGATTGACACGATTGTGGATTCTTGTGTACAACATGTGGAGGAGGTCTCTTTATCCTTAGAGGAAACATGTGAGTCTTTGGATCTTGTTCTACATTCATCCTCACTAGATCTTGGAGTGCCTTTTTCAACAGTATGGATCAGTACACCTGACTTGGAAGGGTAACTTTCAACATCGACATGGGGACACTTGAGCAGTTTTTAGAGACTCCATTCATCTTGAGTTTTTTTTCTACATATTCCCTTCATGATTGGGGAGACTTCATGGATACACCTTTGGTTTTGTTTCTTCCTAAGGGGAGGAATGTGATTCGACGATCGTGAAGCAGTTTCTTCATTCATTTTCGAGCTTCTACCATTGGTGCAAATTCTACATTGAGGGGGGGCTACTTGGTCTCTCTTCTTCTCTCTTATAGAGGGGACTTTTTCCTCACATGGGGTTTTGTCCTTCTCATACTTCTTTGAGAGTTCTTTTGTATAGTTTTCATCTCTCTTTTGGGGAGGAGTTTTTTCCCATTAGGTTTTTCTCTCTTTCTCTGTTTGTGAGAGATTGCATTAGTTTGTGTGCATTTGCATTTGTCCATGGGTACCTAACATGGTCTAGTAGCCGGGACCCATCTTGCATTGTTGACTTGAATCTTCATTCCCCTAAGTTGCACTTAAGGGGGGGTGTTGGTGTAAATTATTTCTCATAATTACACTTTACTTAAGTTGACTTAGGGTAATGCATTTCATAGTAGTTTGGATATGAGACACTTAGGTAAGTGTGCACATAGGGATGATGTATGTAGGAGAAATTCCACCTTTTGTGGTCTTATCTTGTTGTTACATTCCACCTTTGGTGGGAGATCCACCTCTTGTGGAATATTATATTATTTCTCCTACCTACTCCTACCTACCCTTGTTTCTCATTGAGCCACATGTCATGATTGTGTGCTCACATATCCATATGGCCTTGCTTTTATAAATAGGCTCATCTACATTGTATGTAATTTTTTGATGATCTAGCTGATCAGTATTTTGCATCTTGATTAGAATACAGTTTATTCTTATCAAATCTATTGTCTCTCTTATTGTGCTATTCAATGTGCTCTTGAGCTTGGCTATCTTCAACAAATTCTTACAGAAAGGCATCACCAAGAATTCAAAGTGGCCACAACGACCCCGAAAAGCAATCTTACACGTCCTCAAGTTTAACCCAAATCTGATGGAACCCAAATCCTAAGTAAATCTATGTGAAGAATGCTACCCTGTGTAACTCATCAAGCAATTCATCAATACAAGGTAGTGGACACCAAATCTTGATGGTTTTCTTGTTCAAGACCCAATAATCAAATCGCATCTTCATCATTCCATCTTTTTCCTTCACAAGTACTACCCAGATGCAAAGGGACTCATGTTGGGCCTAATGTGTCCCATAATCAACAACTCCTATATAGTATGCTCTATCTCATGATCTAAGTATGTCTTGAGGTTTCATCCTTGTCTTTACAACAAGGGTTTTCTCATTGTATATTGTATCAGTTGCATTTTACATCTAATAAATTATTTGGCTTCATAGCATTTCCATTGCTTCTCCCTTGTGAGGAAGGTTGTTTTGGTTGCAAGTGATCCATAGGCTACTATGGGGTTGATCAACACTCTTATAATTTTAACCTATAATGTGACATCATGACCTTGTTACATGTCACATCAAATTCCCAAATTCCCAAATTAAAATTCAAGTTTGAAAATATTAATGTCGAACAAGTTGAGAAGTCCATACTTACTTTTGAGTTCCATTAACCTACTTTGGTTGTTTGTGACAATCAATATAGTATGTTTTTCCTTCTTCCTTTAATGGGTTCCACTCAGTTTTCTTGTCATTTGAGTATTTTAGATTTCAAGAATCACCTTACATACCAACATATTCATCAGTTTACTTGTTTCTTCTGCCTGAAGATATCCATAAGCTAGTTTGTTTGTAGTTATTACCTAGTAACCTACTAAAATCTTTAAGTTGTAGTTGGCTCTCCCTACCAGCATGGGTCCCACCTACTAACATTCCTCAAACTTCTAAGATATTAAGAGCTTTGTTACTCAATCTTCCTCTTATCAAACGATTGTGGACTTTGTTATCTCTTCTAGTCAAGTATTATAAAGTTCCATAGACATAATCAGTGTCTTTTAGCATTTAAATTTGTCCCATTTAGGACAACACAAAATGGAACAGAATGTAAAGATAAACCTTCTTCAAATTAGATGGGAAAGCTCCCCTATAACAAAAACTTTAACCAAAATCCAAGAACAATGGAAACAACCTATTTTTTTGGTTCTTTAGAATGGGCACAAGGCTAAACAACTTTCCACGCAAAGATGAGGATTTTTGTTTTCATTTAAAGAAGACAACCTGTAACAGCTAGCAAATGTCATTTTTTTTGGCTACAAGTAGAGACCAAAAAACATGCGTAGAATGCAAGAATTGAAATAGATTGAAAGCAAAAACAAGATTAAATGTTAAATTAAAAACAACAATGGCATCCCTACTTTTATGGCTCTTTTCCCTCCTCTTTCAATTTTCTTGAATTTCAAGCCAAAATCAGAATTTTTGGAGGACAAATATCACTTTCCATCTTTTTAAATGATATTTGAACTTGTTAACCTGCCATGTCACTTTTCTATTTTCACTTGTGTACTTATTATACCAAAAGCACACTTTTTGAACTGCTGCACCACTTTTCAACTTAAAAGCACCCTGTTTGACCTGCTGCACCACTTTTCAACTTAAAAGCACATTTTTTGACCTGATCTAACAATTTTCATTTTTTGCTTATGCACTTTTTAGACCAAACCCACACATTTTTACCTGCTATGCCAACTTTCATCTTAAAAGAACACTTTTTGACCTGTTCCCACTTTTCCACTTAAAAGTGCACTTGTTGACCTAGTACACCACTTTTCTACTTAAGAGCACACTTTTGACCTATTCCCACTTAAAACCACATTTCTTGGGTTGCTATGACACTTTTCCACTTAAAAGGTGCACTATTTCACTTGCTATGTCTGCCACTTAATTGTGCACTTTTGACCTATTTTGTCATTTTCCATTTTCACTAGTGCATTTTTGGACTTGGTACACCAATTTTCCACCTTAAAGTACAAGTTTTGATCTCCTATGCTACTTTTTAACTTACAAGTGCATTTCTTGACCTCCTTTGCCATTTTTGTCACTTTTAGCAAAATTGACCAAAAGTTTCATGTACTTTTACCACTTTTATGCCTTGCTTAACTTTCAACGTAACTTTTGCATCCAAGCTCCAATCTCCATCTCATTACGTCAAGAGGCATACTAAACTTGCATAATGAATTGAAAAACCTCCATCAAAAAAAACTCCATGCGATTTAAATTGACACATGTCTGCATTTTATTATATATAATTTAAGTCACTATTTATTTTAAATTAATTTTTTTATTTTTAAATTGTAAATATTTTATCAATATTAACAAAACTATTGTTAGCAGCAGTTTTGCCAACGTAGATAAATAATGTTTTGTTGATAATAATTGGCAATGTAATGAATAATTGTTCCCAAGTAGTTGGTAGTTGCCGATGGTTGGCACTCTTAACCAACTGCCAAGTAGTATATATTCCTTGATTGTATTGGGAATAGGGAACGATTGTATAACCGTTACATATTGTAGAAATAAAATTATATCATTCTGGCCATATGTGGATGTTTGCTTTCTAAACTACTATGTTGATTATGTGTACCGTTACATTCTTGTTTACTCTGTATAGTTAAAGAACACTTCCGTAGGGAGTAAACATTTTGGCATTGTTGTCAATTCGAACCTAGAGATCTAAGAGTGCTCGAGAATTGCGACAGGCAAGATGGCAGAGTAATGGGCCAATCGTTTGAACAACAAGTTCTAGTAACAGAAAGTGACAAGAAGGAAGATATGTCAAAAGATCGGTGGATGTAAGACTTGGTAGACCTATGAGAAGTTTCAGTCAATCACTACGTGTAGAGGGAAGCTCGGGAGAGACCAGTCCCTAAGAGCACAATACGTGACGAACTGATAGTGAACCACGCGATCTTCAATCTTCTTGAGAGAATTCCAAGACTGTTGGCACATAATTTGATTGAATTGCAAGACTGGCAGGAGGAAAGGAATCAAAAGCAACGTCGGCAGAAAATACTGCAATACAAAAAAAGGATCCATAGGGAGAAAGAAGAGCGAGATACTGGCAGACGTTGTACCCTTGACAATTAATGCCCCTACGACCAAATAAGGATCGATGTACCAAAGACACTTGAGAGAAGGGGGAAGGATTAGTAAGGAGATCTCTCGACCTGAATGAGCAAAGTGAGAGATGGCAAATACCGAGAATCGTTAAAGGTTCAAAGGGTCCAACATGAAGTAGGAGTCAAAGTGTCAGCCGAAGTCGTAGTCGGGAGAGGGAATAACTATGTACATGGAGTGAGTTGAAAGAGGTTGCCAGGAACCTGCCACTCTTAGACAACGGAGTAAGCGAAGATCTTGCCGACTAAGCAAATAACCAGACCGTACACCTTGTTTCAAGTGAAGACTTTGAATCTACAAACAATACCAGTAGCTCGTCCATATAGTCGGTACACGACAAAGAGGAAGAAAGGAACCTCCAAACCAAGTTGTCGAAATTTTTGAAACCAATTTGCTTCATATCGAGAACCTGTCCCTCACGGAGGTACCAAGAATAGGGGGGCCTGAGCTGAAGACTCCAAGGAGAAGCGAGTATAGAAACAAAGAAAGCAACCAAGGTGTAGAAGACGTAAAAGGTGGACGTGTAGAGAGATTGCGCATGGATGAGGGTGCAAGAGAGGCACAATAACGCGGACAAGAGCCAAATAGTCCAATCTAGTCAAATACAAATGGTACCTACTGAGTGAAAACAATGATGAACACCCCAGAGAAGCAAAAACACCCTAAATTCACAAGGGATGAATCGAAGGATCTCGTATGCCATTGCAAGACTTGCATAACAATATGGGAGGCGAATGGGTTAGGACAACCATAATTATTGGTTGAAGGCATTTCCTGCCATGCTGCGAGGGATTGCCATCAACTTATATACAGACTTGGCAAATCAACACAAGGTATCATGGAACGAACTAAAGAAGGCATTCCAGAAAGAGTTTAAACTGTTGAGAGAGGATAATGAAATTGTTGTAGAAATTTACAACACTAGGCAAGGAAAGAACGAGAACTTACAAGCATACAATCATAGGCTCAAAGAACTACTAAACAAGATGGAGAACAAACCAGCCGATGGGCTGAAGAAGTGATGGTTCATCGAGGGATTGGTTCCCTCCTCGACGAGAAAAATGAAGGTAGTACCCTCGTCCTTGTATGCCGATCAATGCTTACAATCGGGCGATGGACATAGAGAGCGAGAATAAGACATCATGGGGAAAGAAGGTTAGTGACAATGATAGTACGAAAGAAAGCAGTGACAGAGAATCTAAAACCGTACAGGCCCTACGGAGGGATATGTTGTGGATGATGGAATTAAAGGCAGAAAAAGATGGAGCTAGGGAGAGTACATCGACTGCAAAGTGGAAGGTCCACAAAGGCTACGACCCCCAAAGAAGTCACTCTACGACATTTGTCAGGTACTAGGACATTCCATCAAGGAATGCTCGTACAACCTAAAATCAAGGAGCACACAAGTTCTCTTCTTCGCCCAAGGGGAACAAGCTGCCCCGTTGACCACACTACCAAAGCCACCTGCAAACCTCCAACGCCTCACCTGATGGGTATCGTAACAATTGGCGAGGGAACAACCACTATAACAATTACAGTAATAACAGTACACCGAGAAGCAAAATCTAGTAGGACATGAAGGGTAGACCCATGATCCAGTGCCAGAAGTGCAACTAATGGGGTCACTTCACTCGTGAGTGTCAAAGCGGCCAAACTAATGGGAGTCTGCTAAGCAAGTGGTGTGGACTTGGGAACCATGAAGACACTGGCTGCTCGAAACAAAAGGGAGTAAACATGTTGAACGTGAAGGAGCCAGACGAGGAAGTGGTGGCGATCACCAGACTCCAAACTAAGAAGGCAATGTACCCCAACCCTCGCACGGAAAAGGAAAGGCTTCAAGAAGCGAAGGCTAACATTGAACGAGTGATGGCGGAAGAAAGAAGGGTTTCAAATGATGCCACCGGTACTCCACTTCAATCAAAGTTGGAAGAAACCATCACGAGACAGATGTTGCAAGCCACTATACCCATAAGGGTATCGGACCTCCTACAAACCATGCCACAACTAAAGATGGTCATTACCAATGTAGTTGGTGACGAGGCAGTTGCCCAGGAACATTGCAAGCTAACGAAAAAGTCACCTGCCAACCTTGCCACTAACCTAATGTTGCTGACAGTAGGTATCGGGAGGAAGCTGGTCGTCATCGAACAGAGGCTCGGGTGTCAATGTGTTGTCAGAGGAGACATGGAAGGGCTTGGGCAAGCCAACACTATGGCCACTAACCTTCCATCTGGTAGGAGCTAACTAGCACGACATCAAACCACTCGGGACACTCATGGCATAGAAGGTCACAATTGGCATGCAATATTTCTTCTTGGACTTCGTCATCATCTCGCTGGAAAAGAAGGCGTACGACACCGTCCTTGGAGGGGGTTGGCTGATCACCGCCAAGGCAAACCACAACTGGATGAAAAATACACTCTGCATTGAGAGTGACTGGAGGAAATATGTGATCGACCTGCGGAACCAAACGGTGAGCCAGGAATTGGCATCAGACTTAGAGTCTAAGGGCGGAGATTTTGGGATAGAGGAAGGAAGAGTAATGGAGCCCAACGACGAAGGGGTGTTAGAACTCAAAAGTTGCTCAGAGAATGATACAAGCTCTCTCAATGGGCTGTTTCATTGGGAAATGGAGGACTACAAATATTTCCACCTCGAATGCAACATGCTACAAATCGAGAAGATTGAAGAAGCTGGTACAGAGAATGCCACCTTCCCTCCAAAATACAAGGAATACAAGGAGGGAGTGGCAAGAGTAGACGATACGCTTACCCATCAATTCGAGAGGGATAAAATGATAAAGTGTGAGGAACCAGACGTAAAGAAGGTCAACTTGGGGGAAGACGATGATTCGAAGGTGATACTGGTTGGGGATGACTCAAACCTCGTACTCAAGGTAGCAGCATTCAAAATCTTCATGGAGTACAAAGACACCTTCGCCTAGACGTACAAGGATCTAAAAGGGGTACCTTTGGAGTTGTGCATACACAAGATCCCTCTCATATCGAGTGCACAACCCATACGAAAAAGACCGTATCGAATGAACAAGAACTGTACTGCCAAGGTGCACGAGGGGATTGAGAAAATGTTAGAAGCAGGTATCATTTTCAAGGTAGAGATGACTGAGTGGGTCTCACCAATTGTTATATAACTTAAAAATGAAGCAAATCAAATTCAAATCTATGTGGACTTCAGGTGTCTCAACGCAGTCAAAATCAAAGACTCCTTTCTAATTTCGCTTACCAATAGAATACAGGAGGAAGTGGCAGGTCATGAGATGTATTCATTCATGAACGAGTTTTCAGGATATAACTACGTCAGCATCGCAGAGGAAGATAAATTAAAGACCACCTTTGCAGTGGCAGACGCGTACAACAAAATGCGATTCGGGTTGTGCAACACCCCGACTACCTCTCAACGCATCATCCTACATATTTTCGACAAGATGTCAGTAGGGAATTTTAAGGCATTCCTTGATGATTGATCAATATATAGTGAATAGGAAAACCACCTCACCGCACTCTGGGAATGCATGGAAAGGTACCAAAGGGCACACCTAGCTCTGAATCCCAAGAAATATCGACTTATGGTGCCAAAAGGGAAACTACTTAGCCACATTGTGTGCAAGGAGGGATTGAAGACAAATTCCAACAAGGTAGGGATCATCATCCGAATGGAAGCCCCAGGAGACGTAACAAGAGTAAATTGTTCCTCAGGCACATGGGCTACTACCGAACCTTCCTACAAAACTTTGTGCAAATCTCATACCCACTAGATATGGTGACACGAAAAGGTGAACCATTCGCTTGGGGAGATGAAGAGATGAAGTCATTTGAAGAATTGAAGTCAAGGTTGGTAAGCACACCGATATTGGCATACTTGGATTGGAACAATGAGTTCCATGTGCACGTGGGTGCCTCCAACTATGCCATTGGGGCCACGATGGCATAGGTGGGCGTACAAGGATTAGACCATCTGGTGTTTTTCGCCAACTAGCTACTCTCAAAGGCAAAAAGAAACTATAGCACGACTAAGAGGGAGGCATTAGGGATGGTGTACTCCGTACAAAAGTTCTGACACTACCTCCTAGCGACACCTTTTACATTCTACATGAATCATCAAGCCTTGATGTATCTTGTCAATAAACCAATCATCCAAGTACGAGTGAGCAGGTGGCAATTGTTACTCCAAGAATTCATGTTCACTATCATAGTACGGCCATGGAAAAGCCATGTTATTGCTGATCAATTGTCAAGGATTAAGTTCGGAGAGCCTCTAGAGCGGGTGAATGAAGATTTCCTTGATGCCCACCTATACTAGATTCTTGCATTGCCACATTGGTACGAGAACATCGGAGAGCACTTGTCCACCTCCATATTGCCAAGGGACATGTTGCCAAGTGAATGGAGAAAGCTAGCCCTAAAGAGTAAGAGGTTCCAACTCATCAACGAACTGTTGTACAAGATGGGATCGGACCAGGTCCTAAGAAGATGTGTAATACAGCAAGAGATTCTAAGAGTATTGAAGGAATCACACGAAGGGTTAGCTGGAACTGGAAGCCACATGGGATCGGACACCACTGCACAGAAAGTGCTACTAACAGGGTTGTGGTGACCAACTTTGCATACAGATGCTCAAGAGTGGGTACTAGGATGCGATGCGTGCTAGAGGGTGAGTAAGCTACTAAAAAGGGATTCCATGCCCCTATTCCCTTCACAATCGCAGGAGCTATTTGAGATATGGGGTCTCGACTTCATTGGGCCATTGAAGGTGAGTAGTATGCATCGATGTCGGTACATCACAGTGTCAATGGAGTACCTTACAAAATGGGCAAAGGCGTGGGCACTTCTAGATGACTCTACCATCAGCACAGCAATGTTTCTCTCTGAGCAGATTGTGACGCGGTTCCGCATCCCCATCCAAATCACAAGTAACCATGGGGTACATTTCGTGAACCACGTCATTCGGGCAATGATGGGTGAGTTCAAAATATTTCACAACCTTTCTAGCCCATACTACTCCCAAGCCAACGGGCAGGCGGAGTCAATTGAGCTCTCTCAATGTGGAAAATGCATCCAATAGAGAGTATAAATGTATTCACAATAGAACCACAATTAGGACATGCTTGAAAGCTGCTAAAAAGTTCTAACAATGATTTAATCTAGAACAGAAGACCAAGACTACCTTTGTGCGATTCAAACTTGAGGAACAACTACTGAGTGACATGGTTTTTATAACTAGATTTCGAGCACTCAAATGGGATCAGCCCAAGTGATAAATCAGCAAGACTTTCCTAATGGAAACCCTTGTTCAAATCACCTAGAGACATGTTACATAGTTAAAAATATAGAAATACCGAATGTTGAATCAGGTGAATAACTACATCCAATTATAATGTGGCATGCCCCAACTAATAAGGCCAGCTGCAACTCTTGGTTGAATTTGATGGAAGTGATTCCCCTCAGTTGTGGCATTTAAGCCAAAGGACACCCAGCCAGGGGAATTTACCAATCAAAAAACAATGTGAAGCTAATATTAAAAAACTAAATGATATGAAAGCAAATAAATCATTTGATGATGACTCACTCACAGCCTAGTAAATGAAAATGACAAATATTTACAGGCAAATTATTACACTCTAGGCAATAGCTACAGTTATAGCATTTTCTATCTGCATGCTTACTTGAAAAGTTTACCATGTGCGATAAAGTAGCTTACTTAAAAGAGAAGGGGAAAAATCAAACAATAAATTTGGGCTTCTCAAGCATGGATTATCAAATCTCCAAATATCCTTTTAAAGTTCTATCTATTTTGGTGAAAACTTAAGATATGTAGTTCAGTGAAAATGTATATCATTATCAAGCACTTGATAAGAACTTGAGATCGATATCCCCTTTGGAATGAAGATATTGGCCACAAAGAAGCCCATATTCTCCCTAGAGTCAGAGGTGTAGGTATAATCTGATTGTAATTCAAATGAATGGCTGACAGCAAAACAAAACGCTCACATGTAGAGATGGTCAATACAAATCCTAAAACAGCCTCGTAGACATACATAACTGTATACTCTCTCCATTGATTATTCTAGGCCCTAGTTCAAATACCTGTTTGTTGATGTGTTTTTTATGCACATGCGAACACAAAATAAAATACCCAAAAGTATCTTATCCTCTCTTGATCAAAGTTTCTCAAATGCTGAAGATTCGCACAAGGACCACTCGAGATAACTCCAAGGTTCTTCTATGTTATGTCCCCTACTGTGTTTTAACCATAATTAATCCATTTCAATATACTTATGACTCACTAAATATATTAGGAGACTTTTCCATCTTAACATGAATCCAATCAGTGATATTCCACTGCTCACTCGATTAACTATAAATAATCGTTCATCTGTCATACACCCATAATTTCTTAATGCAAGTGTCAAACCAACTGTAATGTCCCCAACACAAAAACACCTCCTTTCCCAAGTTCTTAAACACTGACAGTAGTAACATACTAACAAGGATTATGCATATAAACATATTCTGCTTACCATGTATTATCTTCTGAGCTCTTTCTGATTTACAATCTAATAATGTTATTTGTCTGATTAAAACATTATGTGTGTATATAACATTATTGATATTACTTCATTCCTATATATATATACTTATCCTTATTCTGGTTTGAATATATACACATAAATTAATTAATTAATTAAATAATATAACCAATTATTGAAGTATTTACTAAATACCTATTATATACTGTATTGAAACTATCACTACTTAAAACATTAGTTATGAATATTTTTAATGGCTGGTCTGCCACTGTTATGAATTAAATATTACTATTGTACATGTTGCAGTCTATGTAATATTATTATTAAATTCTGCATACAAACATATTCGGGCTACATATATTAAGCATACTTACTAATCACATCCTCTATTCATACCACCCAGAACAGGGATGTTACTGTCTGTAACTCAATAACAGTTCTAATCTGATCGGATCATTTCCAATCCATTCGATTGTTGCAGATAATATATCTTTCCTCTCCTTTTTTCTCCTCCCGTTGAGATTGAATTCAATTGTCTTCTTAAATGATTAGAGGGATGTGATTAAAGAGACACGTCCTTTCCTAACCATTTCCCTTCTTATCTTTAATCGCTGTCATTATCTTCTAAATCGTATCTCGTCTCACTTAAATCGTTTGAATAAATACTTTATTAACGTGCCTCTTCATAACTATTATCGATTAATACTCTTCCCTTGATCGAAATTGTAATTAGCATTGGTTTGAATGATGGCTGCCATCTCAAATTATTAATCGGTACATTTATAACCATAAACAAATCGCATCTTTCATAATTAACGGTTATTTGACTAATCGAAGTCATAAATCTCGTTTTTGTTACTTACTCCTTAAATCAATAATCTTAGTCATCAATTAAGTTGCTATCTTCTTCCTTAGGATGATAAATCCCCATTAGTCTCTTTATTTCTGTAATCGATGTCCTTATGATTACGGCATTATGATGTGGTTGGTTTACTAACAGTTCATTGTTTGATCTTCATTCAAGTCGCTAACCTTTTAATAACCAATGCCTTGTTTAGCCTTTCATATTTTAATTTTATTATTATTTATTATCCAATCTTGGTTTGGGAATGAGAAATTACAGTGTACTATAATATTAATTTAAATATTTCAAGAATATTATTATTGATATATAAATATTAATTAAAAAATAAATATTTAATAATTTCAAATAATCATTTGTTGGTAAATATTGTATTAATTAATAATAATAATTGCTTCATTTAGATTATATATATAATGATCAAGGAAGGGACATGACATTCTATGTCGGGTCACAATGTGTGGATAAGCACAGTTGGTTGATGTGATTGTTGTTTCTTCAAGGGGACTTATGTTGTACATGAATGCTTGAATTGCTGGAACTTGATCATCTGATGTTGCAATCTTGTGATGCTTTTTATCCTAAACTAGCTTGAGTTTGAAAAAAGGGCAAAAGACATAGGGTTTAGAAATTCTAAGAATGTAGGAACGATGGACAATCTTTGTTCTAACTCGACTAAGCCTTGTTTTGACATGCAAAGCAACAACTCCACAAAGCTTAATGCAATCTTCTAAGGAAATTAGATGATTTTCAAATCATTATCAAAAATAGACACCATTAATTAAATGCATGTCAATGATTGAATAGCAATTGAACCTAGGCTCCTTTAAGTATTCCAGTTGACCAAACAAGGCGAATTTGCAATCAACAAACTGCTAGTGGTATGAATTAAGAGTTTCACCATTAATCATGCACAACGCTCTATCATTCAATTAATCAACATTATCTAACATGAAGATCCAACAAGAAACCATGCACTTGTAAAGAAACAACACATTCCACCATAACTTCAATGAAAAGGAAGTTTATTTACAACTTAGCAACAATCTCTGCCATCTCCTCCTACTCTACTCTAGCTGCTATCTACTATTTGCTATTCTTATTAACCTCTATTCAACCCCTTTTACAAATGAGAGATTTGAGCCTTTTATAGTGCTCTCAAATACAATTCGATGGCTAGGATTGATTCCCAATCAATGGCCAAGATTACATGATGGAAAACACTAATTAGGGTGGGTTACAACAAACTCCTCTTAGCCAATGAAATAATTGCAACATTTGGACACATGTCCTCTTGAGAATAGTTGACCAATAGATGGTGGGGGTAGGTACACTGAAGTTTGTGCCCCCATGGATGAGCTTGGTTCATCGAATCAGGAAATGTTGATGTGGAACCTTCTGATTGTTGGAATGATGACTAGGATGCCACCTCATTCTGCTTGTTCTTGTAGACTTGATCATCATCATGAAAGAGTGTTGAGCAGTGTCTCTTGATACTCAACATTATGCAGTTTGCTCAATGTGATGGTGATGACAAGCATCGTTATGATCTAACAAACTTTGATTAACTCTTCTGAAACTATTTGTTTCCTTGATCATGTTTGATGTAGACCGTGTGATGACCTTGATTGATCCTCCCTTGTTCATGATACACTTGATGAATGGTGCACCTGGTTTACTATCTTTGATTCTTGGATTCCCGAAGGGAGTTCAAGATTGTAAAAGATTTCTTCGTCAAATAAGTAAGTTATCTTTCCTTCACGTACTAATGCCTTGATCTTGATCTCATGACTCGAGTTTGATCTTGATGTTGAACTGTCTTTGATTTCTTACTTAATCACCTACAAAGAAAACAAAAGTGTGTCAAATACATAGAATACATACTAATTTCACTTATCTTCTACTTTTAAAGGCCTGATTTTGTGCTTGCTATAGGTCTGACGCAATGTGAAATTTCACACAAGTCTGCCCAGGCTACCTTCAATTTGTACTGAAAATGCTTCTAAGAGAGAATAAAAGATCTTCAAAATCAATTTCGCCTTCCTTGAGAATGCATTTTGATTAATGAAATGATCAAAATCTCTTGTGTCAGTTAGCTGATCTTTTGTATTTGCAGAAAAGATTGCTATTGAATGATATCTTGAAGTGAAATAGAATGCCCTCTTATATAGGCGTTGGAGGTTAGGGGTGTGTTTCTTCATTTCAAATCCTCCAAGGCTGACTTGCATATATATATATAAAAAAAATAAAAAATAATTTTTTTTTGATTGCTCTTTATGCTGAGTGCTCCACACTAGAAGGCCGACTTTGCATTTTGCTCATGATTTTTTGATTTTTTGATCTTTACAATTTTGGCGGTTTTTTGGAAGATGTTTGCCACTCTTAGCATCATGGCGAGATTTTGGATGTGACCTTTGCCATATTTGCTACTGGCGGCATTTTGAATGACCTTTGCCACATTTGATGTGATCGGCTTTTTAGAGCACCTTTGCCACATTTGATGTGATCGGCTTTTTAGAGCACCTTTGCCACATTTGCTTGAAGGCAGAAATTTGAAGGACCTTTGCACTTTGAAGTTCTTTGCAATTCTCTTTCATTCATAGCATCTTGACTTCATCAAAGCTTCATTTGTACAAACCTGAAATTGTTAAGCTAACATTTACCAAAATCAATCTTTTGAGTAAACTCATGCCTTTGTCAAATTTCACATCAAAACCCTAGCTCATGCCATCTCAAACCCTTGATGCCCTCTAACTTGCAAATTGACAACCTTTTTGCATCTTGACGATCCTAGCAACTTTGTGAGTTTGACATGATCACATCCTTAAATTCATCCCCTCTCACAAGCAAGGGCAAACAGCAACTAAATCTACCAAGCTAAACACTACGCAAAGTGAAGAAAAAGTGGGGGTCCCTATTTGCAATGGGGCAATGTGTGAAGTCATCACAGCACTGTTGTTTATACTCTGCATTGAAACTACTTGGTTAATGAATTGGGAACCTAATCAACTGTTTTTTTCTTTTTTTTGTAGACGTATATTGTACACTAACTCAAAGTTCAACTTGTCACCATGCCATGAACATATAAAGTAAATACACAGCTTAACTGTACATAAATGAACAAGAGCAATAAGAAAAATGATTGAATCATATTTCAACAAATAACAATTACCTGAAAAATGCTCTCAGGACTGGAGGCT
Source organism: Cryptomeria japonica (assembly GCF_030272615.1). Classification (NCBI taxonomy): domain Eukaryota; kingdom Viridiplantae; phylum Streptophyta; class Pinopsida; order Cupressales; family Cupressaceae; genus Cryptomeria; species Cryptomeria japonica. The sequence goes on along the minus strand of NC_081408.1, from coordinate 669,154,345 downwards.
TGAGTGGAAGCCTTTAGGACCACATCATCCAATTTTTTGGCAGCATCTGAAAGGTTAACTGCTGTTGGGCGACTGCAAATTAATAAATACGTGTTAGTAACCATGATATTTTCTTAAATTGATTTGTTAGAAACAAACAAAAGAGGGTAAAGTCATTCATTTTACCTAGAAACAAGGTATTCTAACCGTTTTTGCAGAAATGCAATAGCATCATCCACCTTCCAATCAACCGAACCCAAATTAATAACCTCCACCGCAAGAGAAAGTGCAGCTGATATAGCAATTGCAGGTGCACCACGTACCACCATGTCTTGTATAGCATGCCTGGTTGACAAAACTTCTTGGTAAAACCATGCACAAATATAAGAAATATAAATGAAGTTCTTCCTTTATAATACACCTCACACCCCAACAACTTGACAAAATTATCACACATTTGGACAAATGCACACTATAAAAATCAAAGATCCTGTCGGCCTGAAAGATTGGCGGGAAGGATTGACGCCTGACTACTATAAGTTTCCCTGTCAGTGCACTTCTGATGTATGTATTGACTTCTATAAATCAAGCTTGTTTTAAGATAGCCAAAGCAGCACCAAACATATGCACAACCCAAATACAGAACATAAAGACACAGGAACAAGGAAAGTATATCAGTCGGTGCCAAAGAACTGTTACAAACTTAGAAATTCATAGTACCAAACATAAGCACAACCCAAATATAGAACATAAAGACACAGGAAATGAGGGGAGCACATCAATCACTGCATTACTCTGCAAAATAATTACAGTTGTCTAACCCCAGATACACTGCCATTAAAATTTCATCTCCCTCAATCAGTCCCATTCCCATTACATTACTTAGCCCAGTTTTGACTGAATCATTTAAAAATAAATAAAAAATTAATAACTCCCTCACAGATAGAGCACAACACAAATTAAGTTTTTAAAACGTATTAAACTAATACACACCAATTAAAAGAAAGAAAGAATGCAATAATATTAATGTCCATGAATAACAAAAATAGAGCAATGGGGCTGAAAAGGTATAATCAGTTATAAGAGAGAAGCACTAGGGTAGAAAGACCCTAGGCTAATACTCTGTCTCTCATTCAATTAGCCCCATTCCCACGACATTACTCAACCAAGATTTAGCTGAAGCAATTGGCAAAAAATAAAAAACAAATAATTGCTTAACAAATGAGTTCAACAAAAGTTAAGTTGCTTAAACATATTAAACTGGAAAATATGCACCATTGAAACTAAAAAAAATGTACCATTGAAACCAAAATAAAAATGAACTAAGATGTAAACTGTCAGGATTTCCCAGTGGAGATCCATGTTCAAATCCCCAAAAGGCATTTTACATGCTTAAATGTACAAATGTTGAATGCTGAATCAGGTAAACTACCACATCCAATTTCAGTTGTGGCATACTGATGCAGGAGCATCCTAGGCATATGATAATCAGCATCCACAAAATGCTAAAAATATATATTTCTTATTTTCTGATATCTGGAAGCATTCACACATTGGGCCAAGAAAATGTAGAAGGGTAGAGAGTCCAGAAGGACAGGTCAAGGAAAACCAATCGATTCAGTGATTTTTCAACAGTTGTTATAAAATAAATTGACAGCTCAGAAAGGGAGATTAGAAATTCACAGCTCAGATTTTTCAAATAGAGATCAAGTAAACTAACACAAGTTTTTGAAGGCAAGCCATTATTTTTTTAATGATGCCATTGCTCATGGTTCCCTGTCTTTTTTCAAATGTAAATTTAAACCATAGAATTTTGTGTCTTCCTAGTGCATCAGGGATGTGGGTTAAATGTGAGTTTAGTTGCATGAATACAGCCGCCATTAATTGGCCTCCCTATCTTTGACTGCATCGAGTGGTTTCAGAGCTCAATTTCAAGTCCAATTGATAAAAAGTACCCACTTATGTAGGATTGTTATCAAAGATTAAAGAAGTAGGCTGTTTGTGACTTGTGTTGGCAACATGCCTCCCAAAAGAACCTTGATAGAGGAAGAGTAGAAGTTGCCCTTGTGGCAAGGAGATTGGATTAAGTGATGGACTTGCCAAAAGTTATGAAAGATTGGATATTGTTGAGGAAGACCAAAGAAGAGGTTTTTTCACTAAAAGACGATGTGAGTGATGAGGAAGAAGACCAAGTGATAATAGATTATATCAGAGATGGACTAGTAAAAGAGCAACTAGCATTAGATGAAGGAGACGATAAGCTCAAAACAGCTATTTCAAGAATTGTAAGAACAAAAATAAGTTCCCAACTTCTAAAGTAGTTTGAATCCTGGAGAGCTAATTGATTGACTCACAGAAATTGAGAAGCACTTTGAGTTTGATGAGGCAACCAACCCACAAAGAGTAAAATTGGCTTGGACCAAGCCGAAAGGTCATGCAGCCTATTATAGTGGGACAAAGTTCACAAAAGGGGATAAAAAGGGCAAAGAAAAGATTACCAGATGATATCAAATAATTGCCAAGTTTAAAGCCAATTTTTAACCTGTTGATCACAAGTTGGAATTTTTTAAAAAAGTTACCAAATTTGAGACAAGGGGAACTAAGTGTAAAAGAATACATAGAAGAGCATTGCAAAATCACAACAGCATTGGCACAGCATACACTAGACCAAGAAAAAGTGGCAATGTCTATTAATAGATTGCGAATGAATATTTAAGATGAATTGAGCAAGGCATGATTGCACCCCATAGAAGGGGCTTATCAATTCGCTCTGCAACTAGAAGAAAAATTATCAAGAGGCAACAAAATGAAGCTAGGGCAAAGGGAAGATTTTCAACAGGAAGAATCAGCCAAATGCTGGAAGAGAACAGCATGGTCATGAAATAGAAGCAAGTAGTTCTTATGCCAAACACAGGGAGGACAAATATCATATCCTTCAAGAGGAAGAGGAAAGTCTAGAAGATGAAGAGGTAGAGAATTTCACTGAACTTGTTTCAAGTGGAAAACCAGGCCATAAAGCATACAAGTGTTCACAAGCCCAAAATGATAGAAATAGGAGCAATGAAGCCAGTGCTCGCATTGCACAAGCAGACATGTAAAAAACTGCATCAGCTGAAGTTATGGAGGAGCCAGAATATGGAGAGGCTAAAATGACAGAAAAGGTTCTATTAAAACCAGCAAATGAAGATAAAGAACCAGTTCAAAGGAAAAGTATTTTCCAAACATTTTTAAATCATAGGCCAAATGTTGCAAAGTTACCATTGAAAGTGGTGGCACCAAGAACTCAGTATCAAATAAGAAAGTAAATAAACATAGGTTGAGAAAAATGGTGCCCAAATCCACACAAGGGAAGGTGGTTACAAAAAGGACATCAAATCTTGGCAAATGAATAATGTCTAATCAAAGTTTATATTGGTGCATATAGTGATGATGCTTATTTTGACACTATGTCCATGGATGTCTGTTGTGTGCTGTTGGGCACACCATGGCAATTTAATCAAAAAGCCATACATGATGTAAAAGCAAATACATATACCCTAAAAATGAATGTGAACAAATATGCTTTAATCCCACTGAAAGAAAAAGAATGGAAATGTGTAATGTCCCTACTTTGAAATATAATTTAATAATAAATAATAATAATAATAAAATTAAAATTAAATTAAAATATGAAAGAATATAATTAAATATAATTAAAATTTGATTAAAGTTAATAGGCATGAAATGATAAGTTGTGACCCCCCCAAATATGAGGTATAAAAGGGAGAAGAATACTCATTTGAAGAGGGAATAGTTTGGGGATCAGAAGTGCAGATCTGATTGTGAAATGTTGTGTCCCTTTCAAAGAGCAGAAATGATGAAGAGTTGCACTCTTTCAAAGGGTGCTAATGGTAAAAGGGTGTGTCTCTTGCCAAAGGGCATACATGATGAAGAGGAGTGACCTCTCCCTCACATTGAGAGATATAAAGGAAAGGAATCAAAGCATCCAGTGAATCACCATGGATCATATCAGATCAGAACTGTTATTGAGTTACAGGCAGTAACATCTTTGTTCTTGGTGGTATGCATGGGGATGTGTTGAATATGTATGCTTAATATATGAAGCCCGATAATGTTCTTATGTAGAATTTATGTAATGTCCCCTTTTGGGAGGACACTAAATCTTACCCAATATACTTGTAGAATTATTGAAGGTTATCTATTTTCAGTCTGTTGAGGTAATTTGGACAGATTTAATTCAATGTTGTTTTCCTCTTTAAATGCACAGGTCTGCTGTTTATATCAATCTGATCTGCTGCCTATACTCAGATATGTGTGTGTGTGTGTGTGTGTGTGTGAGAGAGAGAGAGAGAGAGAATCCTTTCTATTCTATCAGGTCTGACTCTCTAGTTATTGATTTAATATTTCCTCTTCTTTTCCTTCAATGCCAGCTTTATTATCATTCGCAGATTTGTATTTGTGTTCTGATCTCTTTGATAATTGTTCATATCATTCTTCCAGATTTTCTTATAATTCTGACTTAGGTCTGCTCCTAAATCTGCTTCTAATGCTTCAGATGTTTTGTTCTATTCCTTGGATCCTTCCTTCTCAAATGAGAACTTCTCCACTTTATACCCTCCCATGTGAGGGAGAGTCACACCTATTCATCATGTATGCCCTTTGGCAAGAGACACACCCTTCACCCTTAGCACCCTTTAAAAGAGTGTGACTCTATTATTTCTGCCCTTTGAAAGGGACACAACCTTTCACAATCAGTTCTGCACTCCTTATTTAAATCAGATCTGCACTTTTGATTCCCAAAAATTATCCCCCTCAAATGAGGTTCTCTTCTCCCTTTTATATCTCATGTTTGAGGGAGTCGCAATTTTTCATTTCATGTCCTTTGCCCATTCATTAACTTAATTAAAATTTGATTATATTTATTCTTTTATATTTATATTTATATTTTATTATTATTATTTACCATTAAATTATATTTCAAAGTGGGGACATTACAATTTAGTAGTAATATTGATACAGACTGCAATATGTATGACAGTCATACTTAATTTCATATACATTCAAAGTACTTGAAAGAATATAATATCAATAGCCCATTCCTTAATACTTGTGCTAATGCCTATGGAGGATGGGAAAGATTTCTGTAGGGAAAGACGGTCTAATTCCAACCAATTAGGTGGTCCCAAGATAGGGTAAGGATGAGTGTCTTGTAAACCTTGATGGAGGAGTCTCGAGATGGGGTAAGGGCCTGCATCTGTAAACCTTGAGGGAGCCTGTTGTAGTTTGGTTTCTCAGCGCCCTGATAACAAAACTACCCCTTCCTCCCTTAGGGTTAGATAGAAACAAGGTTAGATCATAATATAGAGGGCTATGAATTATAAAATGTGGAGTTAATTGAAAAAAGCATTATAACTTGATAAAGCATTTAGCAATGTATGACAATTGTTGAAAACATGACAGCTTCCAAGTAGGGAACATAAAAAATGGTATCAGAACTTTGATCCTGCCATCTTGCAGGGTAAACATGAATCAATGAATCATTCTAGTCAATAAGAAGAAATCTAACAAGCCTGCTGTAGTTTGGTTTCTCAACGCTCTGGTAACATAATTGCCCCTTCCTCCCTTAGGGTTAGATAGTAACAAGGTTAGATCATAATATAGAGGGCTATGAATTATAAAATGTGGAATTAATTGAAAAAGGCATTAAAACTTGATAATGCATTTAGTAATGTATGATAATTGTTGAAAATATGACAGCTTCCAAGTAGGGGACATTACAAATGGTATCAGAGCTTTGATCCTGCCATCCTGCAGGATAAACACGGATCAATGAATCATTCTAGTCAATAAGGACTCTAAAAATACATGTATTTGCGTGTATGATTGTTGACGTGTATTTTGTACACAATCATACACAGAATAAAATACCCAAGGGTACCTTATCCTCTCTTGAATAAAGCCTCTGATTGCTGAAGATGTCGCAAAAAAGGATCAATCAGGGTGACTCCAATGTTCTTTTATGTAGGGTCTCTACGTGTGGATAAGCACCAGTGGTCGTTGTGAATGTTGTTTCATCAAGGGGCCTTACGTCATCCGAGCTGCAGGAACAAGATTTCTCTAAACTAACAAATTCTCAAAAAAAAGATCAAAGGGTAGAGTTTGCAAGGGATAAATTTTAATCTAATCCTATGAATGACCCAATGTAGACTAGTCTTGGCAAGATTCTACCAATTTCAATATTGCCATGAAATAACAACTCAACTGAAATTGATGCGATCTTCTAAGGTAACAAATGATTTTTCAATTCATCAGGGATCATGGACACTACCACAAAGGCACATATCAAAGCTCAATGAAGATTGAAGGTTTAAGTAATTCAAATCTCTCCAGTTGACCACACAAGGTGTTCCTACAATCAGTAAGAAGCTAGTGGTTTGGAACGTGAATCTCACCAAAAATCAAGCCCAACACTTAGTCCTTCAAACTTAAACACTACTTCGATTGAGAATGATTCAAGAAAACAAACAACCATGAAGATAGCCACAAGAATTGCAATAAAACACCATAACTTCAATATTTTATTGATCTCAAAGCCAAAATAGACAACAATTGCTTGAAATTCCTTCTTCAAAGCTCAATCTTGCTACAAATACTTTCTTCTTTCAAAAACTCTAAACTTCTAACTATTTCTTATTGCTCTCTCTTTCTAATTCTATTCTAATTTCAAAATGAAAATGAATGAGGGTATATATAGCATCCTCAATTACAATGAACGGCCCAGATCAAAAGAAGATCAACGGCTGAGATTCTGACACCTAAACCCTAATTAGGGTTTTATTACAAAAGTTCCCCTTTTATTGAACAATATTAAATGCATAGCCAAATATTTAATTTGGCACAAAAATCTAGGAAACATAGACCAATGATAATTAAGGTGCCATGTCATCTATAACAACCTCTCTTCTAGAACCTTGTTCCCTTTCCAATGCTCCTTTTTAGCATATGCAATGAATCTAGACACGATTCCCTTGATCTCAGCAATAGGAATCTCAGGAAGATTCCTCATTCGTTCTTCCAAGTGAATAATCTAATCAAAGGCCTTGAGAAGAGCTGCGTCCCATTCAGGCTCGAGTTCCTTGATTTTCTCAATCAGGAGCATAGTAGCAAACATTTGATCTCTTTGCTCATCTGTAATCACATTCTCATCTTTGCAAAAGATGACTTTGACCCTTTCTTCTAATTCTTGAAGATCCACATCTGTCTCAACTTCGATCCTTCTGCCAAGAATAGTGCATAAAACCCCAAACACCTTGTCCTGGATTGGATGGATGAACTCCTCCACTTGATTGCATTTGGCGCTAGTGTCCTCGAAAAGAACTTCCTTCATCTGGAGTAAAGTAGACCACTGGAGTAAATTATGAGCTCCTCCATCCATTATCTTTTCTTGTGCTAAGGTCTTCCTCGATGTTTGCCTGATTACTTGAAGGACAGGAATGATGACATCTTTAGTATGAGCAAAGGCGGCTACTGTTATCATTAGGTTGTGGATGATCTCAAGGACCTGGATAGCCCGATGAATGGTCTGCATCATTCTTGTTGCAAACTCAATGGCAACTGTATGGGATTTGTCAATCCAAGAGCTCATAAGCTGGACCAAGCTCTTAACTTTCTCTGCTTCACCAACTGATTCAAGGGGAAGTGCTTGCATGGGAGATACTGCTGGATCCTGACGTCCCAAGGGCTGACTGAGGTGGCTAAAGTAGCTTCTCCAAGCACCGACCTCTCTCTCAAGTTTTCTACTCTTTTCCATTTCTTCCTTAAGTTTATCTTTAAGTGCCTCAAATGAATCAGTTGCCTCATCCAATGCCTGCTCGGTGGTGAGTGGACCAAGCTCAACGGTTTCTACATCATATTCTTCTGCAAGGATCTCACCCTCGTACTTGTCCACTGCCGGTGTAGCTATCTGCAACTTCCTGGACCCAGTCTCATCTCTGATCATCTTGGACATTTTGGTGGCCTTCTTCTTTTCTATTACTCTCTGAGAATTTCCAACAAGGCTATCTAAATCAATCACATTATCTTCGTCTTCGATCACAATCACCCTTGTTAGTCTCTCCTTCAACCAATCTGGAATAGCGGACCTTGTCTCTCTAACTTGTATTTCTTTAGGTAGTGACTCTTCTTTCCGGAGAGGAGACGTCGCTTCATCGTCATTCTGGTCTTCATGTAGCTCATTGACCTAGGGAGATTGACTTGATGAACGTTGAGATGCCTGTCCTCCCTCATGTTTATCATTCTGAACCATCGATTCCATAGATTCCTCCACTTCAAGTGTCCTCTTCTCCTGTCGAGAAGATGTGCTGGATGAGCGATCTCAATTGGCCTCTTGCTTCTTCTTGGAAGATTCTCTTTTCTCAGGTCTTTCTTTCCTCTTCGCACCTCTATGATGAGGATTGCCTTCACTTACGATTCTGGGGTGAGGATTGCCTTCGCTTGTGTTTCTAGGATGAGGATGGCCTTCACTGGCACTTGCTCCTTCTGCTGACCTTTCCTCCAAAGTAAAAGTCATTGATATATTCTACTCTCTCAACTTTTGATGTTGCACATCAACCCATCTGCGAGTACAAGACAAAACTGGAGCCATCAAAGTCTTCAAGTCCACAACCTCAGGTTCATTCCAATCTATCTTTATTGTCTTGTCTTCTCTATCATAGGATGACTGGAGGTGCCTGCCACTGTCCTGAGCTTGATCGGCCACTCTGTAAACTTTGCATTTCCTGATGAAATCCAAAGGCAATCTGGAATGCATCTTTCTTTTCACTTCTAAATCATCTGAGAGATTCATCCAAAAGTCTTCCACCTGACATTCATGCTTGTATTTTCTACCAACTGTCTCTTCTATATATCCATAAGGATCAAAATTCTCCCTCAATGAAAAGAATGAAAATGAATATAAGGCCAACTCCCTTTCTGCATCATCTAAAGCTGGAACATTAGGACATACCTCAACTGAATTTCCTAATGTTATAGGTACAGGAATCCCATTTCCATGCCTGTGTCTGAATGCCTTCGCATAAGCTGCTAACTGCCTAGTCACCTCAAGTAGTACTATCCTGTCTGTCGGATATCTTGGCAACATATATGGAGGTGAAGGACACCCATGAACTCTAATATATGTAAACTTCTGGAATTGGATAAACCAAGCACCATACCTCTTTACAAGTTCTTGTGCCTCCTGAGATAGCCGATTATGAATCCCGCCTTGCAGTGTCCTGGTGATGTTCATTGTGAAGGTATCATTGACTAACTTGTAATTACTCCCAGGTGGATGATGCAAATGAACATAAGAGTCACAAACTCTGACCTCTCCAGGTCCTCTTCCAATTGCTCCTCTGTGAGGTAGTCCTGCATATTCAAAACTCCTGATCAAGACATACATGATGTACGAACTCATGTGGAAGGATTTAGTAGCCTTCAGTCTTCTCAACTGTACGTCCAAGCAATGGCTAATAATTCTAGCCCAATGAATTGTTCCTTTTCCTTGAACTATCACTTGGATGAAGAAAAACATCCACTTCTCAAAATAGAAGGCTTGAGGAGCCCCTGTAACTCGATTGAGTAAGGTTATCAAATCTCTGTACTCCTCCTGGAAGTCAATCCTGTGTGGTGTGTTGGGAATCTTGCTCAGGCGAGGACGACTTTTGAATATCCAATTCTTGTTGATGATGCCCAAGCAAGTGTCTGGATCATCTTCGTATATGGATCTAGCTCCTTCCAAGCTTTTGTAAATCATATCTTTATGTTCTAGTAGATGGAGAGCCTCACTTATAGCGTCATCTGAAAGATAAGCCAAAGTGTTTCCTTCCTTGGACACGATCGATCTTGACTGTGGGTCGTAATGGCGAGCACACTCGATCATCAGCTCATGGCACTGGACTGCTGGAGGGAAGCCGGCCGCCTTGATAATGCCACTCTCAATTATTCTCCTTGCGACAGGTGATGGCTTGCCAATGTAAGGGACCTCTCGAAACTTCTTCACACTGAAGTTTCCCAAGTTGGTATCTCCAATGTTGCTCCATTTTGACACGATCTTGGTCTCCAATTCTTCATTCTTTTGATCTTCCTTCATGAGAGCTGGACGACTGGTGGATGCTCCTGTCTTTGGAGTCGCCATCTTGACACCTACATAACATTTCATAATGAGCAATATACCTTGGAGCGTAGATTAAGTTTAAGTTTAAAATTTAGGAAACTTCATGATAAATCTTGGAATTATCATTTCCTAAATACGATTATGCAATTGGAAAATCAAAATTTCAAAATTTCAAAATTAGGCTAGGAAGATCTTCACCATACCTTTCTTTGAGAACTAACTCTAAAAAAAGATGCAAAATTAAGCAAGTTTGCTAGGCAAAATGTGGATCGAAGTCTTCAACGTGAGCTTCCTCTAGCAATTTCACCACCCTTAGCCTTCAACGCTTTGAGGAAAATTCGCTCCTCCTCTAACCTCTAGCAAAGTTCGCACTCCTCTTGGATTGAAAAATTCGCCTTCTCTTTGGATTGAAAAAATCGCACCTTCTCTTTGGATCAAAATTTGCCCTTCTCTTTGGATGAGATTTCGCTCCTTTTGTTGCTTCTCCAAATCGCATGTAGACAATGATTGAATGATGGATTAAAATGTTTCAAAATACCTTTCTTATATAGGCGCTCACCATTATACTCTCCCATAGGCTGACTTGGAAAATAAGTCAAAAAAATAAATAAAATAAAATAAAAGAAGAGGCCGACTTCATAAATAATATTAAAATAATACCCCCCAAGCGCTCTTTCTTAAATTTATTTAATATTAATTAATTTAAAATGCCTTTATAATTAAAATTTTCGATTTTTTAAAGGCTTAAATTAATTATTAAATACCATGCGCACTTATTAAATGTCAATTTAATTTCAAAATGTTTCAAGGTTTTATCGAACTTGGCATTTAATGCAATTTGAATGATATTGGCGCCCAAGCATGGAAAACAATAGATATTAACAAGATCGCTCTGGTCCCTTGGAGAGGGACATGAGCGCCCCCTTCATTTTGGCCTTGTATCTCTCGCTTCTCACGTTCAAAGGCTCATCTTGGATGTCTAAAATAGCATTCTTGCTTGGCATTTGGGGTTTAATTTATTTCATCTTTGGAAGGAACTTGTTTTTAAAGCAATTTCGCCCTGGTCCTTGACTGAAGGACAGGAGCGATTTAATTCTAGAACTCATACTTCTTGCCTTTTACGTTCAAAATTGCTTCCTTTACGTCCAAAATGGGGTTTTCATTTGTGACTTTGAGTTTGATCTATTCAATTTTTTGAATGAATGCTCTTTAGAACCATTTTCGCCCTGGTCCCTTGGTGAGGGACAGGAGCGATTTCATCTTTCTGTCCTTGATCCTCGTTTTCCAAATTGCCAATTCATGTTACAGGGCAAGTGATGATTTCATCCATCCATTCCATACATGCTTAACTTGTCCCTGGTCCCTTGGAGAGGGACAGGAGCGATCCTTACCTTTTGCCTTTGGTCTTTGTCTCTTTAACTGCCAAATCGAGTTGCGAGGTAGGCAATGATCTTTATTGTTTGCTTCATGCATGTCCAATTTGCTTTCTCGAGACTAAATGAGCTCCTCCAAAGATTATCGCCCTGGTCCTCCAGTGAAGGACAGGAGCGAATTTTATACTTGAGCCAAAAATTGTCAATTCTTGTGGATGTTTCCTTGTCCATCGTTTTCCAAAAGGCGTTTCTCATTTTGTAAAACCTTGCCTTGGCGTGATTCTGGAGGGAGATGCTTGATTTTATAGAAATCGCCCTGGTCCTCCAGTGAAGGACAGGAGCGAATTTTGGTCCATGGCACAAATCCTTAATCATATCAACATCGGATTCTCTTCAAGGCGTAAAACATTGTTCCTTATCCCATCTTGAGTCTTGCAAACGACAGTAGCACTTCAAAATGTTAGGCAATCGGGCAAATTTGAAGATTTCGCTTTGGTCCCTGGGAGAGGGACAGGAGCGCCTTAGCCAATTTCATCAAATGCTTGTGGTCTTTGCAACTTCGTTCTTCTTTCAGGCATTCCAAATATCATTGCCATCATGTGTCTAGGCTCGGACTTGTCCCAATTCGGAGAGGGAGGCTAGACAATCTATATTTCGCTCTGGTCCCTGGGAGAGGGACAGGAGCGATCTTGCATCTATAAGCTCACTTGTGTTTCGCCAACTTTCAAAATTATCTTCAACGGGGTGATCACGCCTTCCCTCCTTCATCTCCAACTCGAAACTCGCTTTTCCTTCGCCCAAAACTTGTCTCTTGAGAAAATCGCCCTGGTCCCTTGGAGAGGGACAGGAGCCTCATTTGAAAATCGCCCTGGTCCCTTGGAGAGGGACAGGAGCGAATTTGTACCTTGGGTCGTTTTTCTCCTTCGTGGTCCATTCAAGTTACATTCAATAAGCAAAACGTACTTTCCTTGATCTCTTCCAATCAAAAATTTGTCATAGTCCTGCAAGGACAGTGTAATTTCAAAAATTAAGCTCCGGTCCTTCTGTGAGGGACAGGAGCGATTTTGTTCCTTAGGGTCAAATCTTCACAATTTTCATCTCAATTCTCCTTTGCTGGGAAAGATATCATCATTTTGCAAGCTATGACCAAGAGCCCAAATCCAAAAAGATGTCCAAGAAGGTGTGTTTGAGGAAAATCGCTCTGGTCCCTGGGAGAGGGACAGGAGCGAACTTGTCTTGCTAGGCCAAAATTTCAATCTTTCGTTGCCAATGACCAAGTCTGGATACTCCTTCATGCTTATTTCATCCTTCATTGCGTCCTTGATGCTTCAGTTCGATCAACTAAGGCCAAAAATGATCTAAATAAGCCATTTCGCCCTGGTCCCTCACTGAGGGACAGGAGCTATTTGGCCTTAAACCTTAAAAACTTGTCATTTTTGATTCTTCAAAATCTTCAAAATCTTCAATTCACACCAATTTGTTCTCCCGGAGACCCTGCATAAAACAAATTAAACAAGTCAATAACCAATTTGCACTAAATATCATTTTTGCCCTGGTCCCTGGGTGAGGGACAGGGGCGATTTCACCTCTGCAGGCCAAAATATCCACATTTTTGGTCTTCAATCACTTGACAAGGCAAAATTAGGTCATCTCCAAGGCCAGGGGCAAGTTAGTAAACCTTCAAAAATTTGGTCAAAATTCACTCGGACAAAATGTATAATTTAATCATTGAAATGCTAACACTTTAGACCTAACTTGAATTTGCCTTCAAAACCTGACTGGACCCATCCTAAGACAAACTTGACTTCCTGGCAGGCTCATTATATTTCAAAATTGCAATCAATGCGAGGATGCTTAATAATCTGTCAAAATTGGACTGGACTTCGGCTTGAAAATATCAACGGAAACCCTAAGGCTTAACCCTAATCCAGACGACTCACTCATTTAATTCAAAACCCTAAAGCAGAGAGAAGAACAGGCAAAACAAGAACAAAAAAGAGGGGGTCCCCATTTTAATGGGGCGATGTGTGAAATGGTCACAACAATGCTCCATGTTTGTGTATATCCATGTGTATGCTCTATGTTTTTATGTCTATGTGTTGATGTGTGTTTTATGCACATGAAAGCATTAGAATAAAATACCAAAGTACTTTACCCTCTCTTGAACAAAATCACCTCAAATGCTAAGGATAAGATCAACTAAAATGATTCCAAGGTTTCTACAGTTAGGTCTTAACGAGTGGGTAACTCGATGGATGATGTGAATTGTTGTTTTCACTTGGGGACTTACACAATTGTTCGAATCAGCTTTGCTTATCATGAATATGGAATGGGTGTGCTGATAACCTAGGATTTGGCAATGTAGTTCTTGACTTAACTCTTAACAAGACTTTCTAAAAAGGGGCAAAAGGGAATAGGGTTCAGGAAATCTATTCTAAGCCTAGGAATGTAGGAAATGGTGAACAAATTTAGTGGAATCAAATTAGGCAAGGTCTCACCATCAAATTTAGTGGAATCAAACTAGGCAAGGTCTCACCATCAAGTTGAACAAATTTTGACATGAGCTTAGTGCAATCATCTAAGGTGTATTTCATAGATTTTCAAATTACTACCATCAAACATTGAGACCATCCAAGTTGATGCATAACAATGGACGTATAATAATCAAAGTTAAGCTTGCATAAATTTCCAGTTGACCAAGCACAGCGCACTTACAATCAGCAAGAGGCTAGTGGTATGGATTAATAGATTCCACACAAATATACTCAACAATTCTTTCATTCAATCTAACAACTTGAAAGTAAATTCTAATCTAACTTGGAGGAATTGAGAACCTTGAATGCAAAACAACACTTGAAAAACAAAATCACCATCAAGTTGAACAATGACATATTGAAAAGTTGCAGCATATACCAACAATTCTACAAAATCTCTTACAAATGAGAGGCAATGAGGTATATAGAGTCTCATACAAAATGGATGGCCAAGATTAAACTAAAATCAAGGGCCAAGATCATGCCAACAAACCCTAGAGTTGCCCTAATTAGGGTTTACATAAAAAATGGAGCCACCAACATATGGCCCAATAGAAAGACACCTAGTCATCAAATATGAAATCTTCTAGAAGATTTCGTCCTGCATCTCTTTCTCTCACAACATAATCCAAGAATCTAGCTAATAGAGAATCTAACTCCTCCATGGAAATGTTGGGTAAGGTATCCTGCTGTAAATCAATCACGCCCAATGCATCCGAGCAAGCATCCAAAGTGTTCTCCCAATCTGGCATGAGCTTCAACGAATTATGAACATGAATCAACAAAGAGACCAAGTCATCTATCTGACTCTTCTTCAAAGAGTCCAACTGATTGAAGTACATGAACTTCATTTTGTCTCTCAATTCTACTAAGTGTAACCCACTGGCTTCATTGACATCAACTCCCAATAACTCCTCAATTGAGACAAAGATATTCAACTGAATATCATGAATAGATCCTTCCATCTCTGCACAACTCTTTTGTGCGCTCTCATAAGTTGATTTCTCCATGGCTAATGAACAATACCAACCATGGAAATCGTATCTATCTCTATTGCGCACAATATTCTCTCTGATTAATGTGGACATAGGAATCCTCTTCAAGGCCCTGAGGCGTGGAATATTCTTCTCCTAAATAGGTTGGAATTATTCCCAAACTCCCTCCAAATACTAATTCCTGAATATGAGCCCTGTTGTCCTGTCAAAAGCCTGGACAAACCGAGTAAGGAAATCATCCGCCTGTCTCTTCGTATCCTCGATCCATTTCTCCACTTCCGAGAGTGTATCTCTCGCTGCCTCATAATGTGTATGTAGTCCATGATCAACTACAATAGGGGAAATAAGGGTGAGATTCTCACGCCTTATCCCTGCAATGTACTCTCTAAGTCTGATATTCTTTGCTTCATACCTCTCTCTTTTCTCTATCTCTCGGTCCAATCTCGCACTGATTGCCCTGAGGGTATCACCAACCTCCTAAAATTCCTGCTCCTTTGTAGTACGGCCAAGGGCAACTGAAGTAATCTGGAAATCCATGGGAGTAGCAATGTCCGTCATCACATCTCCAATAGGAACAGCCACCTGCGCGATATGCATTCCTGTCTCATCTCTATCTATGTGTGTCAAAATCTCAGCTTTCTTAGGTTCTTTCTCCTTGTTGTTCCTAGCTAAGTAGTCATCAATATCATCAATATCATCAATAGGCCATGCCTCTACCATCTTCTTACTTTTCTCCATACTCTTCATCAACCAATCAGGAATAGTGGCCATCTCCATACTGGTGATGTGTTTTTTAGGCACATGCGAACACAGAATAAAACACCTTAAGTATCTTATCCTCTCTTGAACAAAATCTCTCAAATGTTGAAGATTAGCTTAAGGATCACCCAAAAAGACTCCAAGGTTCATATATGTAGGATCACTACGTGTGGATAAGCTTAGTTGGTCGTTGTGATTGTTGTTTCATCAAGGGGCATTTATGGTTCGAAAAGATATCATGAAGTGATTGGCATATGATATGCAATGAAATTTCTTCCTAAGACTACTAAATGATTATCAAAAAATGGCAAAAGATAGGGGTTTAGAGAAGTTCTAAGCTATCCTAAAATGAATGAATGAAGAAATGACACAAGTGAAACTCAACTAGTTATAGCATCGCCATACGTGAACAACTCCACTAGAACCAGTGCAATCTTCTAAGGATGTTTGAAGATTTTCAAATCACTACTAATCATAGACATCATTAGTTGAATGCATATCAATGATTGAGCAATAATCGAACTTAAACAATTTCAAGAGTTCCAGTTGACCACACAAGGCTCGCTTACAATCAGCAAGAAAGCTAGTGATATGGATAACGAGTTTCACAATATATCAAGTGCAACATTCCATCATTTGATCTAAACACTAAAACTAGCATAAAAGATTGACTTGAGATAACAAAAGAACCATGCAATAAGCTTCAAGGATTGAGCAAAAACACCATAACTTCAATGTTTCATTGATCCAATAGCCAAACAACAACAATTCTTCAACTCTTTCTCTTGCCAATATTCTAACACTATTACTCTCTCTTTTACTCTATTGCTATTACTAACATCATTAACATTGCTATCAACCATTACAAATGAAATAGGTGGAGCTTATATAAGACTCCCAAAAAAAATAAAGGGCCGAGATGGAATGAAGATCAAGGGCCAAGATCTTGCCACCAAAACCCTAATTAGGGTTTAATACAAATGAAAACCCTATCAAGATAATCATCATCATGAATCAACCAATAAGAAGACAACATATGCCAACACGAAAATCGAGGAAGCATCCTCCAATAGGGAAATGAAATGCCAAGTGGAATCATAACAAACTTTCTTCTAGAATTCTGTTTCCTTTCTCCTCCTTTCTGGCATATTCAATGAATCTGGATGTCATACTTTCAACTTTAGAAATTGGAATCTCAGGTAGATTCTTCATACGTTCTTCTAAGTGGATTACTTCATCAAAGGCTGCAAGAAGTGTTATCTCCCATCCATGCTCAAGTTCTTTTGTCTCATCAATAAGGAACATTGTGGCATTCTAACTGTTTTTCTGTGATCGGTCCACCTTCTCTGTGAAAGATAACTTTTATCCTGTCCTCCAATTCTTGAATGTCCACATCTGTTTCAATTTCTACCCTTTTGTCAAGAATGATGCACATCACCTCAATTATCTTGTCATGAATAGGATGGACGGTATCTTCAGCTTGACTACATCTGTTACTAATGTCTTCAAAAAGGAGCTTCTTCATTTGAAGCAAGGTCGACCACTGTAACATTTTAGGAGTTGATTCTTTTCTAATTACCCCTTCTTGTGCCAGTATCTGTCTAGGTGCTTTCCTTATTGCTTGCAATACTGGAATGGTGACGCCCTTAGTATGAGCGAAGGCGTCAACTATCACCATGAGGTTATGAACTATCTCAAGAACTTGAATGGCTCTACCAAGTATTTTCATCATATTTCTTACAAACTCATTGGCCATCGTGAAGGATTTGCTGATCCATGCCTCTAGAAGTTGTGTTGAGTTTCTCACTTTCTCCATATGATCAACTGACTCTGTGGGAAGCAAGGGAGGTGGTGTGGCTATCGGACTTTGATGTGTCAATGGTTGCTGAAATTGTTGAACATAGTTCCTCCATACATTCACCTCCTTTTCTAACCTTTTGTTCTTCTCTATTTCGGCCTTTAGCTTCTCATTGACCGCCTTCACTGAGTCGGTTGCTTCCTCCATGGCTTGCTCAGAAGTGAGTGGACCTAAGTCAAATGTCTCCAAATCATATTACTCTGCTATAATCTCATCCTCATATTTATCTACCGCTGGAGTGGCAATTTGTATCTTTCTGGAGCTTGCATCATCTCTTATTATTTTAGACATCTTTGGAGCTTTCTTTCTCTCAACGACTTCTTGAGGTCCGTTTAGAAGACTTTCTAAATCAAATGCTTGTTCTTCTTCTTCCTCTATTACCTCTTTGGTAAGCCTCTCTTTGAGCCAAAGTTCCCAGACTCAAACTCGGCAAGGCCAACTCGACTCATGACTCGGCTACAATTCAGCAACGACTCGGCAATGACTCGGCAAAATCTTGAAATTATATACTTTTACAATTATATATCATATTCCATGACTCGAGCCGAGTCATTAAAACTCGGCGAGGTCTGCTCGGCTCGGCGACTCGGATAACTTGCACGACTTGCGGCGAGTTTGGGAACTATGCTTTGAGCTATTCAGGATAGAAGATCTTCCTTCTTTTACTTGCACTTCTTCGGGCAATAGTTCATTCCTGGGAGGGGAAGTTACTTCATTATCGTCTCCTTGTTCTTCATCATCGCAAATATGGATATGAAGGGCTGGATTTGAGGATTCTTGAGGCATTTTTCCTTTATCTTTCTTGCCTATCATTCTTGTCATTTTGTATTGTAGACTCTATTGATTCATCTACTTCGTGGATCATGCCTTCGTCTATTCTTTGATCTTTGCCTTGATTTTCTTTCTCATGTCTAGAAGAAGTGCTAGGAGGCTGATCGAAATTTGTCTTTTGCTTTTGCTTGGATGCTTCTTTCTTTCCTTGTTCATTCTTCCTTTTTGATCCTTTGGAATGAGAGGTGTTTTCACTGACACTTGCCCTTTCTTCTTCTTTTGTCCTTGTCTCCAAATTGAGTGTCATTGTCACATCTTGCTCCTTCAATTTCTGATGTTGAATATCTACCCATCATCGTGTGCAAGTTAAAACTTGACTCATTAATTCCCTCATATTTGTGACTTCCTTTTCATCCCAATCAATCTTTATTTCTTTATCCTCCATCTCATAGGTAGATTGGATATATCTACCACTATCTTGTGCTTGATCGGCCACTCTATAGATTTTGCACTTCCTTATGAGATCAAGAGGCAGTCGGGAGTGCATCTTCTTCTTTATCTCGAAGTCATCTTGTGCGTTCATCCAAAAATCTTCTACTTGAAACACATGCTTATGCTTTCTTCCAGCCATTTCTTCTACATTACCATAGGGATCAAAATTATCTCTCACAGCAAATGGTGTAAACAAATAGAGAGATAATTCTTGCTCAGCACATTCAGCTACTTGGACGGAAGGACAAACTTCTATTGAATTTCCAAGTGAAATAGAATTAGTGATGACAGCTCCGTGTTTGTACCTCAATGACTTGGTACATGCTAACAATTGTCTTGCCACCTCGAGAAGTACTATCCTGTCTGTGGGATAACATGGCAACATATAAGGAGGAGAAGGACATCCTTGGACCCTTATATATGTGAATTTGGGAAATTGAATGAACCACGCACCATATTGTTTGACAAGTGCTTGTGCCTCCGGAGACAATCTTTGATGGATCCCACCTTGTAGAGTCCCAGTGATGTGCATTGTGAAAGTATCATTGGTTGTTCTATAGTGTTGCTTAGGTGGGTGATGCAATATTTGATAAGAATCACAAACCCTTATCTCTTCGGGCCCTCTTCCAACTCTACCTCTGTGTGGTAGCCCCGCATATTCATAACTCCTTGCTAGAGAATATATGACATATGAGCTCATGTGGAATTAACCTTCTCAATTGTACATCTAGGCAATTACTAATGATTCTTGCCCAGTTAATCATTCATTTCCCTTGAATAATTATTTGAATGAAAAAGAACATCCATTTATCAAAACAAAAGGCTTGAGGAGCACCTATAACTCGACCAAGCAAGGTGATCAAACCCCTGAATTCCTCTTGGAAGTCAATTCGGTGTGGCCCATTAGGTATCTTGTTTAGGCGAGGTCTACTCTTTTGCAACCAATCCCTATTGATGATTGATAGGCATGCATCAGGATCATCTTCATAAATCGATTTGGCTCCTTCTAAGCTTCTATAAATCATGTCCCTTTGTTCCGGTAGGTGGAAGGCTTCACTTATGGCCTTTTCTGATAGGTAGGCAAGAACGGTTCCATCCTCGGCCACAATTGTCCTTGAGTGTGAATCATAGTGCTTGGCGCATTCAATCATCAATTCATGACACCTAACTGCAAGAGGGAAGTCAGCTGCTTTGATGATGCCGCTCTCTATTATCCTCTTGGCTATAGGTGATGGTTTGCCAATGTATGGTGCCTCACGAAACTTCTTCACATTGAAATTCCCAAGATTTGTATCTCCAATGTTGCTCCACCGGGACATAATCTTAGTCTCCAAGTCATCATTCTTCTGGTCCTCTTTGATGAGATCCTGTCAGGAGGTAGATCCACTTGCCTTGGGTGCTGCCATCATTCACCTATGAGAGATGTTCAAGTTAGGGTCTTGGTGAATTATCAATGCATTGAAACCTATCTACTTGAGCATGAACTGAACCTTGCATCTAAAATATGAAATCAATTACTATATGCATTAAGAGGGTCTAATTGGCTTTAACAAAATCATTACCAATCCTAAATCAGACCTGCTCCTGACCTTATATCAGTCTAAATGATGCACTTACTTCTGATTTCAAAACTTTAACCTCAAAATCTGATTAATGATGTGACTGCTAATGCTCAAGGATTCGCTGTCTCCTTAATCTTTTGCTGCTCAAATGATGAGTTTTGCCTTCCAATCTGCTAGAATTCGCCCTTGTGAGAATGATGTTGCTGCTTCTTTGGGTAAATTCGCCTTGCTAATGATTGAATTCTCCTTCCTTAATGTACTTCGCTGTCTTGAATTTGAAATTCACTGATTGCTGATGACTAAATTCACTACTCTGCTTTTAATCTTACTAACCAGAGAGATGTTTTGATTTGAGATGATGTTGAAATGATGATTTTGAACTTACCTTTATAGGCACCTAAGGTGAATAGGTGTGTCTTTCTACCCTAAAGCCGACTTGTTTTGACAAAACAAAAATAACAAATTATTTTCCTTAAGGCTAGCCGACTTGACACATTATAGTTCTCCTTTTACCAATTCGAATTTTGAATAAGTTTAGGCGCCAAAAATGCTTGTCTTGATGAATTTCGCTTTAGGTCCTTTGCAAGATACACACATAATTCGCTCTATGTCCTTTGCAAGGACAGAGTCGAGGTAATCAGTTCTCTCTATGTCCTTTGCAAGGACAGGACCTATATCAAATTTCGCTTCATGACCTTTGGAAGGTACGCCATCTTCAAATCAGTTCGCTCTAGGTCCTTTGGAAGGACAAGGTCAAGGTAGATAATTCACTCTGTGTCTTTAGCAAGGACAAGACCTAAATCAAAATTTCGCTCTACATTCTTTCCAAGGACAGGACCTATAATGCCATTCACTCCAATACCTTTCTAAGGTAAGCTTGAAATGATAAAGTTCGCTCTTGTACCTTGGCAAGGTATGCTCATGATTCTAGGCAAAGTTCGCTTTAAGACTTCTCCAAGATACACATATTCAAGTCGTTTTGGACCCTTAGCAAGGACAAGGTTTGAAGTTTGCTCTAGGACCCTTGGAAGGACAAGGAATAAGGCATGAAATTCGCTCCATGTCCTTTGGAAGGACAGGACCTATAATGAGATTTGTGCTCCAAGACCTTGGCAAGGACAGGACCTATATGAAGTTCGCTCTCTGTCCTTCGGAGGGACGGGACCTAAAACAAAATTTCGCTCTAGGACCTGAGCAAGGTACGGGGTCAAGGCATTTAAGCAAATTTCGCTCCAATGACGGTTTTTGATGAAAATTTTGCTCTCAAATCGGGGCAAGGTAGGCGACCTTATGGATGATTCTTCTTTATCTCTTTCACCTAACTTTGCTTAGCTTATTGAATCTTGAGTCCTTCATCTACTAATCAATTCTTTGCAACACTTGATGATCTATTCCACTCCACTCACTAGGAGAAAGCAAAGAGAGACTAAACCTAGAGAGGCAAAACCTAAAAAAAAAGGGGGGTCCCCATCTTGATGGGGCGATGTGTGTGATGTGGTCACAACACATACCATCATCGAGACACATCTCTCGATCAGGCTCTCTCAATGCCGCGATAACATCATCATCAACATCAGGATTATCCCTAGTCAAATCATATACATTCTTCCCCAAACTAACCTCCAAAAGGACAGTAGGAGATCCCAACTGATCATCATCCTCATTAGGTGGAGCAGATGTAGTGGCATGTAAATCCTGGACATTCTCTGGTAATATCACTATGTTGGAACATTGCTCAACCTCTCTATTCTATTCTGGCACTTCAACTTCCTTGATTGATGAGACACTGAGGGGTGGTGAAGGAATGATAATCTTCTGCTTCTTCTTGACCTCCTCAATCTTCTTCCCTCTAGCCTTGACTTCTCCTAGTGTGTTCTTCCTTCATTTAGGAGCTTGACTCTCCTCATCCGCATGAATCCTTATGTCACTAATAGTTCTTTGATCATCTTCGGAAGCGGATTCCTCCTGTTTCGACTTTCATAAGTGAAGGTAACACCCATGTCAACTAACTTGTTCATCTGATTATCTACCCATCCTCGGGAGAAACTCAAGACCTCTCTCATCAACACATTCAAATCTGTCTCTTCTAGTTTTGACCAATTAGGCAATAGAATCGCCTTCTTCATTTCATTCTCATATTGTGGATGCGTGTGATCCTTATCATCTAATACTTGATCAAGAATGAGGAAAAGTCCACACTTCCTCATGAAATCCACTGACATTCTAGACCACATTCTACTTTTCACTGCTTGCTCGTCCATCAAGTTGGCCCAATAATCCTCTATGTCTACCTTGTGGATGAACTTATCTCCCTTGATCCTTCCAACTTTCTTATCCGGGTCAAATCTTTCTCTTTTCTTGCATGTTGCAAATCGATAGAATGCAAGCTCTTCAATTGCTATGCTGGCTGTTGCGGTAGATTGGAAAACCTCCAATGTCTTCCCCACTAAAATAGGAAATGGCATGCCCGTTCTATGTTTTTCTTTCTAGATAGAATCATATTCCAGAAGCTGTCTCACCACTTCCAACAGGGTCATTCTGTTAGTAGGATACCTAGGAAGCCTATAAGGTTCGGATTGAAATCCATGAATCCTTAAGTATGTGAAAGTAGTAAACTGTATGTACCATAATCCATATTTCTCTATCAGCTTTGTTGCCTCCTTGGACAACCTCCTGTGGATTCTGCCTTGCAACATCCACGTTATGTACATAGTGAATGCATCATTCACCCTCTTATAATCTTCAATTCGATACATGCTCAGCTGTGGATAGCACTCATAACTTCTAAATTGTCCTTGTCCATTCTCGACTTCACCTCTGCATATCAATCATTTGTAGGTAACAAATTGTGCAAGCAGGTACACCAAATAAGAAGTCATGGCGAATGACTTGGATCTCTCCACATTCCTTAGCTGAAAATCCAGATTGTCACTTATGATTTTAGACCAATTGATCAACGTTCCTTTCAAACAATCCTGGATGAAATAGAACATCCAGCCATCGTATATTGCACCCTGCGGCATCCCCATCACTCAGTTAAGCAAGACTACTAAATCACTATATTCATCTTTGAATTATGTGCACATGAGTGTCTTGGGAGCCTTGGAATGATGAGTCCTAGGATCAATCATCCACTCCTTGTTCACTACGGTCTTGCACACATCCATCTTCTTCTTATATCTTTCCTCATATTCATCCTTGGTTCTATCTTTCGTGTCTGTTCCACTTGGAATTCCAAACACCTCAACAATAGCATCCTCAACAAGGTAGGCAATGATGGCACCCTCAAGAGTCTTGATCATTCGGGAGCGAGGATCTTAACATTGCGCACACTCCAGGATAAGCTCACTGCACTATATGGACTACGAGAATCCAACGGCCTGATAAATGCCACTCTTCATAATGTTCACATAAGCTAGAGAAGGAATTTGGCTTCCAATTCCGAACATCCGCTATCACATCTGGCCCATGTTCAGGAAATGAAGTTCGTGTTTGTAATCTCCCTCCATTTGGATGACATCTTGAATTCTAGATAGAATCCCGTCTCAAAAATCCTTTGTTGTTCCTTTTAGATGCTAATTCCCGACTTCGACATTGCACCTGTATGAAGCTGGAAGTTAGCAACCTCGAAAAATATTCCTGATAATAAGTTCTGATTTCCTAATGATTAGACAATTTTAGGAATGGGAAGTAAGTAAATATGACAAGATTAGGTTATGAAACCCTTGTGAAAATCATTAAAATCATGAATTTTCAGACTTAACAAAGTCTGAAGACACCTTATACTTAGAAATTTGATCCAAATTAGAGTGCAAAGGAGTATACCGGATCGGGAAATGACTAAGGAAAGGTGTGAAAGGTAGTGTTTTCACACAAAAGATGTCTAAGAACACCCTTCCGAGGTCAACAATGGCTGCCAGCAAGTCTGCAGACAACTTGCAACTCTATAAATTGGTCATTAAAATCATGTTGCAATCGCGTGTCATGCAAAATTTGATGAAAAACAACTTTCCCATGGTGAAAACAATCAATCCCGGGCATACATGTATGGCTGGTAAAATAAAAAAATTCTGAGGACAAGTCTGAAAATGGTGTTTCAGACTTACCAGCACCTTGCAAAGTGGGAAAAATCACTGAAAATGATCAACAAATGTCAAAGGAATGAGCTCCAAGCAAGATCGCCAAGGTAGGTAAGTGGCTGGAAATAGTGATTTTCTGAGGACAGCCTGCAATAACGAAGTTTCAGACCTGTAACAGCACTTGGAAGCTCTAAAAATTGACTGAGAACACCTCCAATCAGCCTTTGGACAAAATCGCCTTAGGTAGAATTGAGCTGGAAATGAAAATAAATGTTTGAAAATGAAGTACCAGCCAGCAGTGGAGATCACACAAGTCTGAAAATAATGCAAATCAGGTCTGAGAATGATAACCAGCAAGCTCCCAACAATGGCGCCACCACCCAAGGAGATTCAATCACCAAAATGGAGGTAAAATCTCCCCAAAACAAAAATTGCCTTACTCCTAAAATGGCGCCATCCTCCCAAAAATCGCTGAAGTCTGGAAAATATGCTTCAAACACACTCAAATGGCAGCTAAGAAAAATCGCCTTGGCTGGGAATGGAGGAAAAATGAACAATAAAACCAATCTTCAGCCCAATGTGTCAACTTGACACTTCACCGCTGGAGGAAAAAAATCGCCCAAGTAAGCACACTTGGCAAATATAATAATATTATAATGTTGGCCTCTCTCTTTTAAACTTGTTCTCACCCTGAACTTTCACCACACAAGCAATGTGGGATAAAACATTTGTACGTCCTAGGGAAAATCGATTTGCTTATATAAGGTAAAAATTATTAAATGCTCATTGACAATTTAAAAACAATTAAATTTGGGTCACATCATTAAAAAGATTTTTAAATTTTATCCAAAATTGGACCCATGGGGAAAATCAACCCCTATTTGGATTAAAAAATCCAAATAAAAATAATTAAAAAAATTTTAAAAATGCACATTGGGGAAATTCGACCCATGTCTGGATAAAAATCCGGACAAAATTTCATCATAAATTGCACAAAATTGCCTTCAAGGGAAAATCAACCCAAGTTGGGAGTCAAAATCCCAACTAAAATAATCACTTTGGCCAAAAAACACTCTGGGGGAAAATCGACCCTAGTCTGGATAGCAATCCGGACTTAAAAATCTTCAATTCGCACTTGGTGGAAATTCGCACCAAGTCTAGAATCACTATCCGCACTAAAATCCACAAAAGTCGTCATGAAAAGCTCTAGTGGAAAATCAATCGTCATCAGGAATCTTCACTTAAGTCATCCACAACTTCATCCACACTCCCTAGGGGAAATTCGAAGGTCAGGAAGATTCCCAACACTTAGACAAAGTTTAATCATCCTGGTGGAAAATCGCCCCTAGTCTAGATTTTGAATGGGGGAAAAAAGGGCATGTCTGGATTCCAAGGGAAATCCATGTCCAGTCTAGATTTTGAGTGGAGAAAATCATGGATAGTCAGGAATGTGAGGGGAAAAGCACCTCTAGTCTAGAATTTTGACCTTTTGACCCTTAGAATATGGATTTTCATCAGGAATATGATTATTTTTCCACTCAAAACCACTAGGAAACTTCAAAACTCAATAAAACTCATCTAGACTTGGGCAAAAAAACCAAAATTTGAGCGAAACAAAAGGAAATTTGTCAGGATAAAGTGCAAATTCAACTTGAATATCTTACTAAAAGCGAGAAAACAACTCCTAAAGGACGTAAAATGCTCAAGCACTTAAAAAATCACTGACAAAGATGCTCAAAATTCACATACGCTCAAAAATCTACACTCAAGTAAAATTTAGGATCATTTAAAATTTAACGTTACGCACTTGATCCTATAACTTCAAAAACCCTAAACGACAATTAGGCATGATCAAAAATCGGAGACTCGGGCACGGGAAATCAAAATTGCCCATTATGCTGCCAAAACTCTAAACTAACCAACGCAAAAAGCAGAAAAGAGGGGGGGTCCCCATTTGCAATGGGGTGATGTGTGAAAAGGTCACAACAGTATGCTCCGTTGTTTTGTTCATGTCTGATATGTTTCCAGCATGTTTATTCCATGTCTGTTTCCAAAGCCATTTCATATTGGAAGTCATTTTAGAACTCCATGATCATTACTTGAGGACAAGCAATCTTGGGTGGGGCAGACTGTAATGTCCCCACTTTGAAATATAATTTAATAAATAATAATAATAATATTATTATTAAAATACTAAAAAAATAAAAAATAAAAATTAAATTAAAATATGAAAGAATATAATTAAATATAAATAAAATTTGATTAAGTTAATAGGCATGAAATGATAAGTTGTGAATCCCCCAAATATGAGGTATAAAAGGGAGAAGAATATTCATTTGAAGGGCAGATAATTTGGGAATCAAAAGTGCAGTTCTAATTTATATAAAAAGTGCAGATCTGATTGTGAAATGTTGTGTCCCTTTCAAAGGGCAGAAATGATGAAGAGTTGCACTCTTTCAAAGGGTGCTAATGGTAAAAGGGTGTGTCTCTTGCCAAAGGGCATACATGATGAAGAGGTGTGATCTCTCCCTCATATTGAGAGATATAAAGGAAAGGAATCAAAGCATCCAGTGAATCACCATGGATCAGATCAGATCAGAACTGTTATTAAGTTACAGGCAATAACATCTTTGTTCTTGGTGGTATGCATGGGGATGTGCTGAATATGTATGCTTAATATATGAAGCCTGATAATGTTCTTATGCAGAATTTAGTAGTAATATTAATGCAGACTGCAATATGTATGACAGTCATACTTAATTTCATATACATTCATAGTACATAAAAGACTATAATATTAATAGCCCATTCCTTAATACTTCTGCTAATGCCTATGGAGGATGGGAATGATTTATGTAGGTAAAGGCGGTCTAATTTCAACCAATTAGATGGTCCCGAGATGGGGTAAGGATCAGTGTCCCATAAACCTTGAGGGAGTAGTCCCGAGATGGGGTAAGGACCTGCATCCGTAAACCTTGAGGGAGCCTGTTGTAGTTTGGTTTCTCAGCACCCTGGTAACATAATTACCCCTTCCTCCCTCAGGGTTAGATAGTAACAAGGTTAGATCATAATATAAAAGGCTATGAATTATAAAATGTGGAATTAATTGAAAAAAGCATAATTACTTGATAATGCATTCAGTAATGTCTGATAATTGTTGAAAACATGACAGCTTCCAAGTAGGGGACATTACAAAATGCCATCATGGACAAAGTTTTGATGGTTTGCATAAAACATTTTTTTTAATGGTGAGGAGAAAACTTGTTTTTCTTTCATCCCAAAATCAAATCAGGTTGGAACGGCAGAAAAGGAGAGTGCAAAGCCAAGTTAAAGAATTATTGAAGGAATATGAAGAGATTGTGACAAATGAACTGCATGATGGAATAATGCTAATGCAGAGCATCAGTCAGCAAGTGGATTTTCTCCCTGGATCAAGTATGCCAAACAATACAGTGTCTTGAATCCAGACAACCCTCTTACACTCATTACAAGCATCTTTTCTACAGCAGGAGCTAAACTGGCCTTGGATGTTTGAAGAATTTCTAGAGAAAGTGCTTTAACTCCTAGTTTATCCCAGCATGGCCTTCTGACCTTGGATACTCCCTGGTGGGCATTATCTCTCAGAAAGACTGACGATGTCTCAGATGACTCCTCCATAGTACACACAGATTTTTCATGAAATTTCATTGCAGTCTTCACCACCACATGCTTTTTGGGCTCATGTTCACCCTTCATTGTTATTTGTATACAGCATGGTGTTTTAGTTTGTCTTATTCACGTTTATTAGTTTGATTCTAAAGTTCTCTCTTCCTAGAACTTTCTATTGTTAACTGCTGTGACCTCTACTCACATTGCCCTACTTTATTTTGGCCACCATCTGTGGACATTCATATAATTTCTTTCTTTCTTTCTTTCTAAACTTGCCCCACTCTAGCTGCTCAAAAAACATCATGTCTAGCAGAGTCACATAAACCTTGGAAAATGTTTGCTCAATCATGTTTGACTCGCAATTATTCAAATCTGAGCAAACACCTGATTTATGAATTGTGTAAATAATGTGCGGCCCACAAAGAAGGGAACCCTAAGCACATCAAATCATCCAGTAAATAGGAAAAGGTAAAAAAAGACATACAATTTAAACATAAGGTCTATATATCAACACCGAATAGTGTATGAAACCACAAAACATGACCTTGTACTACCCATTATGAGGAAGTTTCACGTGAAAGTCCTATCACCAGCATATGACCTTTTGGATTTTGTTCATAACTTCATATCCTCTAAGAGTAAAGCCAATGGTCACCAAAATTGAGCTTCAAACTACCAGACCTGACTATCAATTTCATATTCACCTTATGACACCACTAAGCTTGATAAATTTTTTCCCTTACCTTCAAATTATCTTCAACTACACAGACCACAAGAACATTACCCTTATAATTTTAAGAACTTCAATCCTGTGTTCACTAATGTACAGTGGACCACAAATATTCTCTACAGCTTGCATAATTCCTTTTGGAAGAAGATTTATAATCTGCATAAACTGTAAAGAATTATATTCCGTGTGTTAGTTTACATTTTGTATGATTTGTCTAACCATTCATTTGTACTTTATAACATATAATTAGAAATACAGCCATGTATTTCATCAATGCTGCAAAAATTGCTACCTACCTTAGAGTCTTAGACTCATAGAGGACACTCCCAATGTTGTAGAACCCGCATGCCTGCTTCAGAACTGGGAGTGGTGCCTATTGGCAAACTTGAGACCTATGGATTTGTCTAGTTCAAATTTAGATGACTTCTGCACAACCACAAGACCAAGTCTGTGCAATTTCCTCTTCATCCTTTGTGTTTTATATACCACATAAGAGTTACTCTATGGGTTTGGACATTTTGCATGCAGCAATAGTGTGACAACCTGTCCTACATATACATAACATGACTATACAAGCATGAACATAAGGGACACTTTAGATACAGATTACTAGGAAAAATAGCATCAGTACTTTTAGAGATTTTAATATTGAAACTTTGAAAGTTCAAATTGCAGAGAATCAGTGCCTGTGGGGTACAAATCTTTGGAATGTTAAGGAGTCAATCATCAACCAACTACCAATGAACCAAGATCTGACAAACAAGGTCTAGTGTAGGACCAAAATCTAGCTCTAAGGTAAGTTGTGTGCAAATTTTTCAACAAATGTCTTCATTATAATTGTTCTTTTATGCACAAATGCTCTACCTAGATATCAGACCAACTGAGACCAAAAAAATTAATTGCCCAATTTTGTTATCATTATCTTTGTCCTAACCTCCCGAGAAATTGGAACTGAATATATTACCAATAATGCTTTTCATTGTTTAAAAAGCAATCTATCTCAAGTTGCCAGATTTATACGAATGATTACCAATTATAATTTTTCTTTTATTATGTATATTGAACCCTACAAAACCCATTTAATATAAGGAACTAGAAGCAACACTATGAAATGAATAAGTTGGCCAGCATCAATACATGAAAGTGGACATAACAAAAAAATCAACATAAATGGCATTTGAAAAAAAAAAGTTACAAAAGAAAAGTGACAAAAGCTCACCATCCTGCTGTAGAGTCGTGAATGTCAATATAAACAGATTCATGGGGTAGCTTTCTCTGTGGAGGAGAGACAAAAAAATAAATAACTTATAAACAAGAAAGAAAAGATATTATTTATATTTCATTTAAATCGATTAAATCATCAAACAATTCCCCTGAATAAGATAGGGGTAGGCTATCGCTTCAATCACAATTTATAATACATGATTGCAAAATTCAAGAAGCAGTTTAGTTATTGCTAGAACCTGCTTCTTTCAAAATCCTATTCACACACATAAGATAGGATAAGTAATTGACAAAAAGCATAATTTTCCGTGGTTGCTATAATGGCAACCAAACAGTTTGCAACATTTGAACTACAATTTGCTAGATTCTGCTTCTTAAGCTACTGCAGTGTTTCCAAAAGAGATAAGTGGAATGCTGATTCAAAAATAGAAATGTATTCAGAAAGAATTCTCGAAAAAATATCATTGAATTTATCACTCTTAGTTTTGCTACAGGATCTTAGGTTGGCACTAAGCATTAGCTGCCATTCAGGTTATCTCTTAAGCACGTGTTTTAAAAAATGCAATAAAATGGCAAATATTTTATCCATTTAAGGAAATGCAGCGCCTAGCCATGAAGAAACATGAAAAGAACTTAAAGGCCCTCTATAATTAATAGTTCAAATTGGATTATAAAAAACATTGGGGGAAACCCCAGTTGGGAAGTGGGGCTATACCGAAGCATATATTTTTCATTCATTTCAAAGGATTGGAAAATCTATTTGATAGATTTTAGTCTTCAAAAGACTTTGACTGTTCTACATGGCACATATGCTGAAAATCTGATCAAATATTAAGTTAGCTGGAAGATACGTTGTTTTTCACGATGGATGGGTATTATTAAAAAAAAATTGGTAGTCAACAGCATCCCAATCGTGATAGCCTGCAATGTTTTTCAAACTGTTGAAGTTGAGAATGTCCTGGTCACAAGTATTGAGACACAGCCCTGGTACTCAGAAGTAGTACATTTTTTGAGGGATGCAACATACTCGGAGGGAATGACTCCTAATCAAAGAAGGACATTGAAACTAAAGTCTCAAAAGTATGTCCTTATTCAGGGTGATCTATATGGGCGAAATAGAGATGGGGCATTGTTGATGTGCCTAGATAAATCCCAAGCTAGAAGGATGCTAACCGAAATGCATAATGGAGTATGTGGAGGCCATTACTCGGCCAAGACCACAGCTGGCAAAATAGTCCGGGCTGGTTACTATTGGCCTACTATGTTCAAAGATGCCCATGAGCATGTTCGGAGGTGTGACCCATGCCAAAAATTCTCTTCTAAGTTAAAGTATGAAGGAGCTTTGCCCCTTAACCCAATTACAGTGGAAGCCCCTTTTGTTCAGTGGGGCATTGATTTTATTGGGGAAATAGCTGAGAAATCAGGAAGAGGTCACAGATGGATTATAGTGGCTACTGATTACTTTTAAGTGGATTGAGGCCATACCTACTAAAAGAGCTACTAGTAAAGTTGTCATTGAATTTCTGATGGATAATGTCATAACACGATTCAGTGTTCCTGTGAAACTGATAATGGACAATGCCATGAGTTTTAGATCAGAGGAATTCACTGAATTTTGTACTAGTCATGGGATAATCATGTCTTACTCTTCACCATACCATCCACAAGGCAACGGCCAAGCAGAATCCGGCAATAAAAGCCTTTTGAATATTATCAAGAAAATTCTTGAGGAGAACAAAAGGTCTTGGGATCAGAAACTAAAATTGGCCTTATGGGCAGACAGGATTACTGTTAAGAAAGCAATCGGTGTATCACCATTTGAATTGGTTTATGGCACACAAACTAGGGTGCCAGTCAATAACCTTCTCCCTGTATATAAATTCCTACAAGCTGAGGAGTTGGAGTTGTCAGAACCCATGGAAGACAGAATGGTTCAGATGGTGAAAGTGGAAGAAATCAGGATTCTGGCTCATAAAAGAAACTTGAAGATTCAGTTGCAGTCCAAATATCTTTTTGACAAAAGAACCACATCAAGGAAGTTTCAAATTGGTGACATGGTTCTTCAATGGAATGCAAGAGGACAAGATAAGGGCAAGCATAAAAAATTTGAGTCACTGTGGATAGGCCCTTCTATTGTCCGTGATTTTAATGGAAAAGACTCATACTTCTTGCAGAAAATGAATGGTGAAGTACAGGAATTTCTAGTGCGTGGACAATTCCTGAAGTATTACTTCTCTTAAGTTTCAAAAGTCCATGCACAGTAGGTTGTAGTCTGTACATAATTAGGTTTGCTTCTATTGGTTTCTTTTGGGCTTGTTTTTTGGTCTGTTCTTCAGAGTTTTCTGCGTTCTTGTGTTGGTCTCGCGTCCAACCATTCCCAATCAGAGCCGTTGTTATCACTGTTTAGAATTTTGGGTGATTTCTCTTTTTAATCCTTTGAATTTTGGGCTTTCATGGCTTCATTCTGCCTCTGAGGGTTATTTGTCTAAGGGTTTAGGGTTTTTGCAAATTCACCGTTTCCATCTTGTAAGTCCTGCGTTCTATTTTCTTGTTACCTTTTTCCACTTAAGTGGAAGGGTTCGTCCGTCGTGCGAAGAGGGGCCCTTTTTAGGTTTTATCCTAGGCGGGCTATGATTTTTCTTAATTTTCTGCCTTTTCCTAAGTCTTTTATGTTCCTTGTCAGGTCTCTTAATCACCGTGCAAGTTCCTGTTGATCCTGTGGATATCGCTGACCCGCTGGGTGAAGTTGTGCGAAGTTTAAAGCCTGCGACCCAGCGACTGACGGTGGGACCTACCTTTTGAGTATGTTTCTACGGGTGTTAAAGTGACCGCAAGTTCGGAGGAGATCTACCGTGATCGCTGACCCGCTGGTTGAAGTTGTGCAATGTTTAAAGCCCGCGACCTAGCGACTAATGATGTGGCAAGTCCAGGTGGCGGTCCAGCAGGCGAATACCGATGAGGTGGTAAACACGTGGCATAACAAGTAGAAGTGCTTACGAGGCAGTTCTGCCGAAAAGGAAAGTGATCCAATTACCCAAAATACATGTGGCTATCAGAAGGTGGAAACCGGTGTACTTGTGAGCAAATCAATGGATGACAGGTGGATACACCTGGCAGGAGCTCGCGGGCTAAGTGATCGAAGGTAAAGGGCCCACTTTGATAGTAAAAGGAATTAAAGGCCGGACAAGTTCGAAATGGATTTGCGGTTGTCGCTAACCCGTTGGTTGAAATTGTGCGAAGTTTAACGTCTACGACCCAGCAACAAACCATTTGCGGTCATGGTGAGATAAAAGTTCAAGGGCAGGCGGTTACAGCAAACGATAAAGATCGAGCAGTTAAGAGAAGATCCAACGGTTGTCGCTGACCCGCTGGTTGAAGCTATGCAATGTTTAAAGCCCACGACCCAGCGACAAACCGCCAGCAGCCGGCCCGGAAAATAGTTAGCAGACGACGGTTAGTGCTCGGCGATTAAGGTAAAGTTGCCCGGGGAAGGTAAAGGTCAGACAAGTTCGGAAGAGATCTACGGTTGTCGCTGAGTCGCAAGGTGAAGTTGTATGAAGTTTAACGTCCGCGACCCAGCGACAAAGGAAAAACAGTTTTTTTAAAAGCAATTGATTATCCGTTGGTGCCAAAATTTGAATTTATGAAGTTGATTGCTGAAGCGTGCCTCTTGATTAGCCCCAGTCAAGTCCTCAGTTACTGCAATAAATCTCTCGTAAGGCCAAGTTTTTCCTATTTGTATTCAAAATTCTCGAACAGGAACCAGAGCGCAAAGCGAATTTTCTCAAATCGCGGGTAAGTTTCTTAAAATCCTACTCTGAAATTGTCAATTGCTTGGCGTGATAGGTTTTATGAGTTTCCAAAGGGGCTAAAGGGTTGATTAATTAAAGAAAGTAATATTCATTGAAATGGCTCCAAAGAGAGAATTCAGAGGGAAGGTCGATTACCAAGAAAGAACCATCTGCGATGACTTCTTGGAGCAATTGACTCAGTAGACCAATAGTGCAGCTAAGATCAAAGAACTTGTTCCCCAATCTCCCCGTCTAAGGGTTAGTGATGGTCTATACGACAAAGGAAATTGGTTAAGGGATGCACAAATAGGAATGACAGGGTTAGGACTCTTCAAGGTTGCTTTTGGTCAAAGGCATTCTCTCGAACCAAACAACAGTTTGTGGGAGCTAGATGTAGGAAAATTGATAGTGCCTGGGGTTTTTAAGGATGTGGACCTTTTGACCCAGATTGCAACTAATTATGACCCTGTGGCCAAAGTAATTAGGAATGTGAATAAAGGGGTTCTGATTGAAATAAATGATGATGAGTTTAGAAAGGTTTTCAGACTCAGTGAAGTCTCCAATTATTTAGAGCCTATAAATTTTGAGACATTGGCAAAGGTTTATGAGACTCAGAGGGATCATCTCCGAAGTGGTCCGTTGAAGGAGTTCTTTGTAAAGATAGGAGGTTTAACAGTGGTAGGCCCAAGCACCATGGAGCCCTTCTCCCTGAACCTTTTCACTTTGAGGGCTAAGGGAATGTACTGGTCTCTTTGCCAAATTTTTGGAGAAGATGCAGAAATAACCATGCCCACACATGACATGCTTATGTTGGCACAAATCCTTAACCCATCCTTGGCCATAACATTTGACTTTGCTCCTTACCTCACTGATGCTATTCATGAGGGTTTGATAGGAATTAAAAATGCCAAAGTAGTCAAGCCTTTTGGATGGTATTCCCTCCTTATGCACATGTTCTTATTCAAGGGTGCAGACTTCTTTGCTAAGGAGATGGATTTATTAAAAGAGAAGGATGGAGAAGAGATGTCAGTTCAATTATGCAGCACTATCCTATCTTGGGATAGAGAGGATGCTAGCTACCTGAAATTTGACAGTTGTTTTGCATCTAGGATTAGGATCCTCATATGTTCTGAAAACCCTAGGATTCCCAAAGCCCTTCTCGAGTTCCTTAGGCCAAAAGAATTTGCTGAGGACATCAAAATTGTGCATAACTGGGGTGATATTTACTTATACCCAGTTTCTACTGTTTTCAGAGTTTATGGGTTCAAAGGAGCTCCATATCTACTCCCTTACCAGGTCCCCTTGAAGATTGGAATTCCAGAGGTGTTAAGACAATTAGGAAGTCTGCAGGAAGCAGAGTTGACAAACAAAGGCAGGGGATCTATTTTCCCAACTGTAACCCTGGCTCACCAATTTGTGATTAGTAAGGGAGGATGGGTGCATTTTGACAAGTTCCTTCAACCATTCAGGTTGTCTACTGCAGTAGTAAGATTTGCTGACTCAAAAGGGCTTTTCAATGATATGTTCAGAAAAAGAGTCAGATGTGGAGGGAGGGCTCACCAATTCCACTTTCCTGAAGATTTGATCAGGAATGAATTCAACTTAGATGAACAGGAACTGAGAAAAGAAAAGTGGATTGCATTCAAGAAGGCCATTGACTTCATCCACCAATTTGATAGTAGTTATGATCCTTTGGCCAGTTTTAACCCCTTTTGAGAAGAAGGTCAAATTTTTGATAATCCATTTTGAGGACTTAATGCAGGTTTTAAAGGAAAAGAGGGAAATTATTTTGAAAAATGACCCTGAGAAGGTTAAATTTGTTTTAGCTAAGCCTGCATTTGCAAAGGCAGTGCCTCCGGGAGAGTATGTAATACACAAGAGATCAACATACAATGTGTTGATGTCGGCAAGAGATGAGCCCTCCCCATCCAAAGGAAAAAGGCCTGTAATAGATGTGGTAGAAATCCAAGATTCACCCAAGAGGCAAAGAGTAGGAAAGGAAATACAAACAGGTGAAGCTTTATATTCTCCATCTCAATCCCCAATTCATGTGGGAGATGAACATGTAGCAACAGAGCAACTGTTGCAATGAGGAAGTCTTGGGGAAATTGCCCTCACTTATGAGGAGTTGCAAGAAGGAATGCCTGAGGAGCCGACAAGTGCCCAAATGGACTTAACTGCAAGGGAGTTTACAGGCACATAACTGGACCCTGACATCAAACAGGCCAGTGAGGAGTTTTTGGCCGATAACAGTTTTGTCAAAACAGGATTTTTCATGCAGTTTGTTTGGAGAACAAACATGGAAAACTTCAAGAAAAGATGTGAGAAGAGAAAAATGGAGTATCCAGATAAGGATACATCTATAGTTGAAGAAGAGGTTAAGAAAGAAATGATGACTAAATTTGAAGCCATTACCCCTGAGCAGGGGAGAGAAATGATAGCAAAGGCTGGAGTGTTAATTCTCCCTGAGTGGGATATAGCTGACGCATTAATCCTTGATGCTGTCAGAAAGGAAACAAAGCCCTTAGAAGGGGTGACCTTCAGCAA
Organism: Cryptomeria japonica; assembly: GCF_030272615.1. Lineage (NCBI taxonomy): Eukaryota > Viridiplantae > Streptophyta > Pinopsida > Cupressales > Cupressaceae > Cryptomeria > Cryptomeria japonica. Next base: position 669,117,850 of record NC_081408.1, on the reverse strand, counting down.
GGATCATGCTGCATTGGTCATGTGGTCATTAAAAAGGGAAGAAAACAGGAAAAGAAAAGGCCCCTCAGAGTCCAGCTACTCAAGGGGAATGATTGTAAAAAGAGTGAAGGACACAAGGCTAGTGGAAGCAGCCAGTACAACTTTGGAGTCTGCAAAGTTCAACATGGTAGTAGTTGAGAGAGAAGCCAAAGAGAAGGCTAACATCCTTGTGAAGATGGAAGTGGTTTTAAAAGCATACAATGAGGCTAAGGTGGAATTAGCTCACAAGGATAAAATAATTGCAAAGTTAAAAGGTCAGATTGAAGGGCCGCAACAGAAAGGTGAGTCATCCACTTTGATGATTGCTGCTACTCCAGCAACATCTCCACCCACTAACCCAGTCATTGAGTTTCCCCCTTCTCCTGGGACATCTGGTTTTCAATCATCTAAGACTCTTCAGGATGAGATAGGAAAATTGAAGCAAGCTCAGGCTATCTTTGCAAGCAAATATGAAGAGAAGGTTAGATGTACAATTTTGGAGTTTGCTGACACAATAGGGGCTTCTATTGTATATATATATATGAAAAGAGTTTTAAGCATGTTGACTGATTTGAAGGAGGACAAGCCTACTCTGGAGCCAATTTTAAATAAATGGATGGCAAGGGAAGCAGATTTGGAACTTATGTGCTCATCCTATGAAGAGGCAGAGGCTGATGCCAATATTAAATCCACATGTGAGTTGGTTAAAGGTATGTCTAGGTGAGCAGAAGGAAGAGTTGGTTTAGAGAGAAAGGCCAACCTGTACAAAAAAGAATATGCTAACCAGAAGTTTGAGATATTTCCTAAAGGTTTTGTTAGTTCAAGTCAGTTGAAAGATGAAAAAGTATGGCTTGATGAGATAGGACATAAATTGTCTCAACGGATAAATGAAGTCATCAATTCAGATGACACATCTTTATTTATCCGAACAATTGAAGAAATTGAGAAGATGAAGTCACACTATGGTTTTTTGGAGGCTGAAGTCAAGCAGTTAAGAAGCACTTGGAAAAGATTAAATAAATTGAAGAAGAAAATTATTAGCTACTCTTGGCCCAATGATGACGTGTTTCAGGGATGGAAAGATAAATATATGATGCAAGAAGCAGAGGATCAAGAATAATCAACTGATGCTGTAGCGTTGTAAGAACCTTCAGGAAGTTAAGGATGAAGGTTATTTGTAACCTCTTTCAAGAGGGAATTATGGTTGTAACAAACTATTCTTAGGAAAGTCTGAAGCTTGTTTGCATCCATATCATTATAAATGAATACCAAGACTATTGAAAAAAAATCATCACAAGAATTTGTAAGAAAACTCTGTCAAAATATATATATAGGGTTTTCTGGTTTTTCAGAAAATACCTCGAGTTATGTATGATTTTTGAAAATGGATATTAATATACAGATCAGATCATTTTGAGCTCATATCTCTATTGTCTTCTTGTGTGCATTCATTGATTTACTGGTTTCTTTTAAATAATCTAGAGTTATTTGATCGAAATGGGACTGCAAGGCAATCTTACAGACATGTTTTTAGGCTTTTCTCTCCAGGAGAGAAATTAAATATACGTGAAATCTCTCTGTTAGTAAATCAATAGTTTTCTGCTTGAATTTGATAAACGGTTTTAGCATAAAGGAAAAACTTATATATATGTCAGGCATATATTAGGTTGATGAAGTAGAAGTGATAGCATGTATGTGAATGTCCAAATTCAGAACTTTTATTTAGTTTGGGTGACTCTGTAGCCCGGATAAGACACTAATATCATTAGTGGAGTTTTTTCTATCTTTCTTGGGGTCCAGACTAAAAAATGAACACATGTTTTCTTTTAAGTTTCAGTATTATTGAGGTGATGAGGTTCACAGGTTTCTAACGCTGGTTTACTGTGGATCTTATATTAAAATTGTGAAAGTATTCACAAGAGGTATACCCACCTAAGCTTAGGACAAGCTTAAAGTGTAGAAGGTTTTGTACAAACCTTGTTATATGTTACTCTGGATTTTGATTTTCTCATCATTCTCTCCACATGCAGGCTTTAAATTTTATTACAGAGGGGATAGGGAAATCAGAATTTGAGAACACCACAAACCAATTCTGTGAAGTTGTTTGGTGCAACCTGGTATGGAAGCAGAAATTGCCTGTTAAATGTTTTAGAGGAAGCTTCGATGAATCTGAGGCTTGGGTTTTGACGTTAGCTAAGAGCTGAGATGCTAATTTTCTCGGCCCTCGGGTAGAATTACGAATTTATATCAGGACAATGCACCCTTTCCTGGTTTGGGTGTCTCTATTGAAATTTTCTGCAAAACAGTTTCAAGCAATGGCCCTCTGGTTTTTGTGGTGTCCTTGATTTTGTTCTGCTTCAATTCTTTAGTATGGTGGACCGTTGTATTTGTTCTTTTAGGTTTTATTTGTTTCAATTTCAACCAAGACTGGCTTGAATTGTTTCGGAGGCTTATCTTCCCTGGTAGGTCCTATCTTGGTTTTTAACTTTTTCGAAATACAAGTTCTAGCCGGTACATGGAAAGTAACGGTATTGCTTATCAAGCCCAAACCAGGTAACAGAACTCAACTATGCTCCACCCTGTTCATTCAAACAAAAAACACTCCTCGTACATGCCAAGATATAATTGAGCCACAAATTCGTCACCCTCAATGGCTGGGGAAAACTCCAAAATGAAAAAAAATATTGGAAGATAAAAACTAATTATCGAACGGAGGCTTCGCAGGGAATAAGATAATTTCTTAAAACGGGTGGCGGCAGCTCATAACCATGAGAAATGGTTAGGGTTTCAGATTACAGTATATTGTACCTGGTCCAGAAGCTGCAGGCGTCCCCGCGAATATCGAATCGACTGCAAAGTGTTTTCGTTGCCACTGTCCTTATCAAACGGAAGTTCTCCCGCCATTAGCAAAATCTGCTGAATTTAATGTTTAATTACAGATCAGCAACAAATTTTTCTTCCCGTATATGGTTTTTGGTAAATATTTTAAGGGTTTCAACAATCCGCATTTAGTGAGAGAATAAGATTACTAGAGTCGAGGGAGGGTTAGATTGTTGAAAAGGACAGTGGCCGGATTCGACGTCGGGTCGAATCTTCTCACTTCACATGAAAGAACTTTAACTTAAAAATGGGCCCATATGTTCAATTGGCACGTTGATAAAAACAATTATTACACCAGCATGTTCTGGTAGCAATTTCTGGTTGCTGCTGTGCATTTTCCAGTGGCATTGTGCTGCTGTGTGTAATTTTGTAACAGCTGGTTGTTTTCAGCAGGTGTTTGTTTCTCTATTCTCTTTGTAATCTTAGGATTCCAGTAAAAAAACAATTATTAGACAAAAAATTTATTTTTACAGGCACACTATAATTTTGTGAAGATAGGAATTGTCACTTATCAAATCTTTAATTAGATATAAAATTATTAGTTTCTGTTGCAAAATAGTAAGGCTTTCATCCAATTTTTTAAATATAAAACTATAAATCAAGAAATATGAAGAATTAAAATCATATTTTTTATATTAAACACTAACAAATCAAGGCAACTTTAATCAATCATTACCAGCGCATTAAAAGCACCAAACAGTCTACATTATAATATCAAAAGCAATTGAGAGTAAACCTAGAAGTATAACAGTCTATAGCAGTATTAAAGTTTCTAATACTTAAACAATTAAAAACTCAAAAAACAACATATAAGTGGCTAGGCAAACAGGTCGCCCCCATCCTCTGTGAGGAATTTAAAAAGGTCTTTATAATTTTCTTTCATCCTTTGCATCATTTCCGAGCACCTTGTGTTGTAGTAGGCAAAGTGTAGTTGGAGAAATGTACACCACCTTCGAGTCGAATCTGGAAAGGTGTGCCATCTTCTTTTCCAAGTCAATTACCTTTGCCTTAAGAGTAGCAAGGTTTGTTGCAATAGCATCACATTCAGCACAAGTATTAGTCTCCCCAGCTAGGTGAGTCTCTTTAGTCATAAGGTCACCCTCAAATAGGTGGGCGTTCTTAGTTAGGTCCAACAGCACTGACTTTTTGCTCTCTGAGTGGCCACTAGTCGGCTTCCCCGAACTATTATCTTCCTCTGAATCTTCAATTTCCTCCTCCATCAAGAACCTTCCCCAATTTCATCCACCTCCATTTTATCTTTTGCTTTTCCCGAAGACCTTTCCACCAAATTGTTAGACCTCCTAGAGTTGGAGTTACCTGCACCCAAGTTCTCTTCCTCCCTAGTGGCCTAGATTGTCTCCTCATCACTTTCAATTTCCCCACTACAAGTCTTCTTTGCTTTCTTGGTTGGGGGTGTAGCTTTCATTTTTTTTAGCAGAGCTCGAGGGGATAGCACATTATTTCAGGTTGTAGAGACTAACCACAGCAAGACTATGCACGGAAAGGGGGTGTTAGGAGTGGTCTTAAACCCCTAAGGGGTGTGTGAGTTGGTGGTGGGGGTGGTGATTCAGGTAGGGGCTTTAGGGGAGCGTTTACTAGCACCCAGAATCCTTAGGCATTTCTTGTCGATTTGGTAGCCACCAAGAGAATTCAAAATGGTCACTACAAGTAGGGAGTCAAAATGCAGTGGAGCCTCAATCACAATAATAGGCTTAGGAGGACATAGGGCTTGGTGGAAATGGTAGAGTCGATAAATAAGACCCTAATGAAGGGGGATAGGATTTTTATCAGAGTTCTTAGCAACTTTGAGGGCATCCCTAATTGAATTTTTGAGGGAGTTAATGAGGAAGAATGCGAAACAAATCAGAGTACTATGGCGGAAATGATTAAGAATTTGGAGATGATAGTAATAGTAAACTTTGAACCTTCCCTCAAGAGTGAAGATCTTCATAATCATTAGGCATACATGGTTTCATAGTAGTGGAAGTTCTTCACAATCAAACCCTCCATGCAGCTTAACGGGTTGAATTTTATATTTTTTGGATTTGATTGTGTATCAATTTTTTGAAAAATTGATACAATCAAATCCAAAAAATATAAAATTCAATCTCATGGATTGTGGAAAACTGATGAAAAATTGATACACAATCAAATCCAAAAAATATAAAATTCAATCTCATGGATTGTGGAAAACTAATGCATTCAACTTAACAGGTTGTTTGTCTTCCATTGAAAAGAGGGCCAAGCTTCCATTGTTAGTGACCCTACTCTGCTTCTTCCATTTTCTACCCTTGGTGGACAGCCCAGTAGCTTTAGCTATAACATCTTCATTCACCTCGAATGAAATCCCATCCACCTTAACTATCTAATTCTCCCAAGAGGTCAGAAACTGGATGGATAGACTTTCATTGAACTCATTAATACATTCTATGAACTGAGAGACCCCAACCTCTGAGCAAATATGCCAAACAATACCATTATATTTGAATTCGGAATGAGTGCTTGGCTCAATTCTCACCCTATCACCTCCCATGATTATAGTAGTAACAAACAAAACAAACTTAGCCAAATTTCACAGTCTTAGAAGCCAACACATATGTAGCAAAAAAGAAAATTTCTAGAGAAATATAAATTAGATGGGATGCATGCCATAATAATAAAAATTATTACTAGGCACCATCCATTTGAAATGCCAAATGTGCCACCCAATGCCTACAATAAAGAAAAAGAGGCTAAAAAGGAAATATATATCATTCATAATCTCTAACATATAATTAGAATAAAAGGTTGTGTTATGGATGGGACCAAAAATTAAATTTTGAATCCAACTTGGGATATAGTTAGTAAAATCATCATTATTAATATGCAAGGTTGTCCTTTTGATGTGACATATTAAGGTCACCATGCTGGCAAGCCAACAAGTAGGGTGTCAGGTCATTGTGTGGGCCCTCTATGACAGTAGAAGAAACAACTGCCACCAAGTTATGGGCACCGCATCATCAGTCGAAATCATCAAACTAATCCCTCCATTGACCATAAAAAGTTGCCAAGGCTACCACCTTTTAACCCCAGTCATCATGATGATCATATTCAAAAAATTCGGCCAATAACCACCCCACCTTCTAGTATAGATCTGCACGATCCATCCCACACAACACATGATTGAGTGAAGAACAATTATCGTTATTATTATGCAAAGCCAATGAATTGATATGACAACCAAATGTTACCATGTTGGCAAGATAGCAAGTAGAATGCTAGGTCACCTTACAAACCCACCAGGACCACAAAAAAAACAATGGAGTTGCTGCCAAGTCAAAGGAGCCATGCCACTAGTCTATGTCATCACACCAACCCTTCCATGAACCATTAAAGGTTGTTGAGGCTGCCATATTTTAATCCTAGTCATCATTAAGATCAGATTCAAAAAATCCTACCCATAATTGCCACAACGCATAGCATAGATGACAACAATCCATCCCACACGCCATCCCTCACAACCACGATTGGGAGAAGATGGGAACCAATTCCTCCATTTAGCAGTGTTACTAGCCATTAAGGTTATGAATGATAGACCACTCCTCTAATAGGAGCCTTTGCATATTGTCATGTAAGCACCTAAAACTTTGTCAGCATCACAGAGACATAGTCTCCAATCCTAGGGTTGCCAGAGCATCCGTGACCTTATTCCCTTCTCTGAAGGTGTGCTTCAATTCAAATGACTCCAACCCCAAGAGGAGTTTTCTAGTATCAATAATGACACTAATCCAACATCTAGCTAGGAATATTATATCATTTAATAGCATCAATGATAAGTTTAGAATCACCTTAAATGATAAGGTGTTTAATGCCAATTGAGAGGGCAAACTTAACTCACTAGAGAAGAGCCATGTGCTCGGCCTGGTTATTCATACCAAAGCCTATGCCCCTAGTATAGCTTTCCACCATAGCTCTAGTAGGGGAATGATTTATTCCCCCTCCCCCAATAAGGCCTAGGTTACCCTGAGTTGTACCATCAAAATTCAATTTACACTAGCCACTCAGAGGAGGTGTCCATTTGATCCTAATCCGAGCCATATTCTTTGAGTTATCAAACCTAGAAAAGGAATTATTAAGACCCCAATTCAATGCAAGGGTAGCATCAAAAGGGGTTAGAGGGCGATATGGGAAGGCCCAATGGCAAATAGATGTGTTTTCCAATAAGAGCTTATAGAAAACCAAAAACACCACCTTTGGAGCCTTTTCTTCCTTCCTAGAGATACAGTTATTCCTTTCTTCCCAGAGGAACCAACCAAGATGGGGGTGGATTTTCTTACATATTTCCTTAATAAGGGGATGGTCGGAAGGTCCGCACAAGTCATCAACAAGGGTTAGAAGCATAAAGTCCATGCTTCATCCAATTTGTAGTTTTTGCAGTGCATAACCCCAAACCTTGTGAGAAAAGGTGTAGTGTAGAAGGATGTGAGGGATCATTTCTTCCTCCTACTTACAAAGAACACATCTATTAGGGAACTGAAAAATCCTGATTGATGAGATTATCTTGAGTTAAGATTTTATTGTGCATAACAGTTCACCAAAAGCAATTAATCTTTGGGAGAAGTTGAGAATTCCAGACTTTCCTCCAGAATCCACCGTTGTTGTCTTCCTTCAACAACATATTGTAAGCTGATTTAACAAAGAAATTTCCTTTAGGATTCATAGTTTAGACAAAATTGTCTTCCCTGGGGAAGAGCGAGAGCCTAGTTTGTTAAAGCTCTTGCAACATAGAGGTTATCCAAACAAGATGAGCCTAGTTTTGACATCACATTTTCACATCCTTCCAATGGTTGTTATTTGAGAGGTAATTCAAGATGAAGGAACCAACAAAACCTTTAGCCTAGCTCTAGAGATCCTTGTAGATGGGATGAGTAGCAAGAGGTTGATCAATCAACCATTTATCCTCCCAAAAATAAATACAGTTGCAGCCATTCCTTACCTACCATTTGAGGCCCATAGAGATTAATTTGTGGGACTTGAGGATATTATTCCAAATTCTTGAACCACTAGGGAAGCCAAAATCCAAGAGAACCCTGTAGAATTTTTCATGGTTAAGGTATTTAGCACTCATAATGAAGCCCCACTCTTTGTTATCTAAGGTGAGATTCCAACCAATCTTCACCATCAGGGCTTTGTTGAGGTGGTTGTTTTTCCTTATTCCTAGACCTCCCAACACTTTTGGGGGGTAAATTTTATCCCATCTCACCAAGGCAAGTCATTTCTTTTCCTCATTCCCAGTCCATAGAAAGTTCCTTAGTATTTTCTCAAAATTTTCACCCAAATCCAAGGGGATTTCGAATAAGGAGTGGAGGTAAACAAGTATGCCTTGAAGTAAGGTAGCAAGAAGTTGTAAGTTGCTAGCATTACTAAGTATCTTATGTTTCCACGCAACTAACTTTTGTTGCAGCCTTTCAATAATAGAGTCTCAGAAAGTAGGGGTGACATCCTTAATAGTGAGGGGAAGCCCCAAATACACCCCAGGAAGGGTGGCTCCTTGACAGCCCAAAATATTTTGGATTTTTCTTTTCAGACAATCATCAATGTTAAAGAAGTTAGATACTACTTTTCTCATAGTTAATGTATTGTCCTAAGACCATAGCATAATGTTGTAAACATTTTTTTCAACATCTAGCTTCTACCACCGAGGTACCTTCAAACAAGATGGTATCATCCACAAACTAATGAAGAACTGAAGGAGGAATAGTGGACACAACTTTGACACCTTTGAGGTTACCATTAGTGACAAGCTTTAGAAAATTTATTCCCATAACCTCGGCCAAAATAATAAAAAAGGTAAGGGGAGAGGGGGTCACCCTATTTGATACCTCTTTCAACCCCCAAAAACCCTCTAGGGACTCCATTAACTAGGATAGAGTAATGAATAGTGGTAACACATTCTCTTATTAACTTGACCAAGTAATCATTAAACCCCAATTTCCTAAGGACTTGGAATAGAAAGTCCCATCTGATTCTATCGCAAGCCTTCAAAATATCAAGTTTTAGTGTCATACCTAGGAGGTGGCTCCTATCCATGGAGTGTATAATTTCATTTGTTGCATCCATAATTTGCCACCCAAGGACAAAGCCTTTTTGGTTCACATTAATGAGATAACTAAGCATAGGTTTGATTTTATTGACAAGGACATTGGAAAAAGATCTTGTAGATTATATTGCATAGAGTAGTAGGTCTAAAATCATACAATATGGTAAGATTTGAAATCTTGTGAATCAAGGCTATAAATAAATTGTTAAGTTTCTTATGGATTTTATCAATTCAGAGAAAATCCTTAGTAGCCATAGTGATATTATATCCCCCAATATTCCAGTGCTCCTAAAAGAAAATTGAGGGAAACCTATATGGTCCTGGGGCTTTATATGATCCCATAGAAAAAGACAACAAGTTTAACTTCATCGTTAGTAAATAGGACCATGAGCTAGGTGTTATTCTCCTTTGACAAAGTCATAGGTAAGTAGTTTAATAATTGTTCCTCCAACCCAAGGTCACCAACTATGCAATGCTCTGAGTAGGCCTATTGAAAATAATTAAAGGTCATTGTCCCCAACAAAGTGACATCTATTATTGTTTAACCATTTTCATTTGTAAGTGATAGGATGGTGTTTATCTTCTTGTGACAAATTGCAAATCTATGGAAGAAAATAGAGTTCATGTCTCCTTCCTTAGGCCACTAGATACATGACTTTTGTTTCCAGTAAATTTCTTCTCTTTATAAATTATCTTTCTATTTCCCCCTCAAGGCCTCTTCTTCCACATGTGTCCCTTTGAGAGATCTCCATTATCTCTTTGGACTTGGATGTTGGTTAGCTTAGTATTCAACACTTTTTTTTTTAGGAGGACATCCCCAAAAGTGAATTTATTCCAACCTTTAACATTTTCCTTTATAAGGTTGAACTTGTAGGACACCTTGTACATAGTAGTGCCCTAGATAGGAGTGTTCCACCAATTCAAGATGCAATTCCTAAAGTTTAGGTGGGTTGACCACATGATTTCATAATGGAAAGGAATAGGTCCCCTCTTAGGTTTGTTAGCCCAAATAAGCATAAGAGGGTTATGATCAGAGACAACCCTTGGTAAAGCATGGAGTGTGGAGTTGCAATGAATGTCCCAATTAGAGGAGACTAAAAAGTGGTCCAACTTAACTTGATTCAAATTAGCACCTTTCCACTGGTTAGACAAGGTGAAGGGTTGGTCGAGAAGATCAATGTCCATTAGGACAACTTTTCTTATGAAGTCAGGAAAATCAACCATGCTATCAATGTAATCAATCAGACCTCCCTATTTTTCAAAATGAAAGAGAGGATTGTTAAAGTTTCCAGCAACCATCTAATAGGAATCTTTATCAACTAGAATCTACACAATATTATCCTCCCAAATAGAAAACCTGACACTTCAGGAGTTATGAGCATACAAATTAATAGGTTTAGGGTTCCTTGTGGATTGCAAAACTTAACAAACAAACTCTTAGTAGAAAGAGAGAGGAGGGTTCCCAAAATAATTATAAGATCTCACAAAGTAGTAATGCCTCCCTGAGGCACAATTAACATTGCTAATTAGGAAGCAAGCACTTGACCATAAGTAGTGAGAAATAGAATTAAAGGATTCTTTACTCATTTTAACTTATAGGAATAGTTGTATGTTAATCTTCTTCTCAGGGAGATTATTCTCGAGAGCATGTTGTTTTTTAGGGCTATTGAGACCTCTCATATTCTAGGAGAGGATCTTCATTTACAGATCTTGGAAGAGGATTCCAAGGTCTTTTGCCTTCCATTTGCAATTTCTTTAGCCCCTTCCTTTTATTTGTAAGGTGATGAGATGGACATATAGCCTTAGCTTCCACTCCCACATCAATTTTTTACCTTTGGTCTTTCTCTTTTGAGTTGTCCAACCATCCCCATCCACAAGAATACTTGAGCTCACACCAGGGGGATAGAACATAGCCCATGAGTGATTGTAGCACAAGTGATGAGCAAGCATTGAATTGTGAAGCACCATCATAGTGTTCTTTAAAAGAAAGAACCACAGCCATCCAGGTGCTCATAGGTCCAAGGCTTTGGACAAGGGTGGTAAAGGTATGTATCTCTCCATCTTCTAGGGAAGCAAGTTGAGTAGTGGGTTTAGAAACCACTGGCAAAATAAGTTCAACCTAGAGGTTATCAGTAGTATGTTTGGGTGGGGTTTCCATAATTTTAAGGATCTACTCAGTGAAGGGTTAGTCACACCCAACCCCCATTTGCGAGTGAACTAGGTCTTTTAGCTTAGGGGGCCCCTCATCATTTTGTATCGGGTCTTTCATCTTTAGAGGCTATTTTCAGGGGCTTTGCAATTGGATATAAGATGACCCTATTTGGTGCAATTTTGATTGAAAACAGTAGCATTTTCATACAAGATAGATTGGGTTTACTTTCTTAATTTACACTAGAGAGATGAAATTAGGAAGGGTTTTTTTAATGTCAACATTCACACAAAATTGAGCAAATACTAGCCTAGATTTAGCCTTGGTCACTCCATTAGTAGAAACAATGTGGCCAAACAAATCCAAACTGGGGTAGTTTTGTTTAGATCCACAACCAAGTCAAACCTTGATTTTCAATGGCAAAGAGATAAGTGGTGCTTTCCATGGGACCATGGCCCCATGGAAAGGACAACAACAAGGTCTTCCTCTCCAGTAAACGTAAAAAGGAAGATGTCACTTGGCATGAAACTTGCAACAACACTTCCTTTGAGCTTTTATTTAACATAAATCTAACTATAAACCATGTTAATGGTTGGACAAAAGACAAATAAGTTACCAACCAAAGCAGTGTTTATGCATGAAAGGATTCTATCCACAATTGAATTAGGAAGCTTGACAGAAGTACCTTCCTTAGTCTCAAGATACTCTAGAGGGTAGCCTCAAGGACAATATGACCTGACCCCCCTGAACAAGAGCATTCTTATATCCCTTGGAATTTGCATCATTTCTTATATCATCAAAAAGAACAATCTTCAAACTCACTACCACAACAAAAGTTTCAAACTTATCCTCCATAATTGTTCTTCATCCAAAGGGGAATTGATAGAACAATCCACATTAGGGGAGGTTGCCAAAGAAGGCTAGATAAGGGGACCAACAGGTACAACAATGTCCTCAAAAGTAGGACCCTCACATGGAGAAGAAGACAAAGGAGGCTTAATGGGAGTCTCAATTTGCTCATGGGATGGGGGGATAGGGGTCCCCCCAGATCAAACACCATGCGCAAAATGGATTCAAACTTGGGGGAGCAAAAAAGTTGCAAAAACAATTTAAATTGTTATATCGAGTCAATTTATGTTGTTTTAATTAAGAATTAAAACTATGTTAACATTTTTTCTAATGTTTTATTCTTTTATATTTATTTAAAATCTACAAATTCCTTTTATCTATAATTTTACTGGACATTAGCAATGTACAATCATATTAGAATGATCTCAGCGTTGATTTATTTTGTCAAAAAAATTATGCATATTTATAGTACTATTGAAATAATATTAATATATGGACAATAGTACTACTATTTTCAAATAGTGTTGAATAATTTGCAACTGTCATAAGTGGAGCCATTTGTTTTTAAATACAAATAATTTTAAAATAATACATTCATAAATATCTTTTCTAATATATTATATTATACTATTATTATACTATAACATTATATACTATCATAATTTTACTTTTTAAAAGTTTATAAATATTATATACATATTAGGTTTCTAAAGTTTAATTTTATATTTTAAGAATAAAAATATAAAATTATATATGTTGTATTTTAAATTTTATATAATAATAATAACTAACTAAGAAGTTGCTCAATTATAGATGTGTAGCGGTGCATATTATAGATAAAATGGCCCATTAGGCCCTAGAATCCAAAGTTTATTGTTTAAATCCACATAGAGATGTCATGAAATTTCAAATCAACCTTCAATATGTCAAAACCATTTTTTTGTTTATACGATGGCAAGATGTAGGAATTAAAATGTCCTCTCAAATTACGAGCATTTAATGATAACTAGTTCTATATAGGGTCTATAATATATCCACATCAAATAATCATTGTGGATGATATTTATTTTTATCTAACTCATTCAAATGTGATTAGATAGAATAGTCATAAAATCTTTCTTTATTCAATGTAATCTACCATAGACCAATAGACATGAAGAATTAAAACTATGTTGACTTTTTCTCTAACGTTTTCATTCTTTTATATTTATTTAAAATCTACAAATTCCTTTTCTTTCTTAACTCAAGGGTATCCCTGCGACCCTGCCGAGTATTGTTGATTCATGAGGCAAGCAGAGGCGAGACTAGTCCCCTAAGGATGAATGAAGTCCCTGCAAGCCCCGTGCATCAGGTTAACCCGGGTAGAGAGTCGAACCTGAGACCAATAGGGAGCAAACCCGTGGCCCAAACCAACTCTACCACCCGTGTAGGCACACATTCCTTTTATCTGCAATTCTATTAGACATTAGTAGTGTATAATCATATTAGAATGATGTGAGCTGTAATTTGTTTTGTCAAAACAATTAGGCATTTTTATAGTACTATTGAAATAATATTAATATGTGAACAATATTACTATTATTTTCAAAAGTTCGGAATAATTTGCAATTGTCATAAGTGGAGTCATTTGTTTTTAAGTTAAAAATCATTTTAATATAATACATTTATAAATATCTTTTCTAATATATTGATACTATAACATTATATACTATCATAATTTTACTTATAAAAAATTATAAATATTACATACACATTAGTCTTCTAAAGTTTAATTTTATATTTTAAAATAAAAACATACAATTATATATGTTGTATTTTAAATTTTATATAATAATAATAACTAGCTAAGAAGTTGGTCGATTATTGATGTGTAGTGGTACATATTATATACATTGGCCCATTAAGCCCTTAAATCTAGAGTTATTTCCTTTCAAATTATGAGTATTTAATGACAAATTATACTAGGTAGGGAATATAATAGGTCCATATCAAATAATTAAAGGATTTCCTGTTTTTATTAGTTCCTGCCAAGAGTTAAATATAAAACCATGGATCAATAGGTATGAAGAATTAAAACTATGTTGAGTTTTTTGCTAATGTTTTTATTTTTTATATTTATTTGAAATCAACAAATTACTTTTTAAGTAATTCTATTGGACATTAGCAATGTACAATCATATTAGAATGATGCCAACATTGATTTATTTTGTCAAAAAAAATTATGCATTTTATATTTTGAAATAATATCAACATGTGGACAATAGTTCTACCATTTTCAAATAGTGTTGAATAATTTGCAATTGTCATAGGTGAAGCCATTTGTTTTAAAATACTAATGATTTTAAAACAATACATTCAAAAATATATTTTTTCTAATATATTATATTATAATATTGTATGCAAAAAATTGTGAATGCAAAACTAAAGAGGTTGAAAAGATAAACTAACAATCAAATAGACACATATTTCAAAGAGATAAACTCAAGATTAGGACGTTAAGAAGGAAGAAAACGAGATAAACAAAATGAAAACTATTAAAGTGCAAACTCTAGATTATCCTTCGATTTAATAGTCCCCTGATTTGATGTGTGTTTTCTATATTGCAGATGCTCAATTTCGCTCCATGATAGTGAATGCAAGATGAAGATTAAGCTAAAATGGGATGCAAGATGGATATAAGATGCTTAATGGATGTGCAAAATGGTGAGTAAACAATTCTGCATTATGAGGGTATGAAAATGAAAGTGGATGGATTGTGAAGGAAAATGAGGGGGTTAAATAGTCGAGAATGATAGATGGAGAGACATGAGAATGAGACACGTGTCCTTGAGAAGGGCAAGTGTCATGGATGAGAATGACATGTGTCCTTGAGAAGGAGAAGTGTCATTTGAATGAATGACATGTGTCTCTGAAGACACATGCCTATTTGGGAATGAGACACCCCAAATATGAAGGTTCTACTCCAAAAATAGAGATATTTCCATGTTTTAGGATATTTGGGATATTTTCTCAAAATTTAGGAAATTACCCCAAATTCAAAGACATTTCTCCATATTTTAGGAAATTTAGGATATTTTGGGAATGTGCACACATATGGTGAGGGTTAAGGGATAAGGTTGACCAAAACCCTTGGTTAACTAGGTAGTTTGGGTTAGAGGAAAGATTAGATGTGGGTTAAAGTTAGGAGACATGTGGAGAAAAATAAAATTAATTAATTAAATTAATTAATTTTGTTAAAGCATTTAAGAGGAAAAAGTCAACATAAACTAAATAATCAAATTGCGCATTTGATGTATTTAATAGAAGAAACAGGGAAATTCAATTAATTAATTAATTTATAATTACCAATTAATTAATTAAAGGAGGACTATAGTGTAATTAATGAAATTAATTAGCGAGACGGAGAGAACACTAATTAATTAAATAATGCATAATTTCTTAATTAAAGGTGTCCGTGATAACTAAATTTAATTAATCAAATTAATCAAATTTAGGCTACAAACATTATATACTATCATAATTTTACTTTAAATAAAACTTTATGAATATTACATACATATTAGTTTTCTAAAATTTAATTTTATATTTTAAAATATAAACATAAAATTATATCTTATGCATTTTAAATTTTATATAATAATAATAACTAACTAAGAAGTTGCTCATTTATAGATATGTAGTGGTGCACATTATAGACACCTTGGCCCATTAGGCCCTATAATCCAAAGTTATATTGTTTGAATCCACATAGAGATGTCATATGATCGTAAATCAACCTTCAATATGCCTGAACCATTTTGTTGTTTATACAACGGGAAGATGTGAAAATTAATATGTCCTCTCAAATTAATGACATTTAATGACAACATGTACTATGTAGGAGCTATAATATGTCAACAAATAATTAAAGGATTTCGCAATCTTCTATGTGTGACAAAATGCCTTAATCTAGCAAGATCCCTTATAATGTCGCTAGAGTCTTCTCTTCAAAGGTGGTGTGGACAACTTATAGTCATGCATACTGGAGAATATATGTTTTTATCCAACTCATTTAAATGTTATTAGATAGAATAGACATAAATGTAATCTACCATGGACAAATAAACATGAAGAATTAAAACTATGTTGACTTTTTTTCTAATGTTTTTTATTTTTTGTATTTATTTAAAATCTACAAATTCTTTTTATTTGTAATTGTATTGGACATTAATAGTCATATTAAAATGATGTGAGCTTTAATTTGATTTATCAAATTTTTTATGCATTTTATAATACTATTGAAATGATATTAATATGTGGACAATAGTACTACTATTTTCAAATAGTGTTGAATAATTTGCAATTGTCATAGGTGGAGTTATTTGTTTTTGAGTACTAACAATTTTAAAATAATACATTCATAAATATCTTTCCTAATAGATTATATTATAATATTATTATACTATCACACTATATACTATAATAAATTTACTTTTTAGAAATTTATAAATATTACATACATATTAATTTTCTAAAATTTGATTTTATATTTTAAAATAAAAACATAAATTATATTTTTTGTACTTTAAATTTTAAATTAATAATAACTAACTAACTATGAAGTTTCTCAATATCATAGAATCACAAAGCTCATTTTTTGCTCATTCAAGCATCCATGTTACAAACTTATTACAAATACGAGCTCCTTTCGAGCAAACTTATTACAAATACTAGCTCCTTTCGAGCACCAAACTAGAAACAACAATTGGAAGACCAAGGGTCACAACTTAGAAATCCACTTTAAACAATGAGACAAATACAACCAATGGAAGACCAAGAGTCAAAACTTAGAATTCTACACAAAGGTGTCCCTCATGGGAGTTGAACTTGGGTCTCCACATAGAGAACTCAATGCTTTAACCAACTAAACTCAACCCCTTGGACAAAGTTTATTGTTTAAATCCATAAAGAGATGTCATACAATTTCAACCTTCAATATGTCAAAACCATTTTGTTGTTTATATGATGGCAAGACGTGGAAATTAAAATGTCCTCTCAAATTATGAGCATTTAATGACAACATGTACTATGTAGGGACTATAATATGTCCATATCAAATAATTAAAAGATTTTGTGTTTTATTATTATTATTATACTAATGCATTTATCCCTTTTTTTAAATATAAAACCATGGACCAATAGGCATGAAGAATTAAAACTATGGTAACTTTTTCTCTAATGCTTTTATTTTTTTTATATCTATTTAAAATCTACAAAATCCATTTATCTATAATTGTATTGGACATTAGCAGTGTGTAGTCATATTAATATGTGGATAATAGTACTACTATTTTCAAATAATGTTGAAAATTTTGCAGTTATTATATGTGGAGGCATTTGTTTGAAAATACTAATAATTTTAAAATAATACATTCATAAATATCATTTTTAATATATTATATTATAAATTATTATACTATAACATTATATACTATCATAATTTTACCTTTTAAAAATTTATAATATTACATACATATTAGTTTTCTAAAGTTTAAATTTTATATTTTAAAATAAAATCATAAAATTATATCTATTGTATTTTTTTTATTGATAAGAGGAAGAAGCCAAAATCTATTCTTAAAGTATTTAGGGCATTAAAACCTCTACCTTACCTTCACTGCAGCAATCCAGAACAATTTTGTGACTTTCAAACAAAGCTTTATATCCTGTTAGCTAAAAATTTGTAAGTTCCATGCATGCATCTAATTGATTAAAACTATCTGAAGCTATTCATGCATTGAAAGTTTGTTATGCTCTATTTGAAACACATGCTCTCTAGACAAAAAATTATATTATCCATAAAATAAACATATGACCGCTAAAGAGAGCATCTTAATCAGATAACATAGAGCCCCTTTGTACATAAAACAAAATAAGAATCTATTTCTCTACCGCATAAACCTAAATAAAAAACCTTATCATTGAAGACCAATGTTAACCTACTCATCAATACCATTCGACTAATGATATCGTCCTACTGTAGAGAAATCTGACTAAGCTAAAAAAATTGTTGGCTGGTCATATATAAAAATAATACGAATGAACATGAATAATTTAGACAGAAAGAACTCAATGCTTGCATATAGTTCATCCATATTCATCACCCATACTTTGTTTTCCGCTAAATCAACATTACTCAGATATCATTAACAACTAGCCCAAACTAAATTCAACCACCTATATGCCAATGCACCCTTGCTTAATACCATAAATTATTATAAGAAAATACTACCAGCTTTGTTTTTTATATTAAAAGCAACCAAAACAAGGGGGCTGACTCAGGTACACTCACATTGACAATAGACGAGCAACTGTTAGCAGAGAAACAACAAAATCACAACCTCCTAAAACTTTCCTCTATAAAAAATGTTAAAATTTCTACTCATATTAACAGAGTTTAAAAGAGTCATAGTAAACCATAAAATATGCCACGTGGGGCTAAAGATAAACAAGTCCAAGATTATCCAACAAGCAATATAACCATAACTATAACTAGTAAGGCCACGAAAGCCATTCAAAAACTCAAAAATCCAGCAAGTAGTTAACATCCCTACTTCTTTTTTCCATGACTCATCTTGGGTAGGAGCCTCATAGCCCATTCCTTAGTGAGAAATTTGAAGAGGTCTTTGTAGTCCTCTTCCTCCTTGTTTTTACCTTTTTGGGTATTTTCTTGCAAAAGACACAGCGTGGTCACAGAACTATGCATGACATTCAACGCGAATCTGGTGACCTCCTGTAGTCCTTTTTCGGCAACATTCGCTCTACTGGCAATTTCATGCACTTGTTCATTCAACGCATCCACTTTCTTCTCTAGATCCAGTAGCTTGCCATCTGCTTCCTCCTTGATACGGCTAGCTTCCTCAATAGCCACCATTTTCTCAAACCTGAGGGTAGGGGAAGGGGAATTAGCTCGAGACTTGGGATCAACATCTGTGATCCCAGGGTTTTTAGGGCTCTTAGAGACATGGGTAGAGCTATCAGAATGGGGGGCCAAGGTAGAGTGAGATGGGGCCACACTATCAGAGGGGTTAATCCTCGTATCATGGGAAGAGGAGAGGTTCCTAAAGGATTTCTCTTTTTCAAGGGGCTTGGACGCCAGTCTCACATAGCGACAGAGAGTGTTGGCTTCATCAGTGATCTCCACATCGGAGTCAATTTATTGGATTCTCACTTTCTTGGATTTGAAGGGTTTTGAATCCTCCAAGTGGCAAGCACGCTTCTTGAATTTCTTGCTCGAGAAGCCAGGATTGAGAAGGAGAGTAGGGATTTTTTCAGGGTTTGTAGCAGTCTTGGGCGGGGACTGGTTTTTCGGCATATTTTGAACCTAAATTGTGCGGGGAGGGCAAAGGGCCAGATGAAAGTTATACAGGCAAAGGATAAGGCCTTGGTGGAGAATGGTATAATCCTTGTTTTTCTTCTTAGCCTCGGAAACATCTCTCACATTAGCAACCATAGAATGCAATAGATAAAAAGGAATAGAAATAAGGCCCCTATTCCTAAGATGATTAAGAAAAGGGAGGTGGTAGTAATATAAAACCCCATACCACCCTTCGAGAGTGAAATATTTCATAATGATGTAGCACACCTTGTCCCATGGTGATGGAAGCTCCTCGCGATTGAATCCTCCAACCCGCTTCATAGGGTTCTCACCTTCGCTGAAAAATTGGTTCAGACTAGTGGTGTCTAAGATACGACTCTTCTTTTTCTATTTTCAGTCTTCCGTGGAAAGGCCCATCACCTGAGCTATGACCTACTCATTCACTTCAAACGAAATGCCACCCATAGTGACCATTTTGTCCTCCCAGGAAGCCACAAATTGTTTACACTGTCTCTCATCATTTCCTTTCATGCTCTCCATGAACTTATCAATACCTCCTTCCATGCACACAAACCAAACCGCCGACCTAGCTTTGAAATCATTTGTTTTATCTGGTTCAAGTCTCAGTTTGTCACCCCCCATTATCATTTTCTCCAACTTAGTAGTGGTAAAGAGAAGGACACCAAGGAGAAAACAGAGTCGCTCAATAGCCAAAGAAGAGTCCATAAGTAGACCCATCAAATTTTGATATAAACCAGTGTAATAATCACCATGATTATTATAATTAGCGTTTGAGTAGATCTCCCAAGTCCAAGATCTATTCCACTCGTGTGAACCATCAATCCACCCAATGTGACTTAGTCGAGACAAGCTATTACCTTCATCACTGCCAATGTCATTAGACCAGATGATTAAAAAAATATTGCCTTTTTCGATATAGGTACTCCACAAGTAAATAAAATCATTAATTAATCCACTTGAATTATTTTGGGAAAGATGACTAGGCCATATGCTGCTATGTGGCATATCCGTCCCACCATTGGCGGGATCCGACTTTGAATTCAAAATTTGGTAATTTATGATCCTCACCAAATAATAACTAATTAAGGGGAAAGTGAATGGAGGGGGGTCAAGATCAAGACTTAGTCTTTTCTTTCTCTGAGATCTCCTTAGTGATCACTGGCAACAGTTCAGAGCTCCTCCACTACCATAAGCCTTCTTGTAGCATGCCGGCAATAGCCATTGAGTCAGCAACCGCATTTCCTTCTCTATAAATGTGACAGATAGTGAAGCTGTCAAGATTAGCTAGAAGAATTCTGGTATCCCTCATAATCGTATCCACCTTCCAACCCGCCATAGTTCTACCTTGACAACCTCAATAATTATTTTTGAATCCCCTTCAATTTCAAGTCATCTGATACCTATGGTAGTGGAAAACTTCATTCCCCATAAAAGGGCCATTCCCTCAACTTGATTTACAGTATGATTCCTCAGGATTCCTTCAAAGGCAGCAATAAGACCACCTTGATGATCTCGTATAACACCACCTCCCGCTTGCATGTTATTGTGGGCTACCCCGTCAAAGTTTAATTTGTGCCATGAGGGACTTGGGGCTTCCCATTTGGTCCTTTTCCTATCGATCTTTTTAGTTTTATTAAATAGCTTAAACTTCGAGGGAAGTTTCCAATGTTCAACAATTCTCCAATCAACTGTGTTAGGGGGGTTGGAGGGGGTTTTCCATCTAGTCACTGAGATATTGTCCATGATTATCTTGAAGCGACTATTAAAAACATTATTCGGGGATGTTTGAACATCCCTGAATATTCTGTTATTTCTTTCTTTCCAAACACTCCAGCATATATGAGTAGGCATCTGCTTCCACAACTAAATAACCAGGGGGTGATGGGAAGGCGATGACCAATCATTCACAAATTGGTGTATGTCTTCATGGAACACCCATTGGAGGCCACATCTATCAAGGGTAATGGTCCACAAGTGTCTAGCAAAGGGGCAACGGATAAAGAGATGGTTAATATATTCCTCCTTTGATTTATAGAGGATGCATATATTCGGTAATTGGAATCCCCTTCTTCTCAAGTTATCCCGAGTCAAGACTTTACCATGCATAAGGGTCCACCAGAAAAAAATAATCTTTGGAATTAGATGCAGGTTCCAAATCTTTTTCCAACACTCACTAACCCCACTGAATCTCAAGAGTTGTCTGTAAGCATATCTGATCAATAAATCTATAGACTGAGTCCCCTTCCAGATGAAATTATCCTCGTGTGGAGATAGAGGTATTTGTGTTGTGTACATGAGTTCCTGGAGTTCAAGGGCCCTAGGCAATAGGTCGAGCCAATCAGAAAAGATCAGAGAGATGTTTCTCCACTTACCTCCTCCTAGAATAATGTAGCCAACAATATAGCTACCAAAATGGTCCTTCAGAGTGTTCATTAATTGGCAGGAGCGAGTTTCAGACAAAGGTTTATCTTCCAACCACAAATCCTCCCAAAATATTATCTTTTTACCATTTCCAATTTTCCACTTCAGTCCCTCTCTAATAATAGGTCTAAGCTTGAGAATGTTGTTCCACAATTTAGAACCAGGAGGTAGGCCAGCATAACTCAAGTTGAAGCATAATTGCTCCCTATCCAGGTACTTGGCTCTGATAATGTTACACCAATCTATCTCACCTTTAGCTAGAGCCCACTTTGGCCATTAAGGCCTTGTTAAAGACATTTATCTTTCTGATACCTAGACCCCCCATAGTCTTAGGTAAGCAAACAGTATCTCAATTAACCAAAGAGAGGCATTTCTTTTCTTCCAAACCCGTCCAAAGGAGGTTTCTTTGAATCTTCTCAATATTCTCCCCCATGGCGCCCGAAATTTTGAAAAAGGAGAGGAAATAAATAGGGATACCCTAGAGGGAAGTTGCAAGGAGTTGGAGTTTACCCACACTACTAAGAAATTTACCTTTCCAACCCACAAATTTCTTCTGTACTCTTTCAAGGATAGAATTCCAGAAGGTAGGAGTAACCTCTTTAACAATGAGAGGGAGACCCAGGTAAGTCCCCGATAAATTGGCAGAATGGCACCCAAGAATATTAAGAATTTTTTACTATAAGTCCATGGGGTGTTGAAAAAGAAAAGGTTGCTTTTATTATAGTTGATACACTGACCTAAAGTAGAGGCATAGACAAAAAGAAGGTTCTTCCAGAGTTT
Organism: Cryptomeria japonica; assembly: GCF_030272615.1. NCBI lineage: Eukaryota > Viridiplantae > Streptophyta > Pinopsida > Cupressales > Cupressaceae > Cryptomeria > Cryptomeria japonica. Next base: position 669,095,296 of record NC_081408.1, on the reverse strand, counting down.
AGCTTCTATCACAAAGGATTTTCCAAATAGGAAGGTGTCATCCACAAATTGCTAGATCACAGAAGGGGGAGTAGTAGTAGCAGCCTTGACACCCCGTAATTTCCCATTGACTAACATATCCAAGAAATTTATGCCCAAAACCTCAGCAACCATAATGAAGAGGTATGGGGACAGGGGGTACCCTTTTCTAATACCTTTTTCCATTTTGAAAAACACCCTATGAACCCCATTGATCAAGACAACAAACTGAACCGTAGACACATACTCCCGAAGGAAATCAATAATTTTAGGATTAAAGCCCACTTTTAGAAGCATTTTAAACATGAAACCCCAGTTGACTTTGTCATAAGCTTTTGAGATGTCTAGTTTAAAAGCCATACCTGGAGATCTGATTTTATCCATGGAGTGGATAATTTCATGTGTGGCATTGGCCGCATCTAAGATTTGACGACCTGGGATAAAGCCTTTCTGAGAAGGCTTGATAAACTTAGAAAGCAATGGTTTGATTTTGTTCACCAAAACCTTAGAGATTATATTATAAATAGTATTACACAGACTTATAGGTCAAAAATCCATCATGCATCTAGGGTCTTGAGACTTAGGAACAAGAACAATTCAAGTGTTATTTAACTTTTTCAGCAATTTGCCAGTCCTGAAGAAATTATTCATAGCTCTAGTGACATCAAAGCTGACAATGTCCCAATATTCTTGGAAGAAAGTGAGGGGGAAGCCATTAGGACCCGGTGTCTTGTAAGCACCCATCGCAAAGACTGCCAACCGGACCTCCTCTGAGGAAATAGGTGAAAGAAGCTGGCAGTTATCTTCCTCACCAATAACAGTAGGTAGTTTACTCAAAAGTCTAACTTGAAGAACCTTACTTCCTCCTCCAAACTCAGTATAAATACAGATGAAGAAGTTAGTGGAAAATTGACTAATTTGGGCTTCATCTGTGATCTCCTGGCACTGTCATCCCTTAGAGATTTGATCATGTTTCTTTTTTTGTGAATGCTAGCTGAGTGGTGGAAGAAGGAAGAGTTCTTGTCTCCCTCCTTCAGTCATTGAATTTTGGATCTCTGCTTCCAATAAATTTCCTCCTTAAACAAAATTTCCTTCCAATTTTTTCTATAGTCTTCTTCTTCAATAAGGAGGGAGTGAGGGGGATCACCAAAGGTTATAATGTTTTGAATCTGCTCCAGCCTGGAGCAAAGATCCTTCTTCTTCTTGAATCTATCACCAAAAGTATCTTTGTTCCAACCTTTCACTTCTCGTCAGATGAGGTTCAATTTCTCAGCTACCTTGAACATAGCAGTCCCTTGAATAGGGGAGGCCCACCACCTCTTAACTAGAGCTCTAAAGTTCGGGTGGGAGGCCCAAATAATCTAATAACAAAAAGGGGGAGGACCCAAAGGGGTCTATCGGCCCAGTGGAGGAGGAGAGGGCTATGGTTAGAAGTATCCCTTGGGAGAGCCCTTAGGTAGGATTTGTGACCAATATCCCAATTAGCAGAGACTAAGAATCTGTCTAGTTTAACTTGGATTAGGTGATTCCCTTTCCTATTATTAGACCAGGTGAAGGGGAGACCTTGAAGGTCTAAATAAAAAATACTAGTAGCATTTATAAGATTGGTCAGATCCCCCATACTATCAAAATAATCCACAAGACCACCACATTTCTCAAAAGGGTAGAGAGGGGTGTTGAAGTCACCAGCCAACATGTAGAAGGAATTCAAATCCTCAAGGATGCTATTAGCAATTTCCTCTGAAACTAGATGCCTTCTCATCCTAGAATTGGGAGCATAAATATTGAACAGGTGCCAACAGAGATCACCAACTTGGAAGGTTACCGCCAAATAGTTATGTGAGCTAGCACGAACATCACCTTGGAGCTTGTAAGGGTTCCAAAGGGTATAAATTCCACCAGATTCCCCTAATGCCTCCACATAAAGAAATGTCATGCCCAACCAGAATTTGCCAGCAGTCATTGTAAAGGTTTGGTAGGACATTTTGACTTATTGAAGTAAACAAATATCAATATTCATCTCTAAAATATATTGCTTTATGGCCATTTTATTTTGGGGGCTATTGAGTCCCCTTATGTTCCAGGAGAGGAACTTCATTTCTTAGTTTTGTTATTTCCATCAAGGGTCAACTGTCACCCCCTTGCAATATCCCTTGCCACAACTTTCTACCTCAGTACTCTCTCAGTTGGTCTTCCCACTTTGTTGTCATTGCCTACATTCGCCTTCTTAGTCCTAGTTTTTTTATTCTATGTCAGCCAATCCTCATTATCTGCAAAAGGAAGGCAAGGTGGGGAGGTTTTCACATTAGATGTCAACAGGAAAGACTTGGATAAATCCTCCAAAATCATTGAACTGTTGGGGGACCGAGGTGGAGGTGAAAAGTAGGGAACTTTCACATCATAGGTTATATGTGGGGAATGGGGAAGCGAGGGGCTGACTTCACCCATGGGGCAAGGGGAGTGGGGAACATCATCCTTGATCAGAGAGGGGGAGGAGGAAGGATTGGGGGATAAACATAGGCCAATCACTGGGGGGATTTCCCCATATTCAAGAGTCTCCATTGGTTTCATCTTCTTCACTAGATCCACAGGAGTTTTGATAATGTCCAGGATCTTGTCTATGTGGGGGTAGTCATCAGACATTCCACAGGGATTAGACAGACCCATAGGGGCTGAAGAAGACGGAGTGCTTGGGCTAATAGGATCATCATTAGCAATAATCTTCTCTTTAAGCTTGGGCTCAGAAGTAGATGGGGCTTTATAATCAGCAATAGTGTGCCCCTGCTTAGCACATTTCTGGCAAAAAAGAGTAGCATTTTCATAGACAATGGACTGAGACCATTTACCCCATTTTTATTTGAGAGACACAAAGAAATGCTTTCTTAATAGCAACATTAACATAGAAATTGGCATAAACTAACCTGGATTTAGCAAGGGTGATAGAATCAATAGTGACATACCTGCCAAAGGAGTTCCCAATCCAGCGGAAGAACTGATCATCCCAAAATTCCAGCGAGAGGCCAGGAAGCCTGACCCAAATAGGTGCCATACGATTGAGCTCAGCAGAGGGGTCGAAAATAGGCTTCCATTTGGAGAGAGTTGATATTTTCAAGCCGAAGTCCAGTCCAATTTTGACAGATTATTAAGCATCCTCGCATTGATTGCAATTTTGAAATATAATGAGCCTGCCAGGAAGTCAAGTTTGTCTTAGGATGGGTCCAGTTAGGTTTTGAAGGCAAATTCAAGTTAGGTCTAAAGTGTTAGCATTTCAATGATTAAATTATACATTTTGTTCGGGTGAATTTTGACCAAAATTTTGAAGGTTTACTAACTTGCCCCTGGCCTTGGAGATGACCTAATTTTGCCTTGTCAAGTGATTGAAAACCAAAAATGTGGATATTTTGGCCTGTAGAGGTGAAATCGCCCCTGTCCCTCACCCAGGGACCAGGGCGAAAATGATATTTAGTGCAAATTGGTTATTGACTTGTTTAATTTGTTTTATGCAGGGTCTCCGGGAGAACAAATTGGTGTGAATTGAAGATTTTGAAGATTTTGAAGAATAAAAAATGACAAGTTTTTAAGGTTTAACGCCAAATAGCTCCTGTCCCTCACTGAGGGACCAGGGCGAAATGGCTTATTTAGATCATTTTTGGCCTTAGTTGATCGAACTGAAGCATCAAGGACGCAATGAAGGATGAAATAAGCATGAAGGAGTATCCAGACTTGGTCATTGGCAACGAAAGATTGAAATTTTGGCCTAGCAAGACAAGTTCGCTCCTGTCCCTCTCCCAGAGACCAGAGCGATTTTCCTCAAACACACCTTCTTGGACATTTTTTTGGATTTGGGCTCTTGGTCATAGCTTGCAAAATGATGATATCTTTCCTAGCAAAGGAGAATTGAGATGAAAATTGTGAAGATTTGACCCTAAGGAACAAAATCGCTCCTGTCCCTCACTGAAGGACCGGAGCTTAATTTTCGAAATTACACTGTCCTTGCAGGACTATGAAAAATTTTTGATTGGAAGAGATCAAGGAAAGTACGTTTTGCTTATTGAATGTAACTTGAATGGACCACGAAGGAGAAAAACGACCCAAGGTACAAATTCGCTCCTGTCCCTCTCCAAGGGACCAGGGCGATTTTCTCAAGAGACAAGTTTTGGGCGAAGGAAAAGCGAGTTTCGAGTTGGAGATGAAGGAGGGAAGGCGTGATCACCCCGTTGAAGATAATTTTGAAAGGTGGCGAAACACAAGTGAGCTTATAGATGCAAGATCGCTCCTGTCCCTCTCCCAGGGACCAGAGCGAAATATAGATTGTCTAGCCTCCCTCTCCGAATTGGGACAAGTCCGAGCCTAGACACATGATGGCAATGATATTTGGAATGCCTGAAAGAAGAACGAAGTTGCAAAGACCACAAGCAGTTGATGAAATTGGCTAAGGCGCTCCTGTCCCTCTCCCAGGGACCAAAGCGAAATCTTCAAATTTGCCCAATTGCCTAACATTTTGAAGTGCTACTGTCGTTTGCAAGATTCAAGATGGGATAAGGAACAATGTTTTACGCCTTGAAGAGAATCCGATGTTGATATGATAAAGGATTTGTGCCATGGACCAAAATTCGCTCCTGTCCTTCACTGGAGGACCAGGGCGATTTCTATAAAATCAAGCATCTCCCTCCAGAATCACGCCAAGGCAAGGTTTTACAAAATGAGAAACGCCTTTTGGAAAACGATGGACAAGGAAACATCCACAAGAATTGACAATTTTTGGCTCAAGTATAAAATTCGCTCCTGTCCTTCACTGGAGGACCAGGGCGATAATCTTTGGAGGAGCTCATTAGTCTCGAGAAAGCAAATTGGACATGCATGAAGCAAACAATAAAGATCATTGCCTACCTCGCAACTCGATTTGGCAGTTAAAGAGACAAAGACCAAAGGCAAAAGGTAAGGATCGCTCCTGTCCCTCTCCAAGGGACCAGGGCGAAAATCCCTAGAATATCGAGTTTGCCTTGCAAAGGACAAGTTAAGCATGTATGGAATGGATGGATGAAATCATCACTTGCCTTGTAACATGAATTAGCAATTTGGAAAACGAGGATCAAGGACAGAAAGATGAAATCGCTCCTGTCCCTCACCAAGGGACCAGGGCGAAAATGGTTCTAAAGAGCATTCATTCAAAAAATTGAATAGATCAAACTCAAAGTCACGAATGGAAACCCCATTTTGGACGTAAAGGAAGCAATTTTGAACGTAAAAGGCAAGAAGTATGAGGTCTAGAATTAAATCGCTCCTGTCCTTTAGTCAAGGACCAGGGCGAAATTGCTTTAAAAACAAGTTCCTTCCAAAGATGAAATAAATTAAACCCCAAATGCCAAGCAAGAATGCTATTTTAGACATCCAAGATGAGACTTTGAACGTGAGAAGCGAGAGATACAAGGCCAAAATGAAGGGGGCGCTCCTGTTCCTCTCCAAGGGACCAGAGCGATCTTGTTAATATCTATTGTTTTCCATGCTTGGGCGCCAATATCATTCAAATTGCATTAAATGCCAAGTTCGATAAAACCTTGAAACATTTTGAAATTAAATTGACATTTAATAAGTGCGCATGGTATTTAATAATTAATTTAAGCCTTTAAAAAATCAAAAATTTTAATTATAAAGGCATTTTAAATTAATTAATATTAAATAAATTTAAGAAAGAGCGCTTGGGGGGTATTATTTTAATATTATTTATGAAGTCGGCCTCTTCTTTTATTTTATTTTATTTATTTTTTTGACTTATTTTCCAAGTCGGCCTATGGGAGAGTATAATGGTGAGCGCCTATATAAGAAAGGTATTTTGAAACATTTTAATCCATCATTCAATCATTGTCTACATGCGATTTGGAGAAGCAACAAAAGGAGCGAAATCTCATCCAAAGAGAAGGGCGAATTTTGATCCAAAGAGAAGGTGCGATTTTTTCAATCCAAAGAGAAGGCGAATTTTTCAATCCAAGAGGAGTGCGAACTTTGCTAGAGGTTAGAGGAGGAGCGAATTTTCCTCAAAGCGTTGAAGGCTAAGGGTGGTGAAATTGCTAGAGGAAGCTCACGTTGAAGACTTCGATCCACATTTTGCCTAGCAAACTTGCTTAATTTTGCATCTTTTTTTAGAGTTAGTTCTCAAAGAAAGGTATGGTGAAGATCTTCCTAGCCTAATTTTGAAATTTTGAAATTTTGATTTTCCAATTGCATAATCGTATTTAGGAAATGATAATTCCAAGATTTATCATGAAGTTTCCAAAATTTTAAACTTAAACTTAATCTACGCTCCAAGGTATATTGCTCATTATGAAATGCTATGTAGGTGTCAAGATGGCGACTCCAAAGACAGGAGCATCCACCAGTCGTCCAGCTCTCATGAAGGAATATCAAAAGAATGAAGAATTGGAGACCAAGATCATGTCAAAATGGAGCAACATTGGAGATACCAACTTGGGAAACTTCAGTGTGAAGAAGTTTCGAGAGGTCCCTTACATTGGCAAGCCATCACTTGTCGCAAGGAGAATAATTGAGAGTGGCATTATCAAGGCGGCCGGCTTCCCTCCAGCAGTCCAGTGCCATGAGCTGATGATCGAGTGTGCTCGCCATTACGACCCACAGTCAAGATCGATTGTGTCCAAGGAAAGAAACACTTTGGCTTATCTTTCAGATGACGCTATAAGTGAGGCTCTCCATCTACCAGAACATAAAGATATGATTTACAAAAGCTTGGAAGGAGCTAGATCCATGTACGAAGATGATCCAGACACTTGCTTGGGCATCATCAACAAGAATTGGTTACTCAAAAGTCATCCTTGCCTGAGCAAGATTCCCAACACACCACATAGGATTGACTTCCAGGAGGAGTACAGAGATTTGATAACCTTACTCAATCGAGTTACAGGGGCTCCTCAAGCCTTCTATTTTGAGAAGTGGATGTTTTTCTTCATCCAAGTGATAGTTCAAGGAAAGGGAACAATTCATTGGGCTAGAATTATTAGCCATTGCTTGGACGTACAGTTGAGAAGACTGAAGGCTACTAAATCCTTCCACATGAGTTCGTACATCATGTATGCCTTGATCAGGAGTTTTGAATATGCAGGACTACCTCACAGAGGAGCAATTGGAAGAGGACCTGGAGAGGTCAGAGTTTGTGACTCTTATGTTCATTTGCATCATCCACCTAGGAGTAATTACAAGTTAGTCAATGATACCTTCACAATGAACATCACCAGGACACTGCAAGGCGGGATTCATAATCGGCTATCTCAGGAGGCACAAGAACTTGTAAAGAGGTATGGTGCTTGGTTTATCCAATTCCAGAAGTTTACATATATTAGAGTTCATGGGTGTCCTTCACCTCCATATATGTTGCCAAGATATCCGACAGACAGGATAGTACTACTTGAGGTGACTAGGCAGTTAGCAGCTTATGCGAAGGCATTCAGACACAGGCATGGAAATGGGATTCCTGTACCTATAACATTAGGAAATTCAGTTGAGGTATGTCCTAATGTTCCAGCTTTAGATGATACAGAAAGGGAGTTGGCCTTATATTCATTTGCATTCTTTTCATTGAGGGAGAATTTTGATCCTTATGGATATATAGAAGAGACAGTTGGTAGAAAATACAAGCATGAATGTCAGGTGGAAGAATTTTGGATGAATCTCTCAGATGATTTAGAAGTGAAAAGAAAGATGCATTCCAGATTGCCTTTGGATTTCATCAGGAAATGCAAAGTTTACAGAGTGGCCGATCAAGCTCAGGATAGTGGCAGGCACCTCCAATCATCCTATGATAGAGAAGACAAGACAATAAAGATAGATTGGAATGAACCTGAGGTTGTGGACTTGAAGACTTTGATGGCTCCAGTTTTGTCTTGTACTCGCAGATGGGTTGATGTGCAACATCAAAAGTTGAGAGAGCAGAATATATCAATGACTTTTACTTTGGAGGAAAGGTCGGCAGAAGGAGCAAGTGCCAGTGAAGGCCATCCTCATCCCAGAAACACAAGCGAAGGCAATCCTCACCCCAGAAGCGTAAGTGAAGGCAATCCTCATCATAGAGGTGCGAAGAGGAAAGAAAGACCCGAGAAAAGAGAATCTTCCAAGAAGAAGCAAGAGGCCAATCGAGATCGCTCATCCGGCACGTCTTCTCGACAGGAGAAGAGGACACTTGAAGTGGAGGAATCTATGGAATCGATGGTTCAGAATGATAAAGATGAGAGAGGACAGGCATCTCAACGTTCATCAAGTCAATCTCCCCAGGTCAATGAGCTACATGAAGACCAGAATGACGATGAAGCGACGTCTCCTCTCCGGAAAGAAGAGTCACTACCTAAAGAAATACAAGTTAGAGAGACAAGGTCCGCTATTCCAGATTGGTTGAAGGAGAGACTAACAAGGGTGATTGTGATCGAAGACGAAGATAATGTGATTGATTTAGATAGCCTTGTTGGAAATTCTCAGAGAGTAATAGAAAAGAAGAAGGCCACCAAAATGTCCAAGATGATCAGAGATGAGACTGGGTCTAGGAAGTTGCAGATAGCTACACTGGCAGTGGACAAGTACGAGGGTGAGATCCTTGCAGAAGAATATGATGTAGAAACTGTTGAGCTTGGTCCACTCACCACCGAGCAGGCATTGGATGAGGCAACTGATTCATTTGAGGCACTTAAAGATAAACTTAAGGAAGAAATGGAAAAGAGTAGAAAACTTGAGAGAGAGAGAGGTGCTTGGAGAAGCTACTTTAGCCACCTCAGTCAGCCCTTGGGACGTCAGGATCCAGCAGTATCTCCCATGCAAGCACTTCCCCTTGAATCAGTTGGTGAAGCAGAGAAAGTTAAGAGCTTGGTCCAGCTTATGAGCTCTTGGATTGACAAATCCCATACAGTTGCCATTGAGTTTGCAACAAGAATGATGCAGACCATTCATCGGGCTATCCAGGTCCTTGAGATCATCCACAACCTAATGATAACAGTAGCCGCCTTTGCTCATACTAAAGATGTCATCATTCCTGTCCTTCAAGTAATCAGGCAAACATCGAGGAAGACCTTAGCACAAGAAAAGATAATGGATGGAGGAGCTCATAATTTACTCCAGTGGTCTACTTTACTCCAGATGAAGGAAGTTCTTTTCGAGGACACCAGTGCCAAATGCAATCAAGTGGAGGAGGTCATCCATCCAATCCAGGACAAGGTGTTTGGGGTTTTATGCACTATTCTTGGCAGAAGGATCGAAGTTGAGACAGATGTGGATCTTCAAGAATTAGAAGAAAGGGTCAAATTCATCTTTTGCAGAGATGAGAATGTGATTACAGATGAGCAAAGAGATCAAATGTTTGCTACTATGCTCCTGATTGAGAAAATCAAGGAACTCGAGCCTGAATGGGACGCAGCTCTTCTCAAGGCCTTTGATCAGATTATTCACTTGGAAGAATGAATGAGGAATCTTCCTGAGATTCCTATTGCTGAGATCGAGGGAATCGTGTCTAGATTCATTGCATATGCTAAAAAGGAGCATTGGAAAGGGAACAAGGTTCTAGAAGAGAGGTTGTTATAGATGACATGGCACCTTAATTATCATTGGTCTATGTTTCCTAGATTTTTGTGCCAAATTAAATATTTGGCTATGCATTTAATATTGTTCAATAAAAGGGGAACTTTTGTAATAAAACCCTAATTAGGGTTTAGGTGTCAGAATCTCTGCCGTTGATCTTCTTTTGATCTGGGCTGTTCATTGTAATTGAGGATGCTATACATACCCTCATTCATTTTCATTTTGAAATTAGAATAGAATTAGAAAGAGAGAGCAATAAGAAATAGTTAGAATTTTAGAGTTTTTGAGAGAAGAAAGTATTTGTAGCAAGATTGAGCTTTGAAGAAGGAATTTCAAGCAATTGTTGTCTATTTTGGCTTTGAGATCAATAAAATATTGAAGTTATGGTGTTTTATTGCAATTCTTGTGGCTATCTTCATGGTTGTTTGTTTTCTTGAATCATTCTCAATCGAAGTAGTGTTTAAGTTTGAAGGACTAAGTGTTGGGCTTGATTTTTGGTGAGATTCACGTTCCAAACCACTAGCTTCTTACTGATTGTAGGAACGCCTTGTGTGGTCAACTGGAGAGATTTGAATTACTTAAACCTTCAATCATCATTGAGCTTTGATATGTGCCTTTGTGGTAGTGTCCATGATCCCTGATGAATTGAAAAATCATTTGTTACCTTAGAAGATCGCATCAATTTCAGTTGAGTTGTTATTTCATGGCAATATTGAAATTGGTAGAATCTTGCCAAGACTAGCCTACATTGGGTCATTCATAGGATTAGATTAAAATTTATCCCTTGCAAACTCTACCCTTTGATCTTTTTTTTGAGAATTTGTTAGTTTAGAGAAATCTTGTTCCTGCAGCTCGGATGACGTAAGGCCCCTTGATGAAACAACATTCACAACGACCACTGGTGCTTATCCACACGTAGAGACCCTACATAAAAGAACATTGGAGTCACCTTGATTGATCCTTTTTTGTGACATCTTCAGCAATCAGAGGCTTTATTCAAGAGAGGATAAGGTCCCTTGGGTATTTTATTCTGTGTATGATTGTGTACAAAATACACGTCAACAGAATTGGCGCTAGAAGGAGGGCATCTTGAACCAAATAATCCGAAGGAACAGTGCTATCCAAAAAATTTACCAAAAAAAAGAGAGAGGAATACATTTCAAGTATGATCATGAATCATGATGGTTTTGCCACATGAAGGGTTGAATCAAGTAGTGCAACCTAATTTGCAGATAGGCGACATTCAAGAAGATATTGTTTCGAGATTGAATCACCTAGCGTGGAACATAAGGAGAAGTGAAGCTGAATATAACAGAGTGAGAATCATCTTGGAACAAGAAGAAGATAGGGCTGAAGAACACCAGAGGATCGCAGCTAGAGAGCTTCGCAATCAAAGGAACTTATAGTAATCTCCGCAAGACAAAACTTCATGCTGGATCGCATTGGTTCTTTCTCGCCCGAGAAACATGAAAGGATATTGAGGTCGACACCAGGCGTCAAAAATTTGAGTGAGCTTCTGTTTACTTCAAGGTCGAAGTGAGTCAAGAGAGAAGATACTCCCAAAGAATTTGAACTAAGATTGGAGGAATCTCCTAAGTCATCACAGGCTCCGTCCCTTCAAGAACAAGTACGAGCGGCAATTCAAGCAAGTATCCAAGCAATTTCTCAACCAACAAGCCAAGCCAGTTCATCAAGTCTCTTGTCAAGTTTTCAAATTCCGAGAAAAATGATGGCACACCATGCTCCTCCTCCTCCTCCTCTTGCCCATGCGCTTAATGGTGCTACTTGGCTAATCAACAATCCATCACCGTTGGAATTTGCAGTCTATCATGATATGCCAAATAATCCAGAACACTTTTGTTCCAAATTCAATGTCAGCGATTTCAATCGTATAGCAGAGGATCATATCAAGATGTTCGAGGATCATCTTCGTAACAGACAAATCGAATATGGAGATGTAGCATGTAGGCTTTTTCCCTACTCATTGGGAGAAGAGGCATACTTCTGGTTCATTCATTTGCCTATAGGGTCAATCAGGACTTGGGATGCAATGAAGGATGCATTTATTGCTAAGTTTGGTATACCAACCACACCAGCCGAGTTGTATAGACAATTTGTTGAAATCCGAAGGAGAGAACATGAACCAATCACCTCTTTCAACAATAGTTTTCATCGCGCATACACGATGTTACGACATCCCTACCTCATTGCTGACCCAAGGGAGATCTATTATGGAGCCCTAGATCATCTTACCGCCATGTTCGTAAGGACACATCCTATACCAAATGACCTAAACGCAGCATACGCGAAAGCTATTGAAGTCAGTAAGCACATGGGACAGAATATTACTGGGCCACTATTACATATGGGACCTGTCGCAGCTCCAAATCAAATGCAAGCAGTTGGTATGGCATTGGCCAACCAAACTCCAGTTATGAATCCCATTCCACAGGCGAGATATCCTAGCATGTAGCCGGTGAACCAGTTGGTGCCTCATCCCGAGGTTCCACTTTCACAGGCTCCACCAGCACAACCTGTGTACCTGCAAAACACAACAAACTCATCAAGAACACAGGAAGAGAAGGATGAAATGAAAGAGTTGATTGAACAAGTCAAAAAGCTGTCAACCGAAGTAACTCATCTAAGGAACTAGAATAATCAACTCCAAAGTATGCAGAGGGTCAATCATGGTCAACATACGAACAATCAAAATTTCCAAGGAAATAACAATCAAGGTTTCAGAAATAATTATCAAGGAAATAATAACCAAGGCTTTCAGAAGAGACCATGGAATACTGCTCCTAATAATGGAAACGTGGTGACGCCACTAGATAACCCATCAAATTCCCAAAATAAAGAGAGTCATCCTACCAGTAAGGTGTTTTTAGCAGAAGCAGCCCTGTCCAGTTAGTGTAGACTTCACAGTACAAACCAGCATTCTGAGTTGCAGTGCCCTGAGTTCAAAATCGCAGCCGACATATTCCAGCAAGAAATGCGTAGTAATGATCCACCTGAAAATCCACCAACGACTGGATATGAAATGGTCCCAACTACATGATACGATCAGGCCATGATTGTGGAAAGCTACACATATTCACAAGAAGAAGATAACCAGGCTCGAAATGGGAGATTTCCACTGGAATCTGCTAATGGACCAATGGTACCTCCGGGTTCCCAATTCCCACCTGCATCCGCAAATGGACCCATTGAAGGCTCAGAGTATTATTTTCCACCTTTGAACAACAGTGTCTTAGTTGAAGGAATAAAGGAAGTATTCCACCAGTCCTCAGGAGTTGCAAACCAAAGGGTATATCATAGAAATCAGAGAAATCAAGAACCCCTAACCAGATCGATCCCTCCGAACAATTTCTCTACTCCTCCGGATCCACAAGCCAGTAACAATCCAGAATATCCACAACACATGCAAGGATACAGACAAAAGAATGTTGCACCCCCCATGGGTAATGAAATGAAAAGATTGGCCACGTTGGTGTTAGAAGAACTTAAGAAAGTCAAAGTTAGTCTACCACTCTATGAGTTACTCAAGATCTCAGAAATCAAAGATGCAGTGATCAGTAGCTTAAGTGAGTCTAGTACAATAAGGTCAAATGTTCAAGACTCGGCCAACAAAGCTCAAGCTACCATCAATATGACCCAAGAGGAAGCTGACAACAAAGAGCAACCTAAACAAGACGAATGCATGGTCCAGACCATAACCTTCCTAGCCAAAAAGGAAGACATGTTAGAAGGAAAGGTGTTACTCAAAAGGGGGGAGACTAAGAAAACTCAACCTGCCATCAAAGAAAGTCTCACCACTAGTCAGATTCTTCCAGAAAAGGAGGTTGTCGTTAAGAAAGATGTGGTCAAGAAAGGGAAATCTCCAAACAAGACCGATCACTCAAAAGAGGAAGGCCTCACCAAGAATGACAATCCGAAGGTCAATGAAGTGAAACATCAAGAACACAGTGGGGATTCTTCAGCCCTTTCCCAAGGAAAAGATGAACCCACCCTGTTCTTGCTATCAGTCAGAATTTTTGGGAAATTACTACATAACTGCCTTTATGACTCAGGAGCTTCCAGCAATGTGATGCCCCTGGCTGTTTGTCAGAGACTAGGAATAACTCCTGCTCCCACCAAAAGAAAAGTCACTCAGCTAGACAAGATAGAAGTTCCAGTCATGGGAGAATTGAACAATATTCATATACAATTAGCTGCGGACCCGAGGGTTCAAAACTTCATAGACATATAAGTCCTTGAAGAGTAATAATCCTTCTATGACAACCTCTAGTTCTGCCAGATTGTTTGTAGTTTTACCAATAGGTCTGGCTAATTTCACACATATAGACCCATCCCAAAAATATATGATACATCCTATACCTGCTACTCTAGGGTTGCCACTAGATGCCCCATCAAAATTGAGCTTAAGCCAACCATAATCTGGTTTAGACCAAACACATCGTTTCATGTGTTCCTTACTTTCCCTGCCACCTTTGCCATATTGGGGGATAATAATTAATCCATACCATTCTTTCCTGATCTTGCTATCCCAAACCATGAAGGAACTGTCCTCCACCATATTACTTCTTAATCTGTTATTTGTGACTTCAACTATGGCTGCTTCCACTTTATTGGTGAAGTAATTGACATCCAACTTCTTATCCCAAAATATTCTTCTATTCCTTTCCTTCCAAATCTCCCACACCAAAATAGAGGGAGCTACCTTCCATAAGACTTTGTAAAAACTACCCTTGCAAATATCTGGCCAGCCCTTCATAGCCTCTAAAATGTCATTTGAAAATATTTTTGTCCACTTTAATTTCTTACATAGACACTTCCAACATTCTAAGGCATAAAGGGAAGTTCAAGAGTAAGTGATTGACAATTTCCTCACCACTTTCACATAGAATGCATCTAGAAGGACCTTCATAACCAAGTTTTTGGAACCATTTTGTTGTTATTATTTGCTTCTAAAGAGCAGCCCAGAGGAACATGCCTACTTTAGGAAGACACTCCTTATCCCAACACAACTGTATTGGCAATGTAGACACCTAAAAATGGTAAACGCTTGCGAAGTCATACTTTAACAATTACGCATTGCCTCATTTTAGGTTTTTGCGTCGCATTAACATTTCTCCTATGATTCGCACTTGGTCTTTATCATTTGCGAACATCGAGTCGTTCTTCTACATTCTTCAATCATCTCGTCCTCAAATTTGGTCTTGTCGACAACATTATCCAATCATGATTTTGATCGAGCTTATCTTGTTGCATCAATGTGCGTGCTAATTTATCATCATTTTGCACATCGTCAATCCTAATTAGGGTTTTGTCCTCCTGTCAATCTTGCGATCGATTTGTCATCAATCATTGCTCTCTTATCAATCTTATCATCAATCTTATCATTTTGGACATCGTCAATCCTAATTAGGGTTTTGTCCTCTTTTCAATCTTATCATCTGGCGATCGGTTTATCAATCTTGTCGTTTTACGATCAATTTGTCATCGATCATTGTCATGTTCGATCTTGTCATTTGCGATCGATTTATCATCGATCGTGGTCATTTTCAATCCTGTCATTTTGCAATATATTCTGTCATCGATCGTTGTCCTCTTATCAATTTTGTCATTTTGCGACCGATTTGTCATCGATCGTTGTCTGTCTCAATTATGTCAATTTGGATCAATTTGTCATTGTTCCTCGTCAATTGGCGCATTTTCTTAATCAAATCATTTTGTCGCACTGGTCATTTATCAATTCAAAATCATGACATTAATTATCTTCAATCAAGACCTAATTGTCATTTTCGCATTTCTAATTCGTCTTCTAGGGTTTTATGATTTATTCATTTAACCTAATTTGCCATTTCTTCCTCTAGGATTACTAAATTATTTATTAATCCTAAGTTACAATTAAATCTTTATTTAGTTGGCTAATTATTCTTCCTCTTGTAAATTAATTAATAAATGACAAATTGTTAATTAATTTACCTAATTTCTTCTAATTCACTAAATTCTAATTTCCATCAATTTCTAATTCCTAATTTTCATCAATTTCAATTTTCTAATTTTCTAAATTTCTAAATTCTTTTCCCTCCTATTTCATCTCCTAATTCTATGGGAATGACATTTCAATTTGTCATGAAATTGTCATAATTGATAATCAATCAATTTTGACATAGAATGTGTCATAATTTGTCATCAATTATCAATCAATCAAATTGTGCATGGAAAGTGCATAATTTGTCATAATTTGTCATATTGATTTGCAATTTCCATTTGAATTGCATCATGCTAATCTTGTCATTTATCCAATTCTTCTATAAATTGGATGATTTTCAATCAAAGCTAATCTTGAATCTTGAATCTTGAATCTTGAATCTTAATCCCGAATCCGAATCCTTAATCAAACTACTGAACTTACGCTTCTAGTACTCTTGAGCTTTTCATCAATCTTGCTTTCAATTGTATGTACACTTGTAGGTGAGATCCACAAATCCATTGAAGAGGAAAGAAGAACAATGGAGCCGCATGGAAGGAGCATTCAATTCTGCATTTGGTTTGCATAATCTTTCATTTTGAATGCTTTGTTTTTCATATCTCTATTGAGTGTGCTTAGGATTATATCATTGCAATGTGTGCTTGTGATTGAGCTAATAATGAATAATATGTCCTTTTATATATTGCTTTGATGATTCCTAATTTCTACGCTACAGGCAATGTTGTTTTTTCCCAATGCTGAGACTTAACCAACTCTGAATATCCATCTTTGACTTTATACTCACTTGAGTTAGATCCTACCTAGATCAATCTATCCAACCCTTTCTTGATGGTTATGCTCCTGGTGGATAGGACATCTCTTAGCTCTCGGTTTTCTCCTTCTAAAAGAGGAATGTTATCCAATCCTTTCCACTTCCATCCTAAAGTAGTATCATCACTATATCAATCAATGCAATATTTTAAGTGTATACCTGATAGGGAGCTTGGTAGGTAATTGCTCACAAGGCTAAATTGCTCAAAAAGGATCACCTTGTTACCAAAGACTTATAGATTATTTTATGTATGTTCACTCAACCTGTCTTGTTATTGTGATGCCAAGGATTCCATGGTCTACTTGCCTAGCAAACTCCCTTTATGGTCATGGCTTACTCCCATGCTCCATAACTACTCAAAATGCTTGTTCCTCCCATCTCCAACTACTTGTGCTTGGTTCTTGGGGCCTTCAATTTTCAGTTCCAATGTGTACTAGGATATTTCCACATGGAATTTCTGGGGCAGCAAAGTGAAACTCTTCATGGAATGCTCATCTTCTAGTTTTAGGCCTATAACCCACAATTTACTCAAACTCACTAATAAGGTTCAATTACCCCAAAAGAGGCTGCTCATTGTTTAGGATACCTAAGGAGAATTGGGAGGATTTCTTGGAATGTTCCCATACTATTTTTATAAGCCCAAAACTCATTTTCCAACCAGGTTCATGCATTCTTCAAAAACTGTCATTTTGTTGTGTGTTATGCAGTCATGAAATTACAGTCATGAACCATCCTTAATAAATCTCAAACTGTTAATCACCAGAACAATCGCTTTAGTCAGATTATGGAGATGCTAGTTATAGAACTTTCCTCCAAGTTATAGAAAGATCCAATGGTTTAATACAAAGTTGTGATTGTTTTGGCAAAACAGGGCTAAAAAGGGCTACTAGCCCGTGAGGCCTAATTGGCACTTTTTTTGCTCCCATTGGTCAATGATGGCCATTCCAACCACAAAAAAAGCTTTTAATGGTGTTTTAGGAGTGAATACTTAAATATTTTTGTGGTTTTGAGTTCCATGGGGTTTGTTTGAGGACTATCCACATTTTAAGGCCCGAAAGGAGGGTTTAGTGAGGGTTTGATACTTGCTTTGTTTGATTTGCATTTTCCTGGATGAACCAAGGCCTAAGACTGATTGGAAGGGTCTGCCACACCTTGGAGTGCCTTTTCAAAGCCTCTATTAGCTTCCATTTTTCCAAACACTTGGCACACAAGAAAGAAAATAGTGATTTTGACCCTGCCACTGTGCTTTTACTGCCTTTTACCAGTAAGCAACTTGTCCTCTTTAGAACCTGCAAGAATGTAGAACTTGGAGATGGGAAAAAACCATAAAGGAGGTCTTCAAACATTTATACATTCACCTATTACATTGCCTTTGAATTTCAAGGCTTGGATTATGCTCTTAAGCATTCCATTAAGCAAAATGACAACAACTTCCCAAAAATAGTGAACTCACTATTTTGTCTACAAATGGAAATGATTACAAGGTCTAAGCTTATTAAAATACATCAATTTGGTACTTAAACTCTTGGTCCCATGTCCAAACCATTGTTACAATCATTTACTCACTCAATTACCTTTGAGTGCAAACTTTGAGTCTTTATCAAGTTACTAGCCAAATGACAAACACTTGCCTAGTAATCACTCATTTGCATATTCAAACCATTCTTCTAGCACAAAAGGAAAGATATGTACACTATATACACATGGATAAACTTGTTAGAATCCATAGGAGGGATCCCAATCCTAGATCAACCAAGTTGACACATTTTACAACCCCAAACCCTTGGCAGGGCAGCAGGTACCTAGTTTCCAATTATTTTTGTAAAAACACTTTGCAAAAGAGAAAATGATGAAATAATTACATGGGAAGCTTGTTTACACCCATATTACAACATCCAAGAAGGTACAATATGGATTGTACAGCTACAGTATGGACTGCTCCTCAAAAAGGAAGAAAAACAGTCATAAAACCAAAAAAACACTTGTTTTCTATTGAGTTATTCTTTCAAATAAAAACACCAACCTTTCCAAAGGTAAGGAGATGAATTATATGGTTTTTAAAGTTGGTTTCCATGCCCATGTATGGACAAAAGACATTTAATATGACATTTTTGAGGAAAATGACCTTTTTGACAACTTTCTTGAGCAAGATGACAACTTTTCTTGCTCACAAATGCATTTTTAACATCCTAGCCTTAGAAACTTGCCTAAACCATTTAGGAATGCTTAAAAACACTACAAAAACATGTTTCAATTCTCTTGAAACCATTTGGAGACCTTTTTGGCACTTTTCCACATTTTGGCCAAAAATTGTCAACTCAAGGCTTGAAATGCAAGATATGATCTCTCGAGCCCAAAATGAGATCAAAACTACTACAAATGACTCAAAACAACATAAAACAACAAAAAAAACCTACAACAAGACTTTACAAACATAAAAACATGAAAAACCCAAAAATGGAGTTTTTGACTGAACTGGGTGCTCCTGCACCATACTCCCCCAAAAACAAAGAAGTCATGTGACTCCTTGGGGCAGCAAAGAAGAAGAAATGCCAACTTTTAGAAATTCAACTTCAAATATCAAAGTGGCCTCGGAGATAGGCTGATCCTTCCACTTGATGAGGTGCTCCATGTAGGTGTGATGCCTTGTCTTTTTGAGAACTTTGGAGTCTAGAACCTGTTCAGCAAGGGAAAAGAAAGAGAAGGGAGAGATAGATCAAAAAGGGCACTCTTTGAACCTCCTTAGGTGGTTGCCCCTTGAAAGCAATGAGATCTGCAACATTAAAAGTGGGGGACAAAGAAACATTAGTAGGCAAATCAACTTTATAAGCATTAGGTCCATACTTAGCCAAGATCTTGCAAGGGCCTATTCTTCTCATCTGAAGCTTGCTGGGAACTCCCTTTTGTAGCCTCGCCTTGTTCAAATGAACCATCACATAGTCACCTATGGCAAATGTGCATCTCTCTTTGTAGCATCCACCTTTGCCTTGACCTTTTGAGAGGTGTCTTGGAGAGCTTGTCTCACTTGCTCATGAACCTCCTTCATGGAGTAAGCCATATCATCTGCTGTCCCACTTTTATGCCACAAGTTAGTAATATCCCTGAGCTCCAGTGTACCCCTTGGATGCATACCATAAACAATTTCAAATGGACTTTTACCTGTAGACCTGTTAACACTGTCATTGTAGGCATATTCTGCTTGAGGAATGAGCTGATCCCAACTCTGCCCATACTCCTTTGTCAAACACCTAAGCATGTTTCCAAGAGACTTGTTCACAACTTCTATTTGGCCATCAGTTTGTGGATGATAAGCTGAACTAAAAGAGAGATTAGTACCCAATCTCTTCCACAATGTTTTCCAAAAATGACCAAGAAACTTAACATCTCTATCTAATACAATGCTAGTAGGCAAACCATGAATCCGAACAACTTCCTTGAAAAATAAATAAGCAATATGGCATGCATCATGTGTTGTTTTGCAAGGAATGAAGTGAGCCATCTTACTAAATCTATCAACTACCACAAAGATGCTATCAAATCCTGATTGAGTTCTAGGTAATCCTACTACAAAATCCATGCTAATGCAATCCCAAGGTCTATGTGGAATGGGAAGAGGCTGATATAAACCAGCATTAGAGGAGTTACCTTTTGCTCTCTGGCATACCAAGCACTGCTCAACATACCTCTTGATGTCTCTCTGCATCTTAGGCCAATAATAGAACCTTTGAACCAGCTCTAAGGTCTTATTGAGACCAAAATGCCCACTTAAGAACCCATTGTGCTTCTCTTGTATGAGGTTCTCTCTCACAGAACCTTGTGGAACACACAACTATCCACCCTTGAATAACAAACCATCCTGCAAAGTGAAATCAAGATAGGCACCATGGAAGGTATTCTCAAAATCTCTACAAACTTTGTAAGCTTCTGCAAAATCATTATCAGTAGGATACATGTCCCTGAAACTATCAATACCAATACTCTAAACTTGAATCTCATGAATAGTTAACAATCTTCTACTCAAAGCATCTACTACTTTATTCAACTGGCCCTTCTTATGCTTAAGAGTAAAAGTGTAATCTTGTAAATATTCTACCCATTTAACATGCCTATGATTCAGTTTATCCTATGAGTTCAAGAAACTGGGTGCCTGATTATCTATATATACAACAAACTCTTTAGGAAGAAGATAGTGTCTCCATTTCCTAAGTGCTTGTACCAATGCATAAAGTTATAAATCATAGGATGAGTACTTTTTCTTTGCATCATTTAACTTTTCACTAAAAAATGCTACTGGTCTATTTTCTTGACTTAAAACAGCTCCTACTGCAATATTGCTAGCATCGCATTCAATAGTAAAAAGCTTGTCAAAACTAGGTAAAATAAGCACTGGTTGAGTAGCTACTTTAGTTTTCAGTAATTCAAACCCCTTATTTGCTTCACTTGTCCATTGAAACTTTACTTTGACACCCCCTTTGATGGTGTCCAACATTGGAGCACATATCTCACTGAAGCCCCTGATGAATTTCCTGTAAAACTGAGCCAAACCATGGAAGCTTCTGACATCACTGGCTATCCTAGGAGTTGGCCAATTGGTTATTGCTGCAAATTTTGAGCGATCCATTTTCAGATTGCCTCATGATACAACAAAGCCAAGATAGACTAATTCTTGCTGCATGAAATCACATTTTTCTAGATTTATGGTTAGTTGTTCATCAGATAATTGTTTCAAAACAATAGCTAAATGTTGTAAGTGTTCTTCCTTAGTCTTGCTGAAAATAAGAATGTCATCTAAATACACTACAACAAATTTTCCAATGAAATCATGTAAAACTTCACTCTTGAGCCTCATGAATGTGCTAGGAGCATTAGAGAGTCCAAACAACATGACTAGCCACTCATAGAGACCCTCATTTGTTTTGAAAGTTGTCTTCTGATCATCCCCCTCTTTGATCCTTATCTGATGGTAACCACTCTTCAAGTCTATCCTACTAAAATATTGTGCACCCCCCAAACAATCCATCAAATCCTCTATCCTGGGTATGGGAAACCTGTATCTGATGGTGATCTTGTTGATGGCCCTGGAATCTGTACAAAGTCTCCATGTACCACCCTTCTTAGGTGCCAACACTGTAGGTACTGCACAAGGACTAATGCTTTTCCTAATCAGCCCTTGGTCTAAGAGTTCTTGTATTTGTCTTGCTACCTCTTTGTTTTGCTCAGGAGTCATTTTGTAGGCTGCCTTATTGGGCAAAGAGGCTCCAGGAATGAAGTCAATTTGGTGGCTAATGGCTCTTAGGGGTGGTAAAGCTGCAGGTGTACCATCACTAATTATTTGTTTGAAGTTATTTAGGATTTGCTTCACCTCACATGGTATCTCCACTTTCTTTTCTACCTTTTCCTCCTCAGGCTTCACTATGAGTGCAAATCCTACTCCTTCACCCTCTTCTAGTGTTTTTATGAACTCTTTCTCATTGACTAACAGGATGTTAGGCACTTTGTTGCTGCTCTCTCCTTCTTCAATGAGGGATTGAATCTAATAGTTTACTCCATCTTTTTGAAAAGAATAGGAGTTTCTTTCCCCATCATGCTGTGCTTTTCGTTCAAATTGCCAAGGCCTACCCAACAGTAGGTGGCAAGCATCCATTGGAAGGATGTCACATAAGATCCTGTCAGTATATCCACCTATGTGGAAATCTAACAAGGCTTGCTCATTCACCAACACATGTTGCCCCTTGTCTAGCCATGTTACTTTGTATGGTTCTTTGTGTTGTATTCTAGGTAGTTTCAACTTACTGATTGCTTCTTCTGATATGATGTTATTAGTGGATCCTGAATCTATGATCACCTTACACACCTTTCCCATGATTTTACACTTAATCCTAAACAATGCTCTTCTCTGTGAGGCCTCTATGCTCTATGGCTTCTTCATTAACACTCTCTTGATCATCAAACTCTCACCATCTTCTAAAGCTAGGTGGTTCAATGCTGGAGTTCTGGTATTACCTCCATCTTCTTGAACATAGTTTACCCTCTTTTCACCTCCATAAGATGAACTAGGCTTCTCTGGGCATCTGTAGGCAGGGTGGCCCAACTTTTGGCAGTTATAGCATTTCATGGTTGAGAAATAGGACCCTCTCCCTGGTCCATTAGATCTACCCCTACTCGGGTTGCCTGATCCCCTACCCCTATAGTTGGGTTTTCTCTGAGAATCCCCACTTTGCTCTAGAAGTTTAGATTCTCCCTGGGATCATTGATCTATGCTTCTTCCCCCAAAACTGCCCCTATGGCCTCTACCATCTCTTCCCCTACCTCAGCCTCTATTGTTTTGTTCTTGCTTCCTCCTACCTTTCTCTTCCACCTTAATTGCCAATTGATAGCACTTGTGTACTGTTTGTGGGCATAATAGGCTCATCTCCTCCTGGATGTTCCACCTTAGCCCATTCATATACCTTGCCACCTTTATGCTCTCATCTTCCACTGCTCTGGATCTCATGCACAATTTTTGGAATTCCTCTGTGTAACTACTGACATCTAGGTCTTTCTGCCTCAAATTTTGTCTTTTCCGATGAAGTTGCATTTCATAGTCTTCAGGAAGGTAGGTCTCTTTGATTTTGGCTACCATTTCCTTCCAGGTGGCTAGTGGCTGCTTGCCTTCTTTCACCCTTTCCTCTTGGATGAACTTCCACCATGTTAAGGCTGCTCCTCTCAGCCTTGACTTTGCCACCTTGACCTTTTGTGCTTCGGTCACTCCATCACACTCAAAATGGTTTTCTAACCCTTCAATCCACTCTATTAGAGCATCTGGATCCATCTTCCCAATGAAAAGGGCCACTCCTTCGAAGGTCTTACCACTCATAGCTCTCAAGGCTCTCAAGAATGGTTCTTGCTCAATGACTGGGTCAGGGATGGGAACCTCATCTTCTATGGCTACCATCTTACCCTTATCTCCAACCTTATCATGGACCTCTTCAGTTTTGAATTCTACTTTAGCTAGTTTCATTGCTATTTGGTCTAATCTTTCTCTGAGAACCCTATTTTCCTCTTCTTGGTCCTCAACCTTCTTTTCCAATTCTGCATTGGTCACCATGGTTGCCTAATGTGTCTTTCCTCCTGAATCTTTTGTTGGCTTTGATACCACTATGATAGGGAGCTTGGTAGGTAAGTGCTCACAAGGCTAAATTTCTCAAAAAGGATCACCTTGTTACCAAAGACTTGTAGATTATTTTATGTATGCTCACTCAACCTATCTTGTTATTGTGATACCAAGGATTCCATGGTCTACTTGCCTAGCAAACTCCCTTTATGGTCATGGCTTACTCCCATGCTCCAAAACTACTCAAAATGCTTGTTCCTCCCATCTCCAACTACTTGTGCTTGGTTATTGGGGCCTTCAATTTTCAGTTCCAATGTGTACTAGGAGATTTTCACATGGAATTGCAAGGGCAGCAAAGTGAAACTCTTCATGGAATGCTCATCTTCTAGTTTTAGGCCTATAACCCACAATTTACTCAAACTCACTAATAAGGTTCAATTACCCCAAAAGAGGTTTCTCATTGTTTAGGAGACCTAAGGATAATTGGGAGGATTTCTTGGAATGTTCCCATACTATTTTTATAAGCCCAAAACTCATTTTCCAACCGGGTTCATGCATTCTTCAAAAACTGTCATTTTGTTGTGTGTTATGCAGTCATGAAATTATAGTCATGAACCGTCCTTAATAAATCTCAAAATATCAACCACCAGAACAATCTCTTAGGTCATATTATAGAGATGCTAGTTATAGAACTTTCCCCCAAGGTATAGAAAGATCCAACGGTTGAATCCATAGTTGTGATTGTTTTGGCAAAACAGGGCTAAAAAGGGCTACTAGCCTGTGAGGCCTAATTGACACTTTTTTTCCTCCCACTGGTCAATGATGGCCATTACAACCACAAATAAAGCTTGGAATGGTGTTTTAGGATTGAATACTTAAATATTTTTGTGGTTTTGAGTTCCATGGGGTGTGTTTGAGGACTGTCCACATTTTAAGGCCCAAAAGGAGGGTTTAGTGAGGGTTTGATACTTGCTTTGTTTGATTTCCATTCTCCTGGATGAACCAAGGCCTAAGACTGATTGGAAGGGTCTGCCACACCTTGGAGTGCCTTTTCCAAGTCTCTATCAGCTGCCATTTTTCCAAACACTTGGCACACAAGAAGGAAAATAGTGATTTTGACCTTGCCACTGTGCTTTTACTGCCTTTTACTAGTAAGCAACTTGTCCTCTTTAGAACCTGCAAGAATGTAGAACTTGGAGATGGGAAAAAACCATAAAGGAGGTCTTCAAACATTTATACATTCACCTATTACATTGCCTTTGAATTTCAAGGCTTGGATTATGCTCTTAAGCATTCCATTAAGCAAAATGACAACAACTTCCCAAAAATAGTGAACTCACTATTTTGTCTACAAATGGA
Organism: Cryptomeria japonica; assembly: GCF_030272615.1. Classification (NCBI taxonomy): domain Eukaryota; kingdom Viridiplantae; phylum Streptophyta; class Pinopsida; order Cupressales; family Cupressaceae; genus Cryptomeria; species Cryptomeria japonica. Next base: position 669,070,447 of record NC_081408.1, on the reverse strand, counting down.
AATGATTACAAGGTCTAAGCTTATTAAAATACATCAATTTGGTACTTAAACTCTTGGTCCCATGTCCAAACCATTGTTACAATCATTTACTCACTCAATTACCTTTGAGTGCAAACTTTGAGTCTTTATCAAGTTACTAGCCAAATGACAAACACTTGCCTAGTAATCACTCATTTGCATATTCAAACCATTCTTCTGGCACAAAAGGAAACATATGTACACTATATACACATAGATAAACTTGTTAGAATCCATAGGAGGGATCCCAATCCTAGATCAACCAAGTTGACACATTTTACAACCCCAAACCCTTGGCAGGGCAGCAGGTACCTAGTTTCCAATTATTTTTGTAAAAACACTTTGCAAAAGAGAAAATGATGAAATAATTACATGGGAAGATTTTTTACACCCATATTACAACATCCAAGAAGGTACAATATGGATTGTACAGCTACAGTATGGACTGCCCCTCAAAAAGGAAGAAAAATAGTCATAAAACCAAAAAAACACTTGTTTTCTATTGAGTTATTCTTTCAAATAAAAACACCAAACTTTCCAAAGGTAAGGAGAGACCTTATATAGTTTCTCAAGTTGGTTTCCATGCCCATTTACAGACAAAAGACATTTAATATGACATTTTTGAAGAAAATGACCTTTTTGACAACTTTCTTGAGCAAAATGACAACTTTTCTTGCTCACAAATGCATTTTTAACATCCTAGCCTTAGCAACTTGCCTAAACCATTTAGGAATTATTAAAAACACTACACAAACATGTTTCAATTCTCTTGAAACCATTTGGAGACCTTTTTGGCACTTTTCCACATTTTGGCCAAAAATTGTCAACTCAAGGCTTGAAATGCAAGATATGATCTCTCAAGCCCAAAATGAGACCAAAACTACTACAAATGACTCAAAACAACATAAAACAACAAAAAAAACCTACAACAAGACTTTACAAACATAAAAACATGAAAAACCCAAAAATGGAGTTTTTGACTCAACTGGGTGCTCCTACACCAATACCCCATGTACTTTCTAAAACTTATTTAATTCTCAGGGAGATAGGAAGACTATCCAAGGCTGCATATCTGCCCCATGAATCCCTCCAGAATAAAGCTTTACTGTCGTCCACAATATCCTAAGATAGCTTATCCAAGATCAACTTCCTACATTCCAGGATAAAATTCCAAACTCTAGATCCTCTAGGAGGGTTTGTTGATTTGAAAATACTACTCGGGTCACTTCCACACAGATACTTGTATTATAAAATTCTCACCCATTTCTTATTTGGATCTCTATACATAGTCCACACTAATTTTGCCCCAAGAGATTTACTCTGCCAACTCATATTTCTAAGCCCTATACCTCTTGTACTTATAAGCTTACATATCTTATCCCAACTAATAAGAGCTAATTTCCTATCCTCAGAAACCCCTTGCCAATAGAAATTCCTCATTCTCTTTTCTGTTTTAGCTCTATCACCTTGACGTAATGGTAGACAAGACATCTGAAATGTCAAGACCACTGATAAGACAAATTTTAGCATTGTGGCTCTACCAACATTGGACAACCACTTGCCTTTCCATGATTTCATTTTCTTCTCCATTTTTCCCACAACTAGGTCCCATAGCTTGTTCACCCTACATCCTTTGTCTAAAGGAATACCAAGGTACTTACTAGGGAGTTTGCCTCTCTTAAAGCCTAGGATTTGACAAATCTTAGCTTCCCTTTGTTGATTTGTGTTAAAGAAGAAAATCTCTGATTTATTAACATTAATGACTTGTCTTGAAGCCAAAGCATACAGGTCTAGAATTTTCTTAAAAGCCCTTGCTTCTAGTTTATTACCATCCCCAAAGAGCATTGTATCATCGGCAAATTGCTGGTGGGCTACATTGCTAACCCCTTATGTTAATTTAATTCCTATGATTCAACCCATGGATTTAGCTCTACATATACACCTACCAAAGGCCTCTGCCATAACGATGAACAAAAATGGTGAAATAGGGTCTCCTTGTCTCAACCCTCTAGTTGACTCAAAATACCCTTCTGGGGAACCATTTACCAAGACAAAGAATCTCGGCATAGAAATACAACTAAAAATTAGGTTGACATATTGCTTATCAAAGCTGAAAGCTTCCAAACATTTACACAAGAACCTCACATCTACTCTATCATATGCTTTTTCAATATCCAGTTTGATTATCATACTAGACTTATGGTTATGTTGAATCATATGGATGGTTCCTTGAGCTATTATTACTCCATCTAGGATAGATCTGCCTGGGACAAAGCCCGTTTGCTCCTTTGATATAATAGAAGGAAGGATACTTTTGATTCTATTGGCTAGTGCCTTAGATAATGTTGGTAATTGACACTCATCTGGTAGTCACCTTCAGAGGTAAATTGCATTTTGGGTTGATGGCAACTCATCTTCAGGTGTTGGCTTTTCTTCATCCAGAAACATTGCTTTATCATTTTTCTTAGATTGGGCCAACCGATATACACCCTATTGTTTATTATTGTTAACCGGTTAGTCTTGGTACCGGTAACTTATATTTAGGACCTGGTTAAGATATTATGGGACCCGATAAAATCATTTGTGGAATTGGAGGTAGCGTGTAGGTCGACGTCAAATATGATCATCAGGATAATGCATAACATACTTCGTAATCCGAAAGGAAGCCAACAGGTATATTTTCTTTATGAGTCCGACATGATGAACGAGCTACAAGGGTATATAAGGAGATCATTTAGCGATGGATTTCATTATGATGGTGATGTGATTTAAGATGCAAATAAGGCAGAGATTGATAGTGTGTGAATTGGTGTGTGAGTATTATCATTTGTGTGCAGTTACATGTGCACAACAAAACAGAGTATCAGTAACACCGGTTCAGTGGAGTTTCTTAGAGCTCAAACTAGAACTTATCCAACATGGTCCGATGCACTATTTAAGTTCATTTCTATTTGAAATTATTATGTAATGTTGTTTAAGTCAGTGAGACTTCCATTTGAGCAGTGAGCTCTAGGCGGTGAGCCTGTATGCATGTGCATACCCCCTTATGTAATATTTGTATACCTTGATCAAGTATATAGATATTGTGGGTATCAACCCCACCGTGGTTTTCCCTTTACAGGGTTTTCCACATAAAAATATTGGTGTTATGGTATTGCTTTGTGTGTTGATTTGTTTATGCACTTTAATTTTATATTCTATCATTCGGTTGATCAGTAATAAGTTCAAAAATTCATTTACCGATAGAACACTGATTCACCCCCCCTCTCAGTGTTCTTGGATTCCAACAGATAAGACCTTGTATATAATATTTCATAATGAAATTGGCTGAAAGTCATCCAATTCCTCTACATTGTCCTTCTTGGGTATAAGTGCAATAAACATATTATTTATTTCTTTTAGGACTCTGCTTGAGTTCCTCATACATTCTATTGATTCCCACATCTCCTTCCCAACAATATGCCAACATTTATAAAAGAAACCTACAGTGAATATATCCAGCCTAGGCACTTTATCCAAATGTAATTATTTTAAAGTTGTCTCAATTTCTGCAAATGTAAAACTTCTATTAAGCCTTTTATTAACCTCTACCGAAATGACTCTAGGTATACAACTAAGTAACTCTTGCTAAGCTGCTAGATTTGAGCTATCCCAATTATTAAGGATATTCCTAAAATAATTTACTATTTCAACTGCAATCTCTTCTGGATCCTCCAGAAGGGTGCCTCTACCTCCCTTAATCCTTCTAATTCTGTTGACATTCCTTCTATGTTTCACACTGCTATGAAATAACCACAAATTCCTATCACTTGCTCCTAACCAATGTTCTCTAGACTTCTGTTTCCAAAAAATCTCCTCCTTTGTCAATAGATCCTCATAATTATGAAGCATTTCTTTTTCTTTGAAGATTTATGTTGATCCATACCCTCCTTTATAATACTGTCATTAATTTTGTTCAACTCTGCCTCAATTATTTCTTTTTCATAAAAAATGTTCTTAAAATGCTCCTTATTCCACCACAACATATCCAATTTAATTTTTTTTAGTTTAGAAATAAAGCAAAACATTTTAGACCCTTCAAACTACTCCTCATTCCACCATTTATCTACTAGATCAATAAAATCTTTGTCCTGAAACCACATGTTCTCAAACTTAAATGGGCACTGCTTGGGCCTCTTATCCTCAACCATATCTAACTGGATTGGATAATGGTTAGATCCTACCATGGTAATAATAGAAGAGCTCAAAGAATGTTGAAAAGCTACTAGATCTCTTTTAAAGAGAAACCTATCCAGTTTCTCTGCTATGTAGCTAGTTCCTATCCTCCTATTGCTCTAGGTAAATGAGCCATTATTCATCCTGATATCCACTAGATTGTTTCTATTAACCCACTCTCCAAACTCTGTTTGGGCTTGAGAAATGTTTTGCAAACCCCCTATTTTTTTCTGACAGACTCAAGATTGCATTAAAACCCCCCCTAATATGTAGTTAAGTCTTGATTCTACAACATAAAGGTGTCTAATTCTACCCAAACATCCCTTTTACCAATAGTACTCTGTAGCGTCGTAAAATTGAGACACTTGCAATTTTGATTGCATTTGGGTCTTCACGATGGTGGTGCAATGTTGAACCTGAATGGAGACCCCGAAACCTATTTGCGACATCAAAAACTACACCTTTCTGCACCTTGGCCTAATCCTCCTTGCACCCTGCTGTCCCAGGAGGTGGGACCATGGCGCCCAGCACCCTGGTCCTTCAGGACCATGGCGACTAGTGCCCTGGTCCCTGGCCCTATTTTGGGCCCGGTCTCTTGTTGGGCATCGGGTCTTCAAGTTTGCAAATTGGAAAATAATGCTCCTAGGTCGGCCTAAGGTCGGAAAAATCAGTCTCCTAACCCTAATTGACAAGTATATAAACTACATTTCCCCTCCCAGAAAGGGTGGTGGTAAAAAAGGGCAAAAGACATATGTGTGCAAGAGGCGGAAGCGATATTCAAACATTCAAACATTCAAGCATTCAAGCATTCCTTCAAGCAATTGAGCATTCTAAGTCTCCATTCAAGGCTAGGTGTTGCATTCAAGACAAGGATTCAACCATTGAAGAGGAGATCACCTACAACATACAACATGCAACATACAACATCACTACACCTTCGCATGTAAGAATACAAAACATTCTTACAACAAGGTTGCAGGTACGTGGCTGTAATTGAAGATCTGGAATCCTTGTGCAGAGACGAACAGATCCCCCTTCGTTTCGCGGATTTTTCGGAGGACCGTGTGCACTCCGGGCGCCATCGTCCCGTCAAATTTCGCTCAAACTTGTAGGACAGTGTCGTCTCGACATTTTATTGCTAATTTCAAGTCCGTAGCTTCATCCCGTGTCCCTATCTCCATCTACAAGCGAATCTTTCTTACTTTTACATACACTCCTAGTTCAATCCTTCTATCTACATTCTTTACAAAAGAGGGTATCCTTGATGTCTCAACCCTTGAAACTCATTTAGAATTCAATCTTGCATTGTGTGGGATTGGATCTTGTGAGTTTCAACCCATCTTTTGAATGTAAAGTCTCTCCTAAGTGAAAACCGTCAATCCTAGTGACCTCCTTTCTCTCTCCTTGGAGTGGGGGAACACCTAGGGTTCGATTTTCTGCTTTACATACTCAAAGGACCATAAAAATTTATAAGGAAGATTAATAAGGTGTGCAAACTACTAACCTTGCCACATTGCCAATGCACATTATTCACTATTGGCTCATATCTAATCCTTCTTGGATCCCAAAGTACTGCCAGGCCACCCACAACCCTTGATATTAAGTTATTTTTCACATTCCAAATCCCTAATTTCATTTAAGTAACTTCCACTCCTCATCCTTTAATTTGGTTTCTTGTATCATTACAATATCTGAATAAAAAATAGTTAGAGTACACTTTAACAAGCATTGCTTGTTAGGGGCGTTTAATCCCGTAACGTTCTAGGTTGTAATCTTCATTTTTCCTTAGGAAGGAACTTCCCCTTCTTGACCTAAAATAGATCAATTATTTTTGTCTGATCCTCTGCTTTCCCAACAATTTATCCTAGCTCCGTAAGAGACTTTCTACCTCTCCTCTTGATAGCTATCCCATAATCTGGGGTATCTTTATTAGGGAAGGTTAAGGGTAAGCCAAGCTTAACCACATTGCCCTTGTACTCTACATCTGTTATATTGATATCATGAATTACATCATTATCTTTCCCCTCATTCTTAGAGTCTAACTCCAAGACTTTCCTAATGGGCTCTTTTTTCTCCATGACAAGTTCTTTGTTGTTCTCCTCCTCAGTTTCATATTTCGACTCGGAGTCATTTATACCCATCAATCCATACACCACTTCCATATTATTTGGAATCTGTTTATGCACCCCTTAATCCAGATTAAACAGGTCCTCCTCTTGATATTCATATTGGTCCAGATCTCCAAACAGAGCAAGATTATGGTCTACCTTGTCCATTTTTTGTGGCATTCTTGTGATCTCCAGACTTAAAGGTTTCTCATTATTTCCTCTATTTTCTATGGCTCTAGGGCTAGCTGTCTCTATTATAAAACCACCTAAGTCATTATTAAAGTTAATAATAATTCTTGTTTCATTCCGTGGAGAAGAGATAGCCTTATCCTTCATATCCAAATCTTCCTTAGCAGAAATCACATTGCCATGAATAACCCCATTGTAAAATTTATCTTTAATATCATAAGTTGTCTTAGCCATGATTAATTCCAGGGGTTCTGGGTTTTGTCATTGCAATCCATTTCTATCAGCAATTTCACTTGTGTTGAACACATAAACTTTTCTTCTACCCCTATAAAAGATCCCAATGCATTCCCTATTTCTGCTAGGGTGTCAAAATTTAGCAATTCTATAGGCAGATAGTTAATTTTGATCCATCTAGGAATTTTTCTAGGTTTATACTCAAATGGATTAATATTGGTATGCCAGTCTAAGAAGTGAAAATTGTATCTTTTGAAAACAATCGGTTTCCCATTTAAGAATTCTTTTTTCAAATCCTTAGTTCTACATTTGATAAAGATAAAATCATTAGGAAGGATAGATATACTTACCTATTGGTGGTATGCCCAATACCACCATTGTTCAATCATGTTAATCAGTTATGCCTGGCCGCTCCATTTCGCGAATAGCTCAAAATTTTCACAACTATCCTAGCAGACATCTATAACCTTGTTGTGAATGATAAAAAATTGCTATCTCCTCGGTTTAGGTCTTTTGCTTGCCTGGGATTTCTGCCAGAATGATTCTTCATTGGAGCCAGCTTAGGATCGATCAGATTATTAAAAACCTTGTGAATGGGCATATTGATAGGGTTTGGCTTGACCTTGTATTGCCATAATTTAAATGTCCTCTACTAGGTTTCTTGATGGGAGCCACCTCAGAGTGAATTTTTAAGTCCCTTTCCAGAATTTGTTCTCCATCCCTTAGCAATTTTTTTTTGGTAAGAGCGGGATTCATCAGAGAGGCATTGTGAAAGTTTCTCAGCCCTCTTTGTTTTCCTACTTTTGATAATTTGCAAGTCATTATTGGCAATTGGTTGACGTTCATTCTTATTTTGAATTTTCCAACATTTATCAACCCATTTTTCATTCACAAAAACCCATTGTGGCCTGTAGGCTTCGGTTTTAGGTTTCAATTATGTTCGTCTGCTAATGGATCTGTTAGCAATGTTTTGAGGGCCCAAGGGAAACCTACTAACTCCCATAGCCTATTGAGGGTGAGTCACAGAAAAACAATCTTCCCTCAATGTTTTCTTTTGCAGATTAAAGTTCCTTGGCTTGCTAATTTCATTCTTGTCTAACTTTTGCATTGGAAACCTGGAGGGAGGGTGTAAATTCATGAAGATCTTATTTCGCATCTTTGCTCTTCTAGAGCATAGCAATTTTGATTTTTGATTTACTATATCTATTGTATTTTAAATTTTATATAATAATAATAATAACTAAGAAGTTGCTCAATTATAGATTTGTAGTGGTGCATATTATAGATTATCCAAAATTTATTGTTTAATCCATAGAGAGATGTCATACTGTAGACACATAAATTTGTCCACTAAATTAAATAAATATTTAATATTTTTTTAATGCATGAATATTCTTCTATTAATTAAATTCACATCTAATTAATTCATTCCAAACTTATTCTACTATTTAATTAAATAAATTTCATAAATTTATTTAAGTTAAAAATACTAACTATAGTCCAACTATTAAATAAATTGATTAAATTTATTTAATTCCCTCCTTCTTCTCATTTAAATAAATTAAGATTTATTTAAATAAAATCCAAAATTCACATGCACATATTTATTTAAATCCTATTTACCCTCACCCACTTGCATTCTCCTACAAAGCCCACTTGCTCACTAACCCTTCTTCTAGATTCTTCTAATCCCTTCTATTTTAGCCTAAACTCACTTCTAATCACTTGCACAATCCTAACCCCAAATTAACCCTCAACCCATCATCTCACCCATTTAAGACTCTTACAAAGACTTAAATGCTTCCCTTCTTCAACACACTAACCCACACGGGTCTTGTCCCTTTGGTCAAGGCCTAACCATGGGTAAACCTTGTACAAGAGTTTGCCCATTGAATAAAACCTTTGTCTAATAACCTAGCCACATGAGTTTAACCTCATGTCTTCTCAAGCATTAAATTCTTCTTCCCTCTCACGATTCCACTTGTCACCATTGCATTGGTGGAAGTTACAAACATGGATTGAGGATCATGCAATCCTAGCCCTTGCTAAGGTAGATCAATCTTGACCCTTCAATTCCCCATTTTGCCTATAAAAGGATCCCTCATCCTCAAGCAAAGGAGGAAGCATTTTTTAGCATGGTTATTATAGTTGCATAGGCATTTCTACTAAACTTTCTCATAGCAATTATATCTTGTACATTTTCATAGCAATAGGAGTTCATTTCTCAACCATTTCAATCCTTCATTTGACATCCATGGCTACATGCTGAAAATAAGAGCTACACTCAAGCAAGCATTTGGATCTTGGAGAGGAGAAGAGCAAGGGAGAGCAATCAAAAGAACAATGGGATCATATTAGGGGGTTTCCTTACTCTCATTTCACTTGTTTATGCTTCTTTTATTTGTTTTTCATCTCCTTTGATATGCATTTGAAGGTTTTCAGAGTTTGTTGTGCTTATGTGGTTTTTGGCCGTTAAGACTAACAATAACTAACTCCTTGGGATCTCGTTTTTCTTGTTCCCCTTTCATGTGCATCATTTTGGCATCCACAGTGGGGCATGAGTTCCATACTCAATACTAAGAAGTTAAATTTTAACTAAAAAATTTGAACTTGTAGATTTTCCACACACAGGTCATGTTGTAGTGCTTTTGACATGCAATTTAGCTCTTCTGTTATGCATTTTAGCACCTCAGTAAATGCCCATTCTAACATATGCCTATAGTTTTTAGTGCTTCTATTAGTTATTTTAGCGCTTTTGCTTTGTATTAGCACTTTTGTCACTTATTGTAGTGTTTTTACTTTAGTTTAACACTTTTTCTCTTTGTTTCAGTGCTTCTGTTTCACCAGAGTGGCGCTTTTGTAATAGGTAGAGAGCTAATTTGTGTAACACAAAAAGAAAATTCTAGGTTTGTGAGCCCACAATGTGGACTAATTTTTTTTCAAAGGTTTTGTAGGTGCTATTGTTTCTTGCAGGTTCAAGGGAGTTAGATTAAGTTTTTAGTTGATTTTTGTTTTAAGTTTTTTTTTTTTAGAAAAGGCTTAAAAAGAACTCATCTTTCATTTTGCAAAGGATTTAAAAATAATCACACATTTCTTTTGGTACTCTCTAAAAAGAATTTCATTTTTCTTCGGTGCTTAAAAAGAACTCCTCTTTCATTTTGCAAAGGTTTTAAAAAGAATCACACATTTCTTTTGGTGCTCTCTAAAAAGAATTTCATTTTTCTTTGGTGCTTAAAATAAACTCATCTTTCATTTTGCAAAGGTTTTAAAAAAAGAATCACACATTTCTTTTGGTGCTCTTTAAAAATAATTTCAATTTTTTTCTCGGTGCATAAAACGAATTTCACTTTTTCCTTTCTTGCAAAAGGTTAAAAAGAACAACAAACAAAACCTTTATTTTTGAAAGTAGATCACACTTATCTAGGTAAAATCTAAAAGGAACAAACAAATTTAATTTCTTGTCACAAAGGGTAAAAAGAACAACTCACATTTCATTTTTGAAAGGTAAAAAGACAAGCCATATTTTCATTCTTGCAAGGTTTTTCAAAAGTTTTTCAAGGTTCAAGTATTGCAATTTTTGGTTAAAAAGAAAACTTGATTTTGCTATATTGTTTAAAAAGAACACCATGTTTGTTGGAGCAACATCTTCAAGTAGCAATTAGATCACATTACAATGAAGGGATAAAAAGAACAAACCATGTCTTCTTTGTCTTGTGATAGGCTTATGCTCTCCCCTTAATTGGGTGATCAAAATGCCAGGCTCACTTTCAATTTTTGAAAATCAGGATAAATCCTTTAGCAAGCCTGCCCTCTTGAGAAGCCCATAAGGCCGGTGAGAGGGGAACGACCTAAGTGGGGAATGACTAACGCCAAGTATTCCAACCAACTATAATCAAATGTGGATTGTGATGAAAATCACATCCAACGGTAGTGTGCATTGATAGCCTTCCCCCAATATCCTTGAGATAAGTAAAGCCTTTGTTCTAAGGGAGCTTATCATTGACACATTGAATGGGACTCTTACTATGAGCCTTAAGCATAGAGGCCAAACTGAGTTAGTTGTCCAAACAATTGTAATATCATAGTGCAAGGGTGGGGAAGAATTTTCCCCCAAGATGTTGGAATCAATGAACATTGAGAGGGGAAAAACCACGATGGGATTTGAACCCACAATATTATTCTACTATGGCTAGTAGCAAAATAATATTACATAAGGGGAATGCACTTGCATTTAGGCACACTGCCTAGAGCTCACTGCTCAAGTTACAAAATAGGGCTACAACCCAGGAGGAGGGCTGACTGCCTTAAAAAAGATTACAATCTGATTACAATAAGTAGTGAACTGGAAAATAGTATATGACTATGCCAAATATCAGTTCCAGTTAGGCACAAAATGATCCGTTGTACTATTTTGATAAACTGCTATGTTCTGTTCTATCAAATCAACACAATTCAGAGTGTGCATGTGAAACTACACTCAATCGCTCCAAAAACACCACACATATTATATCTGACACCTAATCCATTAACCCAAATGGTCTTATATATCTGAACACTCAAAATTAATCTTCCACAAGTCGACTTCACCAAATATAAAAAATGAAACATGTAGCTGCAAGTTAGCTTAGATCTATTGCCAAACCATATACCAAACTCAAAATAATTGAACACATGCTTCATATAGGTCTCACATATCACTCCAAACACATTTCCAATCACTATAATTAACATAAAGGATCCAGTCACATGTTACACCATAAAAAATGAAGAGTACTTTGTTTTATTGTTCTACTGGATACTGGACATTCAAACAGGCATAGGAATAAAAACTAGAGGGTGGATTGTCATGATAATCTGCTTCATATACCCAACCAATTAATTATCTATCATTGAAATCAAAACTGCTTCATCGGAGATCATAAAAATGTATACTGAGTTGCACTGATAGTCTTAGTCCAGAAATATTATATTCAAGACATCCGGTTAACCAAAACTTCATACCAGATTAGGTCAGTAGACTGAGTTGCCATCAATAACAACTCCTTAGAATAAGGAACCATCAATCTTCACCGGAGCATCATCAAAATACCAAATGCCAACACAAGACACTCACGATACATCTCCTAAGAAAATGATCCAATTGAGAAGCAATTCTCTTTGGTTCAAATCCTGGCAGAAGGGAAAAAAATGGGCGCACCCTTGGGTGTGACAAGGTTGTTTGAGCTAAAGGAGTATCAAGATGTGGGATATGATATTATGAATGACCTTTTTGATAATAGAAGAGTGTGATTGATTTGTATTTCGATTGTTCAAAAACCTGTGAAAAACAAAAGGGATTTGAAAAGATCCTAGAACATACACATTTCATTAAATTCAATCCAAAGTTATGAAGAAAAGAAGTGTTTATATGTACTAGTGTGTTTGAAATGTCTTCTTATCAAATAAATCAAACATTTCAAACAAGTTACACCCCAACAACAATCTAAACAAACAATTCAAACATTCTTGCAAAAGCCACCAATGCTTCGTGTTTGGAAATCTCTCAAATACGCCAAGAAGTCAATTTATCGATGGACCAAAAAGAAGAAAAGTGAAAAGAAAACCCAAAAGAGAACAAACTTCTTGTACAAGAATCGTAAGCTTTTGTTGAAACATTTCACCTTCCTCCATCGATATCATGATTTTGATCATGGTTTCACCTATGTTTTTGAACTAGAACCCCTCACATCACAAGATTTCTTTCAAATAAGGACTTTATCATATCATCACAATCACGATAAACGCATTCCTCCATCATACATTCCACAACCCGCAATCACCTATTAGAGATTCCAAGGTTCCACATTCCCTCTTCTTCATTTTCTTAACTCTAAACACTCATTTCAAAGCTCACAATCCAAACATAAAATTTCCATTCAACTCTCAAACACAAAGAAGTCTTGTCCTTAGTTCTTTTGGATATTGTTCATCACACCAACAAGAAATACTCTCTAAGTATGTCTCTACATTTTAGGATCCATCATCCTAAGAGGCATTAGCATCATAGATAGGTTAAAACTAGCTTTTGAGTGCATCCTCTCATGGTTAGGTAGCTTGTAAACACAAACCTTGCTACACCTCATCTCACAATTATTGAAAACCAAATAAGTGTTAGGCACAATATGGAAAGCTAATGTACTGAGAGGGGAGGGGTGAATCAGTACTTCAAAATGTTTCTTCAATAATAACTTTACTATTATGCATAGACCAAATAGTGCAGTAACATACTATAAAGCTAAAACAAATAGATAACAATCATACATGATTCACTCCATAACACATATATTTTGGTTACGCAGAAACTCTTGGTTAGAGAGAAAAACTGTGGTGGGGATGGCACCCACAACTTCACTACTGCAATAATAAAGAGTGCTCGGTTAGAGCTACATGTTTATCTATTTCTGATAGCTTACCCTGTTAGGAGTAACAAGATTTGTTAGATCTACCTTGCTAAAGGATTTTACAACACTTAAACTAAATGCTACACCTGGTTAGAGGCTTTATAATTTATAGACTTGATTAGAGTCTTTTACCCTATTAAAGGTTTCTCTTACAACTTCAAAATATTACAATAAATCATTACAAATATCTGAAACTTTACATATGGAATGTTATAACAGATTCTATATGCTCAGAATAAGATTACCTTGCTTATAGTATACCTCGGTAACCCATATAGTAACTCGGTAAACCCTTCTGTTTACTCTGTTCTTTGATTGTTCTCTGAAATCCTTCTCGGTGACCTCTGTGTCTCTGTAATAGTCATAACACTTAGTGCTTTCACATGTCTTGCTTCATATATCTTTGTATCTTCCTTTCTATCATGCTACATGTATGTCTATATCTTAACCCATGTTGTATAAATAGATCTCTTATGATAGTGATTATTTCTTTGCTTCGATCTTACAAACATGTTTTATCGAATGAATAACCATGCAAAAAATTTCATTGGTTAGATGACCTCAAAATCATACACAATCTTTAAGTGCAATTTCCAATGTGATAACGGTTAGATGTTCCTCGATCTTGTAACACATTTTCATATGTATGTCCAAGTTCAATGAATCTGGTAACATGTTTCACTCGGTGTATAACAACTCGGTGTGTCATCTTTGCTGCTCGGTAGACATGAAATGATACTCGGTAGACAACTCGATGTATACTACGTTCTGCGACTACTTTCTTCAATAACCGACTAGACTGTTCATACCGACTGAATATTTCGGTAGAGATAATCGACTAGAGTATATAGAATAAATTTGAACATAAAACTAATGGCAACTTGATAAGTAGTAACAATCTCCCCTTTTGACATTAGTTGAGATGTTTGACAAAAACTACTTTCAAAGTTATAACTCAATAATCTATATACTTGCAAAATTTGACTATACTGACAGTATATACAATAGTCAATGAAATAATATATCCAGATATACTCCCCTTATCGATATACTGTACAAAATTCTAATTTTGCATGCTTGGTGATTTGTTCTCGTTCTTTGCTTACTATACTATTTATTGCTTGATTCACTGCTCTTGGATACTCTGCTTACTTTGCTCGGTATACTCCCCCTGTATACTATACTCCTTTTGTTTGATACTTTGAATACAACACTCCCCTAATATTGTATCACTCCCCCTTTTTGACAAACATCAAAACTTAATTACCATTCGGGGGTGGTAACTGGTCAAAAATGGATTTGTAGAGAGTGCAATCTTTACACTGTCCATTAAAGAATTTTGTGCTTGAATATCAGCCAATAATGATATTAAGCCATCTAGAGTGCTTCCCTCTTGTGTAGTAGATAAGGAAGTGGCTCAGTTGATCTATTCTTGGATGGATGAAAGATGAGGAAGGAATAATGTTTGAAGTGTCATTATGTCCATCCTGATCTTGTGTTCTTCATTTCTTAGGTCCAATTGTTGAGCCATGAGCTGTTGTAACCTTGTATAGAAATTCTGAACTGAATTTGGCTCTGTGGTCAACTTATTTGAGAGATCGGTGATCTCTTTCTCAATTGCCTCTATTTTATTTTTAATGTCTTTAATGAATAAAGAAAACATGCAGAGTTTCTGAAATAAATAAAGAATGTGCTTGAGTTGAGGAGTCAACTCAGCAATAAATTTGACAAGTTTAACTTTGCCAATAACTATAGCTTTCTGTACCTCTTCTATCATTTTTGTAGTGAGCTCTTTGTCTTTTAGCTTGCTCAGATATTCTGATGCATCTACTCCAGATGTCTCTATCTTTGTTAGGAGTTCATCCAGTTGAATGTGCATGGCTGCATCTGTTGACATTGTTGCTTCAGGTAGCATATCTATTAAGAGTACTTTCACCTTCTGAAGTACCTTATTTTTCTTTTGAATGGCCATTTGTTTTTCTTGTTTGGCCTTTGCTTTGCATAGTTCACCGAAATCAATGAGTGCTAGCCCCTTTAATTTTGATATATCTATATTGGGCAACACTATTGGTTTTGACAAATCAACTTTAAAACTATGCTTTTTCATCTTCTTTTCTTTACCTTTTATCGATGGAACTAAGACAATGGCTTGTGAGGCTTGATGACCCTCGGTAGGTTGCTCGGTAGAGGCAACACTTTGGTTGGTTTCTTTAGCCTTTGTAGAGTCCTTTGGTGTCTGAATTGCAACATTCTCAGTGCTAGAAGGTGCTTGAGATGTCTATTCTTGAGTAGTACCTTCTCCTGCTGTAGACTTGTGACCTTCAGTGCCTTGATTTGTATCCTGAGGGGTTTTGGTTGAGATAGGTTGTTCGACCGGTGGATAAGGCTGAACTTGTTCCAAGACTAATTCACTAGATACAAGTTTTGCATATGCATTGCCTTCTATCATTTCCTATTCTGATGCCTCTACATCCATGACATCTTCATCTATTTGAATGGTGTTAGCAGGGTCTTGCTCGGTAACATCAAGATCTTGCTTAGTGACATCAACTATTTCAACTGTAACTTGCTCACCAGCATCCTTGATTTTAAAGATTTCCTACCACTTTGCTTTAGTCTCATTTTCCACTTCAATATACAACCCATTCATCAGTTTTAAGGCTCTCTGTTTGACAAGAAACTTTGAGTTGTAGATTGTCAGATGTTCTTTTATTTTAGCTACTGACATGTCAGGAAAGAGATGAACCAGAATTCTTTCTCTGACCTATTTCTCCGAGTCCATTGCATACTTCCACCTATTATCAATATGCAAATAAAGTTCATTTGGAAGTGACTTAGCTAGTTCCAATGGAGCCAACCGGAATTTTAGAAGTGTGCAGATGACATCTTCTTCAATTTGTCTCTTCTCATCATTATTTCTGGTTTCATACTTGACATATCTAAATGATCCAAATCCTCCATATTCTTTCAGATTAGCACAAAAGTTTTCAACACTATGTACATTTACCTTCTTGCTTTTGACAATCTGAAATTCGCTTGCATCCTCTGATTCGGTATCACTAGACTCTTTTGCCAAAATGAGTCTCCGAGTAGATTTCTTGTAGGTCTTTGTTACCTTGGGAATAGTAACACTCTTTTTTTTCTTACTTGGTGAAGCTGTAGATGCTCTAGTGTTAGGTCACTTTGGAGGTGGAGTCAGTGAGGCCTTTTATGTGTCCTGTTTCTTTCTCTTCAAAACTTTTCCCTTAGGCAATTCGGTGCTCAATGTTATAGCTACCTCTTGGGCTTCAGATTCCTCTTCAGTAATGGCAATGGTGCCTTTGATAGGTGTAGAGGAAGAGTCCTCTATGAATTTCTTCGATAATGCCTTTATCATCTTTGTTGCCTTTCTTGTAGCTTTGGGTACTACAATGCTCATTTTTACTTTTTCCTTCACTTCTTCATAGGTTCCATACCTCCACTCGGTAGCATGTCTTGGCAATGTAAGAAATGCATCAATTTGCTGTTGTGTGATGTCAAAATCAATCTCTTAACCCATCGGTGACAAAGATTGAGTTCTTGGTTCCACAACATTCACATAACAGTAATCAGTGTCAACTTCAAAACATATGTCATTTTTGTATTTCTCTACTAGCTTGGGTGGAATCTGGTACCTGTTATGCATTTTTTCTTAGAAATTACTGAAGTAATCATCCATAATATCATTGAAATTATCACCTAACTTCTTAATGAAGTCATTGATCTGATGGGTGATTGGTCGATGTAGCTCCCAAATAACTTTACCGACTGATGGAAAAAAATTTTCAAAATAGAAAAACATGCATACAAGTAATGATCCAAACTTTAGTGTATTAGCCGAGTTGTTTTTCTTCGGCTTCCTGATGGTGTTCAGATTCTCAAACAGGTTCTTCAGCAATACCTTACATAGATCAATTTTCATTCCCTTTTTCACAATTTTGTATGCTAGGTCTACTGCTGCACAGGGTACACTATTTTCCCTTACTGATTGGAAGAAATAGTAACCTATTACTCTTATGGCAAATTTTAGTTCTTCATCTATGACATTGTTCAATTTCAATCCTCTGCAATTTGATTCCACTACGGTTAAACTAATCAATTCCTTCTGTGATATCATCTTTTGGGCTCGGGCATGATCATAAATAGGGTAATCGGTAATCAGATGAATGATTTCCTTGGTAATCTTAAATGGTTGCTCTTCTAGCCACATGAAATCATCATGAACTCTACTCAAAACAAACTTGACCCACTGGGGTTTGAACACATGGGGATAGGTTAGGGCTTCAGTTAATCCCTTGATCTTAACGTGCTCATACTTTCTATTCAGTTTACCATCAATACACAACTCATCATAAGTGTCTTTGATTTCAACATGACCGAGTTCTTCAACACGGCATTTGGTGAAGAATCTCACATCCTCGACCAACAACACTCTATCCAGGATGAGTGAAAATGCGGTTTAGTCATCCAGTTCAGATGCAACTTTGGGAGTCAAAGAGTATTTTAGTGAGGGCTTCTCTACATTCTTGACAACAATGGGATCTTGGATCTTAGGTGCCATTTTAGATTTCAGATAAAAGCTAACAAAGGATCCTTAGGGTTTCACGATTTTCAAACGGCAGACGCTTCACACTTAGCAAATAATAGCAACTTGATAAGATCAGTAAACCAACTTAACAATGCATTGAGATTGATGTAAATGCCTTGAATTTTCTTTGTAGGAGGTTTGATTGCCTTAGATTCGCTTTGCTCTGCTCTCTCGAAAACTTGGTGAGTTGAAAATGACCGTGAAAATGCTTTTAAGTACACAATATGCCTTATCAGGCTCCGTGCAGGTTAGGTCAAAAACATTAAATGCACTCGGTTCCACTAAACCTTCTTTCCTTTTTCCACTAAAACCGAGTAACCAAACTTCCTTCATTCACCGACTTGACAGGCTTCCCGTTTTCACTGACTTGACAGGTTTCCTGTATTCATTGACTTGACAGGTTTCCTGTAAAGTGCTTCAAAAGACTTTAATAGAATTTCAAACTTACTATTACATCTTACTTATGCAGATTTGAATTAAGTACATAATAAAATAGGAATTGTTAAGATTTAACCTTGATAGAATGCAATCCCTTCATACCTTTACCGATTAATTTGGAATAGGAGCACCTAACTCGGTAGGTAAGGTGCTTTCTTCATTTGACACAATTTCCTTCTTTTTCCAAATCATCTTTAATTTTTCTTTTATTTCCTCAGTGTCTTTTCTAGGTTGATCTTTGCAATCTCCAGCTAAGTGTCCAACTTTGTGACAATGAAAACATGCCATACCAGGATTTCTCCATGATCTTCGGTTGTTCATTCCAAACCTTATAAAATAGTTGGCACTTATATGTCCATATCTTCCACAACATTCACACCATATCCTTGTATTGTAATCCCATGGCACTGCAGAATACTGTCGGTAAGGATGTGTGTGAGTTCGGTAACCTCTAGCATTTGCTCGGTGTGCATACCACATATAGTTCTTTTGCTTAAGCCAACACTTCTCGGTACTATGTCCATATCTATTGCAATTTTTACAAAACACTTTGAATTTTGCCTTCTGATAATTGTTTACAGACTTTGTCCTGCATTGATTAGATGTGTGACCATATTTATTGCAATTGTAACAATAACCATTGGACTTAGTGACATTCAGTTGCTTACCTTTTCTGATTTGGCACATGTTGGCAGTATGACCTTGATTTCCACAGTAGTTGCAAATAGGCTTCTTTCCTTTGATGTTCTTCTTGTTTCTAGCTTGCTTTGATGATTCTCCTCTCTCGGTAGTATGAATTCCCTTTTCGGTAGAGTCTTTTCCTTTGTAACCGAGTCCTACATCTTTGTTCGATCTTCTTGTATTTAGTTGCTCATCCAACATCTTTGATACTTCATAACTCTTCTTCAATGTTTCTTTGGATTTCTTCTCTATTTCAAGTTCATCGGTCAACCTTGATACTTCAAGTTTCAATGCTTGATTCTCATCATCCTTCAAAATTGCTTCATGATGTGCATAGCCTAGTTGATCTGACAGATTTTGTTGAATTCCAGTCAACCTTGTGATTTCATCATTCTTATCAGATACTAATACTTCAAGTTGTTGTTTCTCTCTTTGTAGATCTCTTACTTTATCCTCGGCTATCCTTAATGCATCAATATTTTTAGTCATCTATGTGCTGAAATGTTCATGTTCTCTTTTCATTGCTTTTAGTTGATCAACTGGTGCTTTGTTCTTTTCTTTCAATACTCCAATCATTTCTTTAGTTTCTTCAGATATACTGTTCTCAGATGATGTCTCAATTTGTTCCACTAACTCTTGAGAGTCCTGCAAATCATCAGATTATCTTCTTCTTACTTTCAGAGATTTTTGCATTTGCCTTTGCATGTCTGCAATCACTTGATTAGCATGATCTAGCTCTTCTTGCAGATACACAATCTTCCGAGATTGTTTATAGCCTTCCATTGATAAGTTCTTTCTCTTTAAGCAGTTAAACCCTTTTCCAAGATTGAAGCTCTGATACCAATTGTTAGGCCCAATATGGAAAGCTAATGTATTGAGAGGGGAGGGGTGAATCAGTACTTCAAAACTTTTCTTCAATAATAACTTTACTGTTATGCATAAACCGAATAGTGCAGTAACACAATATAAAGCTAAAACAAATAGATAACAATCATACATGATTCACTCCATAACACATATATTTTGGTTATGCAGAAACTCCTGGTTAGAGAGAAAAACTGTGGTGGGGATGGCACCCACAACTTCACTACTGCAATAATAAAGAGTGCTCGGTTAGAGCTACATGTTTAGCTATTTCTGATAGCTTACCCTGTTAGGAGTAACAAGATTTGTTAGATCTACCTTGCTAAAGGATTTTACAACACTTAAACTAGATGCTGCACCTGGTTAGAGGCTTTACAATTTATAGACTTGATTAGAGTCTTTTACCCTATTAAAGGTTTCTCTTACAACTTCAAAATATTACAATAAATCATTACAAATATCTACAACTTTACATCTGGAATGTTATAGCAGATTCTATATGCTTAGAATAAGATTACCTTGCTTATAGCATACCTCGGTAACCCATATAGTAACTCGGTAAACCCTTCTGTTTACTCTGTTCTTTGACTGTTCTCTGAAATCCTTCTCGGTGACCTCTGTGTCTCTGTAACAGTCATAACACTTAGTGCTTTCACATGTCTTGCTTCATATATCTCTGTATCTTCCTTTCTGTCATGCTAAATGTATGTCTATATCTTAATCCATGTTGTATAAATAGATCTCTTATGGCGGCGATTCTTTCATTGCTTCGATCTTACAAACATGTTTTATCGATTGAATAACCATGCAAAATATTTCATTGGTTAGATGACCTCAAAATCATACACAATATTTAAGTGCAATTTCCAATGTGATAACGATTAGATATTCCTCGATCTTGTAACATGTTTTCATATGTATGTCTAGGTTCAATGAATCTGGTAACACGTTTCACTCGGTGTATAACAACTCGGCGTGTCATCTTTGCTGCTCGGTAGACATGAAATGATACTCGGTAGACAACTCGATGTATACTACGTTCTGAGACTACTTTCTTCAATAACCGACTAGACTGTTCATACCGACTGAATATTTCAGTAGAGATAACCGACTAGAGTATATGGAATAACTTTGAACATAAAACTAATGACAACTTGATAAGTAGTAACAATAAGCAACCCCAAAGAGGACTTTGTTAATATCCAAACTTTTAGTGAAAGAGTTCACTCATCCATAAATACTTCAACTCAATCATCACCATCGCCAAAATATTGGAGCCATAAGAGGGGATCAACCACCCACTTTTCACTCATCTCACTTTTACCAATACGAACTTAAAACATGGCTAGGACTAGGTCTCAAAGTTAGAGATGCCAAGAAAATCAAATACATCAAGAATGGGAAGAGGAAGAAAACCTCAACCCCTATCATCATAGAGAATGTGCATGGGGAGAAGACCCAAAAAATCCTACACAAGTGGAAATAAAAGAGGCAACTAGTAATCCCAAGCTCAACAAACTCTTTGATGAGATTCTCAAGGGGAATGCTAATGCCCATTTCCTAAGACTTTATCAAGAGGGTGTGCAAAAATCCCTTTATACTTTGACATATCCCAACTTAGGGAAGCACCGGAACAAGCCCAACACAGTCATCAGAGAGAAAGAAATAAAGACAAAAGGAGGATGAGAAATGCCCGCAATTATGATGACAATAATTATCAACTAGGGAATGTTCCACCTATTGGAAACCAATAACACTGAGAGTGGGGGTGAATCAATGTTATACCAGAATGATAAGTTTCAGCCTTATTAAAACATGCATACACCAACCGGTATACCGGTACATACATAATTGAAAGAAGTAAAGAAACCAATAATCCAATCACATTAATGAGAACCATAACACACAAATTTATACATGGAAAACCTCAAAGAGGAAAAACCACGGTGGGATTTGTGACCCACAATATCAATCCACTGGCCATATGAAGAGCTATTGAAAAATATGAGGGGCCTCCACTTGCAGGAAGGCTTACAGCCTAGAGTGCACTGCTCAATCATAAAAGGAGCCTCACCGACTACAAAAAATTCCAAACTACAATTCGGAGAAGTGTGAACTACTAAGATAACATATTCTATGCCAGAATACAGTTCCAATTTAAGCTCTGTCTGTTCTGGTCTGAAACCCTAAACCCTTTACTGAAATAACCCTTACATGAATTTCCTCACATACATAATCTTTCTGAACTATTTTGCATCATATTACATTCACATATCCATAATCTCCTATCATATGTCTAGTGTATATATATATCCAAATGATCTATCAAACTGCCCTATATACCTTATACAAATTTTCATGCCTTATGTCGGCTTACAAAGATATATACAATATCAAATTGCATGTCGGCCAGATAACGTAAATGCATAAACATTAAAATTAATTGTCAATGCCAAATCCAAGATATGTCAGCCTCCAATATAGATAACCTTTCCTACACTGTGTCGTCCTGCATTGCCGGTAACCAAAGAAATCCTTCTGTCCTGCTGGTGCTGGTGTAGTATCTGTGAAGTGTCTGCTGGTACATCATAGGACCAAAACATGAAACCGGAATAAAATACCATGTTGCCATCAATGACAACATAGTGAAACCAACCAATTGAGTGTCAATTGCCAACAATCTCCCCCTTTGGAATTGATGGCAACACTCATGTGAAAAATGGTCAAGGTTTCATCTGTCGGTTTCATCGTGCCCTGCTCCCCTTGAGCTGAATATGCAAAATACTCCATATCTCCAAAACTCCATGACTCCATTAATCCCCCTAATGTATACAACTCCTTTTATTCCTTTTCACATCTATACTCCCCCCCCCTTTGACATCAATGCCATCAAAAATTCTAAAAGAATCTCAAAGAAAAAGAATTGTACAATGAATATCCCAAAATGTCTTACCGGAGCTTGAAAATTTTCAAATTTTCCTGATAAGCCTTCTCCAGTAACTCCAGATAAGTATCCCATCTGGTTTTGAATATGCCGGAAATAGATACAAGTCCACTCAATAAATATGCAAAAGATTATTTCTCATTTACCTTTGTCGGTGTGGGCTTTCCCACCATATCCATGCATTATTTTTTATGTACACAGAGTGAATCCAACCGGGGACTCACCAAGCCTCTCAAACTTCGGGCTCTTCTTATTATTTTGTCTCTTTCCTTCTCAAGAACAAAAATTTGGTTCTCCAAAATCAAAATATGACCATCAATTGATGTAGTCAATGAAATTAGTCCGTCAAAAGAATTAGCTATACTTGCAATTTTCTCTTGAATTTCTTTTATCTTTTTATCCACATTAGCTGTAAGTATTTCAATGTTACAACATACCCTATATATATTTGTACATTACTTCAAATAATTTTCTATTAGTATCAGCTTCTCATCAATCTTTTTCTTCTCAGTTTCAATTACCTAATCAAATGCAGCTCTCTTAGCCTAAGTAAACCTTTCTAGTGCTTGCTTGTTTGAGATTTGTTGCAAGGATTGAAAATCCTTTGAAATATGCTCAGTGATTATCTTAAACTTGCCATATGGGCTTGATTCATTTTCAATCTTACACTCTGGGACCAGTCTGTGTAAAACAGTGATTGATTGATCTATAATCCCTTTATCCGTGGATCCCTCCTACATCATTTTTTGTGTTGCCATCATCATCAGTTCAGTAGGACTCATCTTTGTTATGTTTTTCTTTTCGACCGGTGAAGTGTCAATTGACAACAATGATGGACCAACAATCAGTTCCATGTCGGATTCCTCTGCCTTCTCCTCTAAATATTTATGCTTTATAACCTCCTCACTTGCACCGATGGCTTCGCCACTTGGTGCATTTTGTGTAACTATTGGTTCCTCTATAGGAACTATAACCTCAATCTGTACATTTGTATATGGAGGACAATTATCCTTAATATTAGTAGCTTGTACAATATAAGCTTGTTCACTCTCTGTATTAACTGGTATCTCAATATTTGTCTGTACATCTGTATTTACCGGGGGCTCAATTTCCACTATCTTAATATTTTTCAAAACCGAGGGTGAAGTACCCATAATCCCCTTTCCTTTTCCCTTAACTGGGGTATCTATAGTGTCTCTCTTGGTTTTCGGTGAAGTAAAGAATCTCCTGTTCTCTCCAAGAAATTTAAGCCACTCTTTTTGAGTCTCCTTTATTATTTCATTTACTCTTCCTAGCATCAGACTAGTTATCCTATGTTTGCTATTGAAAAAAAATTTGTCTGCCACCTCAAGTGTCTTTTCCATTTCATCAGGAGCAATAGTAACATAGATAGATAATATCTCTTGAATTTTAATATGTTTATCTTCTTGCATAGCTGACAATCTTCTAACATCTAACATATTATACAATTCAGTCAGTATTTAATTTTCTATTTATATTAAGGCTTTCTTATAAATATCCAAGTATAATAAGATTGCTTCCTCTACTTCTCTTTGTTTATCCTCCTCTAAATGATCATAGTAAAATTGAACATTCTTCAACATGCCATCTTTAGTGATTTCATCTACTAATTTTGCACAAGTTTTAGGTGGAACCTTACCAAAATCAATGTCATTCTTCTTCTTCCTCTTTGTAGTACCAGATGCAGCTGAAGGTGTTGCTTTTGGTGCTTTTTATGTGCCGGTAATTTGATTGTAACCTTCCTAACTAGTTGCTTCTTAGCTTCTTCCTTTGTTTCCTCTGGTTCCTTCCTAACAACCCTCTTAAATGCCAACGATGTGTCATCCTTAGATTCTGATTCTGCAGTAATAGGCTCAATATGAACTTTAGGATCCTTCCTCTTTCTACCTTTCTCCGGGACAACATCAATTAATGCTTTAATGTCCTTTGAGACCTTCTCCACAAATTTGCTTGCTTTTCCTTCCTACTTCTCTCTTTTCTTCCAGTTGAACTTTGTTTCAACCTCTTGAGTTTTGTGCAGTACCACATGGATTCTCTGCCTCATCAATTGGTGCAACAATCAACATTTTTGCATAGGCATCAATAATCTATGCATCCACCTCATAGCCCATTTCTTTAATCCAAATATTTTGGGGCTTAACTACTTCCATGAGTGTCTCATCCTTCTTTACCATGAAGTATATGTTTGTTGAATATTTTTCTATAATATGCTCAGGTACCCTTACCCTAGACCTCATAGATTTCTGGAATACTTTGAAATATCCCCATACCTTATCACCTCTTTGGCTTCCTAAAGTAGCAATTGACTATTTCAATTGTCTTCCTACCAGGATGTCAAATTTCCATTGCCTCTTACCAAAACCGGGTGCATCATTCATGAAATATAACAATAGGCAAACTATCAAGTTGCCATACCGGAACATACCCTTCTTTTCTCCCTTAATCTTCCCTAAGTTTATTAACAACTGATCTAGCATCCAACCGCATATATCTAATTTTACATTCTCTCTCATCATTTTGTATGCAGCCAAAATGCACGAACTGGAAAACAAAATTCAGTCGGTTTGACTGATTTACCTTATACCCAATGATCATGCTACCAAATTTGATGTATGTATCGGAGATAGTGCTCACTTTCATGGATCGTTTGTTAGATGTCGCAATGATGATCTTTCTCATGAATCATTTGAAACCTTCTTGTCTAGATGTTGCCCAATTGATGGCAAACCAGTGATTGCCTAGATGGGTTCCTTGGTGATTTTGTAAGGTCTATTCAGCCATATAAATTCCCCATGTACTATGCTCAAAACGTATTTAATTATTTCATCCTCAAATTTTGGAATATCTAGAATATCGGTAAACCCTAGGTCTTCAATATATTTGTATGTTGGTTTGATCTTCCCAAATTCTCCCATCAGCTCACTCATATACATGCCCTTAACTTTTGAAGTTCTCAAGTCCTCGATGTGACAGTGAATATATGCCCTAACTTCTTCTACATAGACAACTCCCTCCAGAACGCGAGAAAATGCTGCAACCGAATCTTCCAAGGTAGCCACATGTGGATACCACTTGAAAATTGTCCCAGGGCAGTCCTTGACCTCTACTACAATCGAGTTTGCAACAAAAAAAGGAATAGATGATGATCCCACTTCCATGTTTAAAGATAAATACCTTTTGATCGCTCTCGGTGAAAACCTCCAACAAATTCTTCCAGACGTCGGCGAGATCGCTTAAGAAGAAATCTGATTGCTCTGTATTGCCTTTGATCACATTTAGTCACTCTGAATAGCTCTAAAATCACTCTAAATGCAGGGTGAACAACAATGAAGTGTATCTGACCTTTTTATCCTTCTATAAAAACCCTAATATTTTATTCACATAAATGACTGCTGGTGAAAGATACTGAATCTCACTCATAACATATCCATGTTGGATAATCATGTCCAATATCTGGAACATCTTCCAAAACCTCTTCCTAGGGCATATGCAACATCTTCATGAATTTTGCCTACCCCTAAGGCATCTGCCTTAGTTACCAGATGAGCTCCTTGCCAGTGTAGGAGCAACTTCTTGTGCCGGATAAGTAACCGGTGCATTCCCATCTCATGATTGTTCTTCAATCTTTCTAACCCATCTCTGAGTATGATCTTGCCGGATTGCACTAACCTTCTCTTTTCCTTTCTATCTTGATCCTCCATTACCAACCAGTGGATTTATGTTTCTACAAAATTTAGCAATATATCCAACCTCATTACATGCAGGACATGTAACATTGTTCCTTTGAATTGCTTTGCTAAAACTAGTGAAATTTCTTGACCTGCACTGGTTAGCCACATGTCCAAATTTTCTACATGCATAACATTTAACATTCATTCTGCAATCTTATATTTTATGACCAAACTTATTGCATTTAGAACATTTACCGGGAGCAGAATCAAGGTTCTGATTTACTCTGTTTCTATATTGTCTAACCATGTGACCAAATCAATAACTCATCAAGCTGTGCTGAGCTAATCTTGAATTTTTCTTTATACTCACTTGCAGTAGTTAAGTCTTCTCTCAGAATTATCATTTGTCTGTCAAGCTCTTGTTCATTACTCTGGGATTGTACCAAATCAGTTCTCAACACATCATTTTCATGAACCAACCTACCACATTCTTCAAATTTGTTCTTCAGGGATACAACAATATTTTCTTTCATCTTCTTTCTGTCCTCAATTTTCTTAGACATCCTCATAGTTATAACTTGCATTTCATTTTTCATAACCATATTCTCCCGACTCAATTTTTGACATTGTTCCTTAAGTGCATCTTTCTCTTCATAATCCCGACTTAGCAAAAGTTCTTTCCTCCTAGCTTGAACAAATGATAGCCTCTCTTGTAGGACAAGAATGAATTCCTTAGCATAATTAAATTAATCTTGTAGCTTTAAGTTCTTCAATATTTCAGGATCATAATCTTCAAGTGCCATCTCAAGTTGCTTCTCCAAAGCCATATCCATGGATTTTGGTTTCAGGATCTTCCTCAAGCTGTTAAACTTCCTCTGAGGCACAAGGCTCTAACACCAATTGATGGAAACCAATAACACTGAGAGGGGGAGGTGAATCAATGTTATACCGAAATGATAAGTTTTAGCCTTATTAAAACATGCATACACCAACCAGTATACCGATACATACATAAATGAAAAAAGTAAAGAAACCAATAAGCCAATCACATAAATGAGAACTATAACACACAGATTTATACGTGGAAAACCTCAAAGAGGAGAAACCATGGTGGGATTTGTGATCCACAATATCAATCCACTGGCCATATGAAGAGATATTATAAAATATGAGGGGCTTGCACTTACAGGAAGGCTTACAGCCTAGAGTGCACTGCTCAATCAAAAAAGGAGCCTCACTGACTACATAAAATTCCAGACTACAATCTGGAGAAGTGTGAACTGCTAAGATAGCATCTTCTATGCCAGAATACAGTTCCAGTTTAAGCTCTATCTGTTCTAGTCTGAAACCCTAAACCCTTTATCAAAATAACCCTTACATGAATTTCCTCACATACATAATCTTTCTTAACTATTTCACATCATATTACATTCACATATCCATAATCTCCTATCATATGTATCTTGTATATATATATATCAAAATGATCTATCAAACTGTCCTATATACCCTATACAAATTTTCATGCCTTATGTTGGCTTACAAAGATATATGCAATATCAAATTACATGTCAGCCAGATAACATAAACGCATAAACATTAAAATCAATTGCCGATGTCGGATCCAAGATATGTTAGCCTCCAATACCGATAACCTTTCCTAAACCATGTCGGCTTGCATTGTTGGTAACCAAAGAAATCCTTTTGTCCTTTTGGTGCTGGTCCTGGTATTGGTGCCAGTGTAGTATCTGTGAAGTGTCTTTTGGTACACCATAGAACCAAAACATGAAGCCGGAACACAATACCATGTTGCCATCAATGACAACATAGTGAAACCAACCAATTGAGTGTCAATTGCCAACACCACCTCCTCCCATAAAAATAGATATTTTGAGACAAGTACAAGACCTTGCCCAACAATTAAACTTGGGGAAGCCACAAAAGAGATATGCTCTCGAAGATATTTGTCCCTATCTATTTGATAGGAACCTTATCATGCCTCCTTTCCTACGCAATTTCGAGACTCCAAAATTTGACAAATACAAAGGAAAGGGAGATCCAAGAGACCATGTGAGAGAATTCTACTCTACTTTCTTAGAGGTTGTGTATGATGAAACATACTTAATGTGCCTTTTCACCCAAAGTTTAGGAGGCTGAGTTATGCAATGGTTTTCACGCTTGCCCAGTGGAATTGAGACGTTTGATGACTTAGTGCAAGAATTTGTCACTCATCATGCTCACAACATAGAACATGATGTCTCCATGGCTGATCTATGCAACAATAAACAAAAGAATGGAGAGTTATTCTCAACATTCTTGCAGAGATGGAGACACCTTTCTAACAGACATTCCTTCCCCAGGAAAGTCAAATGTTCAGACTCTTTTAAAGACGCAATAGCCCAAGGACTGAAAATTGAAAAAGCCCTTATCAAGAAGGAACTTGTTAAAATCTATAAAGACAATAAGGACGGTCCACAACTAGCATATAACAGTGACAAACACGAGTTTTGGTCCAAGAACAAAAACATCATTAACGATGGTATTGTAGACGCAAGGATTGTCAAGGTCGCTCAACTAATAGTCAAAATTGCAGGGCGAGTGGGTAATTGTAATAAAAACACTACCAACCAAGGTAATCCCCCAAACACTCAAGGAAATCAAGCTCCCAATACACAACAAGAGGCACCTAAGAATAGGTACTCTACTTACAAACCAAATTGAACATGTACACCCTTGGGAGAACCTCCTAAAAAGATATTACGACAACTTATATCTTATGATCTCATCACATTGCTTAAAACATCAAACTATGAATGACAGGTTAAACCCCCATGGTGGAGGGATAACGAATATTGTGAATTCCATAAGGGAAAAGGACACAAAATGAACAATTTCCATCGATTAAAAGACATCGTATAATACCTCGTTGATCGGGGTGACATAGAAGTGGATGGCCACAATGCGGAAACTTCCAATGCAAATCACACCATGTTCAATAATCCACTCCCATCATATGAGAAAGGGGGTCCCTCCCATCAAGGTAAGAACCAAGATAGCACGACAAACTATACACGTGTACCATATACCTATACCATCAATAATCTTTATGATGCCAATGAACAAGTTGAAACCATTACAATCAAAGGCAAAATTTTAGAATGCAACATCATTACCTGTCATAGCAAGATTTTATTGCAAGGAGCACCATCTAGAGTGGCATATGTGCCCAAATAGTATAATCTTGTGGACCAATTGGATGAGACGCTGACACTCATTTCCATATTAGAGCTTTTGCACCTATCACCCTCACACAAAATCAAATTGGACCAAGCTTTTCAAGAAGTGTCAGTTGGACATCTAACCTAAACAAAGATCAATTTCAAGCCATGCTTGGAATTCTTAAATCATCAACATGTCTCACTTTCGCTGAGAGTAATGATGCATCCATTAAACAACCGCATAATGCCCGTCTCCACATTGAGGGATTTGTAGACACCCAAAATTGTCCTGCTTAATTAAATAAATATTTTTATTTATTTAATTATTTTATCCCAAGTCTTCTATTAATTAAGTAAATCTTTATTTATTTAATTAATTCATTTAACCTCTTCTAGCCCTTTTCTAATTTAAATAAATACTTTTATTTATTTAAATAATCTTTCTCCTAAATTAAATTTAAATACTTTTATTTATTTAATTGATCCCACTTTCTTCTATTAATTAAATAAATCTTTATTTATTTAATTAATACACTAGTATTTTCTACCCATGACACATGCCATTCATCTCTTAATTCCTACACCACCTACCATCTCATTATTTTCTTACTTCCTTTACCTACACTTTTAATCATAGCCGACCATTTATCTTTACACCTCTTAATCTTATCCCTCCATTTCTTACAGTGTTCTCTATATATGGGGATGCTTCCTTCATTATCAACCCTAATCACCTAATTAACTAATCAATCTTATGCAATCAAGCCTTATTTTTGATCAAGCTATCAACCACAATTCGTTCTTTATTGAGATCTTGTGCACACATAAAATCTGAGAACAAATACATTAAACAAGATCAATGGAGATAGGAGACAATGGAGATTGAAACCCTACTTGACATGTGAATGGTAATATTGTTCATTTTGTTGATTTACATGATCCTAGGTATCTTTATTGGTGTATGATGGATGTTTCATTGTAGAACCTAGATTGTTTTTGGTTGGATCTTTATCGATTGACAATAGGTTTTCATCATCATACTCTCACCATATACAGGA
Organism: Cryptomeria japonica; assembly: GCF_030272615.1. Lineage (NCBI taxonomy): Eukaryota > Viridiplantae > Streptophyta > Pinopsida > Cupressales > Cupressaceae > Cryptomeria > Cryptomeria japonica. The sequence continues at coordinate 669,039,742 of NC_081408.1, read as the reverse complement.
TTCATACATAAACACAAAATCAAGTGATTCTTGATTAACATGGAGTTGGCCTTAACATTTAAACCTTATAATTAATAACAACATTGGGGTATGCATAATAAGTAGTTGATGCCAGAGAGAAGATCACCATCAAGGCCTATGATGATGCATAACATTCCTCTAAAAGGTGCGTTACTCTACCATTAATGGTAGGACCTATGGTGAAGGAGGTGGTTTGTCAAGGCCTAGACCTCCCTCTTCCATACAATCTTCTATTGGGCTGACCACAGATTCATGCTATGCAAGAAGTACCATCCACTTACCATCAATACATCAAATTTCCACATAACAGAGTGGATATTACTAACATTGGTGATGATAACCCATTTGCCTTTTGCAACAATATCAGACATCAACCTGATACTACTGTGCCCAACAACGGAGAAGCCATCGCCTCATCATCGTACATCCACCCAACTTCTCTCTCCAGTACACTGGTCCCTACACCCAAACAAGACAATCTGAGGATGAAGGTAAAAGATGAAGGCCCAAGAGAATATAACATTAGCCAACTTTTCTGTGTTGGTCAACTACCTCTCTCACCTAGGACTCATGGAAAACCACAAATTTCACTCAAGCCATCTGTTGCAGCAAATACCTGTACACTTGATGGATTCACCCTAGGAAGATCACAAGAACAAGAAACTATTGATGAAGACTTGGCAGGATGGATTTACAAGGACCCTTTAGACAAAGCTAACCAAGTCAAGATTCCTATCCAAAAATATGGGAAAGTTTTTACCATGATGCAAAAGATGGGCTATGATGGCCATAGTGCATTAGGATCTAGAAGAAAGGAGTATAGGAGACATTGCAACCCTTGTTAAAACCAAGAGATAAAACAAGACTCAGATTCAATTCTAGTCCAGGGGGCTCTTCTAAGCTCAAGCTTAAAAGTAAACAAAAGAAGTCAACTTCTAAGCCCATCACTCCCATAATTAGGATAATGTCCATTGTAGACAAACCTACAACATCAGAAAATCCAAGTCACGCAAGCACTTCTCAATCAAAGTCTACATGTGCAACAAACACACAAAAAGGTTATGTTGCACAAAACTCATTCACTCTAAGGTTAAAACTCTTATCCATTTCAGACACACAAGCAACATCAACCACCATGTCAGATACAACACCTGTAGTAGTTGTCGACAACACTTTCACACCTAAAGACATCCCTATCAAATACGATAATATGGTGTTACAAAGTGATTGTGAAACAAATTCATATGAATATGAATAGGATTCTTCAGCTTCACAATCAACTAAAGGGGATTCTTTTGAAATTAAGAAATTTTAAGGAGATGCACGGATCAAAACCTTTTGGGATTTGGATACTGATGATACTTCTAAGAGATATGGATCACCTCCCGAGCCTGATTACAATGAGGAGAGTACAAATGATGACCTCAATATCTCCATCCTAACCATAACTAATGCATCCTATGAACTCAACCTAATTGATGAAGTAATATAAATTATCCACCTCGAACTCATTAAATGGGACTAGCAAAATCCCCCGTGCCTTGACACCTTCCAAAATGATGAGGCAATAATAGACTTTCTTGAATTATAGGATAACATACCAAGCAGGGATCACAAGGCTATATTTGCTATTGAACTCAACAATGTGACTTATTTTGGAGAGAATGCCAAACCTTTCAGTCACAAAAATATTACAATCAAAACAAGATCTTCAAGTGAAAACCACACTGTGACACTTCTCGATCCCAAAAAAGTAAAAACAAAGGACACATCTAAAGGTGAAAACCTCTCTGAGGTGCCTGAGGATGAAAGGTTTGGCATTCTCCCCTTTAGCACAAATTAGGAACGATCAGCTATGCTTGTGGAGGAAACAAAAGAAATAAATCTAGGAACACCAAAAAATCGTCACATGATACACCTAGCAAAATCATTAACTCCAGAAGAAAATCCTAGTTTTGTAGAGTTCTTTCAAAAGAGAGATAAATTTTGCATGGACCTATGCAAAAATGCTAGGACTAGATCCATATCTAGTAATGCATCACTTGACAATAGCAGAAGGAGCCAAACCAGTAAAACAAAAGCTAAGGAACATGCATCCTCAAATTACACTATTAGTGAAGGCAAAACTCAAAAAAATGTTAGATGTTGGTTTCATTACATTAATTGATTATGCAGAATGGATATCCAACATCGTCCCAATAGCAAAACTGACTGAGGGCATCTATATCTGTACATATTTTAGAGATCTAAACAAAGCACATCCTAAGGATGACTTCCCTCTACCCAACATTGATATAATCATGGACCTAATAGCAAGGCATGCAATGCTATCTCTCGTGGATGGGTTCTCAGGATACAACCAGATTAAGATCACCCTAGAAGATCAACATAAAACCGTTTTCACATGCCCATGGGGAACATACTGTTAGAATGTGATGTCATTCAGTCTCAAAAATGCAAGAGCCACATATCAAAGGGAAATGACTACCATCTTCCACAACATGATACATACATGAATAGAAGATTACGTGGATGATTTACTAGCTAAATCATTAACAAGAGAGGATCACCTTGCAAAACTGGACAAAATATTCACCTTAATGGAACAATATAATGTCCACCTCAATCCAAAGAAGCATGTCTTTGGAGTAACCTCTGGAAAGCTCCTAGGATACATTGTCTCAAACAAAGGAATTGAAGTTGATCTTGCAAAAGTAAAAGCAATCATGGATATACCACCTCCTAAGAACATCGGCCAGTTGAGAACATTACAAGGAAGGCTATAGTCAATCTATTGATTCATTGCACAATTAGCCAATAAATGTCATCCCTTCATAGATCTTCTATATAAGAATGTCCACTTCAAATGGGAGGAGAACTGCTAGCAAGCATTCCAACAGCTTAATGACTACCCGATGATACCACCATTGCTAACACCACCATCTCCAGACAAGCCCTTGTTATTATACATATAAGCTATGAATACAACCTTAGGGGTATTACTAGCACAACATAATACCAAAGGAAAATAATATCCAATATACTACATCTCTAGGACATTAGTAGGGTATGAACTCAATTATACAACTATTGAACTAGCTTGTCTCACAATAATTTTGGCAGCAACCAAATTGAGGAACTACATGCTGACGCATAAGATACAACTCATCACCAAGATAGATCCACTCAAGTATTTACTTAGTAAAGCAACACTAACAGATCGCTTGGAAAAGTGGGTTATGATCCTTAGTGAGTTTGACATATAGTATGTGGACCGTAAAGCTATCAAAGGGAAAGTCATTGCAGATCAGTTGGCTGAAGTGCCACTCATAGGAGACCATCCTCTCATCTAAATTTTTTTAAATGAGGATATCTTCATAGTCATGCCTGCACATCAATGGAAGCAATATTTTGATGGGTCATACACTAGGCATGGTTTAGGAGCTGGCATTCTTTTTATCACACCTCAAGGTGATAGCCTTCCAAAATTATATAGGCTCACATTCCCATGCACAAACAACATAGTGGAATATGAGGCCTTGATCACAGGACTAAGAACGACCATATAATGGAACTTGAAGGAGCTACAAGTATATGAGGATTTATAGCTGGTCATCTGACATGTTAATGATGATCACTAAACTAAGGATGATAAGCTCATGCCTTACAAGAAAATGGTTGATAGTTTCAAGGAATCATTCACAACTATCACCTTCCATCAGATTCCTCAAGAGCAGAACAAGTCTGCAGATGAAATGGCTACAATAGCCTCTCTTCTCGATCTTACACAGAACTCAACATGCTATGAGTTCTTAGTCGAACAAATTTGGATCCCCGCTTATGATATCCCAGAATCTGAGATGGTATGTTAAATCATTCAATTCCAATTTCCCATGGTGTGGTGAGTTTTACACTTATCTACACGATCAAATCCTTCCACTAAACTAATCAAACAATCAACAAAAAAACCTTCATATGCCAATCCACCCAATACATAATCATAGTCGAAACCCTATACCGGTGAGGTCTTGATGGTACTCTCCTCTGATGTTTAGAGAAAGGTGAGGTGACTACAACTTTAGAAGAAGTACATAAAGGTATCTGTGGGGCCCACTCAAGCAACCCTTCATTGGCTAAAAAGATCATGAGGATAGGATACTGTTGTCCTACAATGAAGAAAGACTAACTATTTTGTCTGAAAGTGCAAAAAGTGTCAAATACACAGAGATTTGATACATGCATGTGTGCAAGAATTGCAACCCATCACAACACTGTGGCCCTTTTGTTAGTGGGCACTTTACCTTGTGGGTAAATTCGGTCCATCTTCATCCGCCGGTCATAAATTCATCATTACTACCATTGAGTACTTCATGAAGTGGATCGAAGTCTTTCCACTCACCAAAGTCACCGACAAGAAGATCGCCTCATTCATCCTAAATTACATCATCTGTCGGAATGGTGTATCCATGTCCATCATCATAGATAATGGGCTACCCTTCAAAAATTATGATGTTCAAGAACTCTATGAGAAGTTTCATATCCAACACTATTTCTCCACTCCATATTACCCACAAGGAAATGGTCAAGAAGAAGTCTCGAACAAGAACATATTAGGGATCTTAAAGAAGACAATCAATGATGTCGATTGTGATTGCCACATTCGTCTGAATCCTGCACTATGGGCATATTGAACTAGCATTTGAACCCCTACAGGTGCATCTCCCTACTCACTTGTTTATGGAAAATAATCTATCTTGCCCATTGATGTTGAATTACCATCCTTACGGTTCTCCTTGCAAAATTTGATTAATGATAAAGAGTACCGAGTCTCCCGTCTTTAGGACTTGGAACTGCTTGATGAGAAGTGACAAACTACCTACAATCACCTAAAGACATATTAGCAACGCATGAGAAAAAGCTATAATCATAGGGTTAGACCTCGCACATTTGAGGTAGGAGATCTTGTTCTTAGAGAAAATACTCAGAATCAACCAAACAAAGAACACCGGAGCAAATTTGAATCTAATTGGTTGGGTCCATATGTCATCACTACCATCTTCAGATCTGGGGCATATCAGTTAGCAACTTCAGAAGGGGAACCACTGGAAGATCCAATAAAGAACATGCATCTCAAAAAGTTTCATACATAACTTGTGCGGAGCATCAGACTCATATAATCTCAAAAAGACCAAAAACATTTAGAAAAAGTACAAAAAAAAACCAAAAAAATGGAGAAAATAGTAAAGAAAAATCATTCATCCAAAAGGTGAAAACCACTTCGGTGGTGCCTTGGATAAGTATGGTGGTGAAAACTTGGAAAACAGGTGTCATTCATAACAGATGTGGCTCCATTTTCTTTCAGACTTGTTGTGATCACATCCATTGCATCCGCTCATATATCATATCTACCATGGCTTGTTATTGATTTGCAATCAAGGTTATTGCCTCATGTGTCTTGCATCATGCTTTCACACCGAAACCTAATTGGGGGAAACTTTTTAAACATAATGATGGGAGTGGATTCTCAACATTGGTAATTTTCTGAGATACTCATTTGGAAAATGTCCTGAGGAAAAAGCAAAAAAAAATCATAAAACATTCAAAAATAGAAAAACCAAAAACATCAGAAAACATCAAAATCAATAAAAAATAGTGCAATAAACTTGTACATAAACCTTGAGTCAGACAAAAAACAACACTTGAGCTACCTAAAAGATGGCCAAATATCAGATAAACAAAAAATCAAACATCTGAACAACATATACGCAAGACCGTCTTAACAAGGAGACATCTTTCCTCACAACAAGACATGATGATGTATCTCTTTGACAAGAAGATGTTGTTTGGCTGATAAACACTTGGTAAGATTTTTACTTTTTATATCAGGTTCCTATGCTACTCCAGGATATCCATAAGTGATTAGAGTGGCCAGGATGATCCATGATATCTTTTTCTTTGTTTTTTTGTTTGCGGATTGTTCCAATGAAATTCTGAGGAAAATACTAATGGTGTCTAAGTGGAAAGTTCACTAAGCTATGAGATCCTATGAAAAAATGTGTAGTCATGTATCACTATGGCTTGTTGACTATATCATATACCTTGACCATGTGTAAATGAACTAGAATGGAGGGAAACCTTCCTTATCCGCAATGTTCGTTTACAAGTGGAGTGCTCAACCTTGGTTTTTGATACCTCGGCCAAGATTGGTACTACAATGATCAATGAGGAAATAAAGCATTATGAATTAGCCATGGATCGACCATTTCATCTCGTCTATATATATTGCATTTCGTTGCATATCACCCATAAATCTGATCATTCATACATGGTAACTATCATGTGTGCATGCATACACAATGAATATAGTTGCTATGAGAAAGCTAATGAGAAACCTATCCCTAAAATCATGATTGAGTACAATGATATACACCCCTTTCATGTCAATCGATGCTCTATTTGATCCTCTTCAAAGGTAGCCTTAAGCTAAATGATTGGGTACTAGGGCTCCAAGCCTTCTCTCTACAACTCACCCCCTTTCCCTCCCCATCTAGATCATCGGCATCACATACCCTATATCATGTTCCGCAAGCTGATCAAGCTAAGAATATTGTAGTGTATCACTCATAAGTGGTGTTGTGTAGCCTATTGTTGGCATTATGAGACTGTTTTGTATGACTGGTAAATGATATGTTTGTCATTGTTGGCAACATCATCTCCTTAGTCTTCACAGTCCATCGGTAATAAGTTGACTAGGATACTAAGGTCAACTGGCTAAGCAATAAGTAAACAAGATAAATAATGAGTAGAACGACAAGCAGTTAGTAGACCGGGTAGCGGTGAGTAGATCAACACAAAAGAGGTCCATTGGCTAGGCAAAGAATAGACCGATATTCAAGAGGAAATTGGCTAGACAGATTTTGATCAGTTCACCAGAAGAGTCTGTAACTGACAAATTGGTAATGTTCAGTTACATTCAGCTAAATCAAGAGTCTTCTCTAGTCAACCAATAGACTTATCAGCATGTTCGACTGTATTGACATAGATTCCTGCAATATTTTCAGAGACGTGATTTAACACATGATAATGGAATTTTGAAAGGAATGTTTTGGAGGGAAAGCTGGCAACAAACTAAGGGTCTATAAATACACACATCTCATTTTTGAGATGGTTGTTGTCGAGGTAAATGAAGATAATGTGAAAGTGGACACAGGGGGAGTTTAAGGGACTGTTGAGCCGAGTGACAAAGGATCGATAGAGTGGAGTTTCATAGAGAGGTGACTCAAGTGACAAAGGACTGACAATGTGATATCCAAGGATCAACAAATTGACAGAAGGTAGAGTTGAAAGTGCATTCAGGAAATCAAAGTTGTGTAGAACAAACACAATCGATGCAGACCTAGTGTGATTCTTCAGTGTGATTTGATCAAGCTAATGAGTAGCAATTTTAGCAGATCACCCATCTGTTTCTTTCTAACAACTACACAATAAATCCCTTAACTGGGTGGACTTTAATAGTCCCATTGTAAAAATCCCTTAACCGGGTGACATCTTAATTGATGTTCTTAAGTCCTTTAACCAGGCTACTCTTAATAGGGTAAAGACACTAACTGACCTTGAACAAAATCCCTTAACCGGGTGGCACCTAATAGTGTTTTTGTAATCTCCTAATAGGGACAACTCTTAACCAGGCGTACTCAAGAAGAGTACAAATTTTGTGAGTTCCTACTCAAACCGTGGTTTTCTCTCTATTGGGTTTCCACAAGATAAATCTATGTGTCATTGTGTGTCTTTTCATGTATGCTTAATCTTCTGCAATAAATGTTTACAATAATGAATGGTAAATTAGTTCAAACTTATAGTAAAAGTTTCAATTGGTTAAAACCGGTAAAGTGTTGATTCACCCCTCCCCTCTCAACACCAGTTGGTATTAACACCTATACCCAATTGTTAATTGGTCAACCTATTAGCCATAGTCTAATGGACAATTACATCAATTGTGTAAGTCTCAATGAGTAATTTGACTCAAATACCTTCACTTCATCGAGCAATTATATCAATTGTCTAAGTCACAACAGGTCAGTTTGACTCAGTTACTCAGACTTTATCCTGTCTGAGAAACCAACTGACATCAACTATCATGCTTTGACTAAAACCGGGGTAATTCAACTAATTGCACTAGACTATCCAAACAATATTGATCAATTGAACAACATCAATCAAATGCACCACAACACTACATTTGCATCATATCTCCTGCATGACCTAAGAGTACTTACTAACTTCCCATTATTCTCTACTGATCGCCATTCATCCTCATTCAGTCCAAAATCCTTTATTCTATCTTGCCTAATTTTCTCAAAATTTTTAAGGGATTGCCTGAATTTTCAAAATTTCATCCCATCTCTTAAGGGGGCATACCTAACCACCAACCTAGTGCATCCCTGGGGCATTTTTCTCATGCCTATCTGTTTTTCTTTGAAACGACGCAATAAAGTGCACCGTCTCAAAGAGGGGAAAATCTAGACACATAAATATGTCTACTAAATTAAATAAACATTTAATATTTGTTTAATACACTAATATTCTTCAATTAATTAAATTCACATTTAATTAATTCATTCCAAACTTACTCTACTATTTTAATTAAATAAATTTCATAAATTTATTTAAGTTTAAAATACTAACTATAGTCCAACAATTAAATAAATTGATTAAATTTATTTAATTCCCCCATTCTTCTCATTTAAATAAATTAATATTTATTTAAATAAAATCCAAAATTCACATGCACATTTAAATAAATAAATATTTATTCAAATCTTATTTACCTTCACCCACTTGCATTCTCCTACAAAGCCCACTTGCTCACTAACCCTTCTTCTAGATTCTTCTAATCCCTTCTATTTTAGCCTAAACCCACTTCTAATCACTTGCACAATTCTAACCCCAAATTAACCCTCAACCTATCATCTCACCCATTTAAGAGTCTTACAGAGACTTAAATGCTTCCCTTCTTCAACACACTAACCCACATGGGTCTTGTCCCTTTGGTCAAGGCCTAACCATGGGTAAACCTTGCACAAGAGTTTACCCATTCGATAAAACCTTTATCTAATAACCCAACCACATGAGGTTACCCCCATGTCTTCTCAAGCATTAAATTCTTCTTCCCTCTCCTTTCAAGCCCTCTCATGATGCCACTTGTCACCATTGCATTGGTGGAAGTTGCAAACATGGATTGAGGATCATGCAAACCTAGCTCTTGCTAAGCTAGATAAATCTTGACCCTTCAATTGCCCATTTTGCCTATAAAAGGAACCCTCATCCTCAAGCAAAGGAGTAAGAATTTTTAGCATGGTTATTATAGTTGCATAGGCATTTCTACTAAGCTCTCTCATAGCAATTCTATCTTGTTCATTTGCATAGCTATAGGAGTTTATTTCTCAACCATTTCAATCCTTCATTTGGCATCCATGACTACATGCTAAAACTAAGAGCTACACTCAAGTAAGATTTTGGATCTTGGAGAGGAGAAGAACATGGGAGAGATATCAAGAGAACAATGGGAGCATCTTAGGGGGTTTCCTTACTCTTCTTTCACTTGTTTATGCTTCTTTTGTTTGTTTTTCATCTCCTTTGATATGCATTTGAAGGTTTTTGGAGTTTCTTGTGCTTATTTGGTTTTTGGTTGAGACTAACAATAACTAACTCCTTGGGCTCTTGTTTTTCTTGTTCCCCTTTCAAGTGCATCACATACGATTTCAAATCAACCTTCAATATTGTTGCCCCTCTTGGTCATTGATTGACATTAATGTCAAAAACTTTAAGTTAGTGTGATGCACTTTCTACTTAATACACTTAATTATCACTTTTGGTTTCATGTGGTATTCTTGGCATCATTGTTGGAAGACCTTCACTCTATACGTTGTAAAAAATTTTATTACATTTGTGAAGGTATTTGATTTTTGGCTATATCCATATGTGCGAAAGCTATGTGAAGATACCTAGATGCAAAGTGTATAGGGCATATTTTTATAAGCCTAAGATGTTGAAAAGTGTTGAATCGGGTTCAAAAGGTGATGTATTAAAGTCACTTTAGGTGACTAGGCCGTGTGTATATTATATTCAAGTTTTATTAAATCCCACCGAAATACCCCTGAGTTTTAATCGGCCAAAAGTATTTCATTGAGTTTTATTTGCCTTTGAGATGGTATTCGAGCAAAAGTATTTTATTCTTTTCAAATAGGGCATGACACATAGTAGTTAGGGTTTTCATGCTTGACAAAGATTTGTGATAGTTTGGTGTTTCATTTGGAAAGAGTAGTGGTTTAGCAAGAGCAAAGACTTTGGTTTTCGGTGAAAGGCTTTGAGTTATGGCTCTTAATCAGGTGCTATCTTTCCTAAAACTCTTGTATCGTTTGTATTTTTGTAGGGAGTTTGTTTTCTCTACAAACAATCCATTTACTTTGCAAATGGTGTTATGTTTAGTTTGTATACTGTTGATAGTATAGAAACTGTTTGTATTGTCGATGCATCTTTAGTGTGAGGCTGGGCTAGTTATTCTTCTCAGTTTATTGTTTTTTATTAATATTGTCAAGTCTTAAACTTCAAACCCTCTGTAATAATTTTTTCTTTTTGTCCAACACTACTTGAGATTTTTTTAACTATTTTTGTGTGGGTTTGAGACACATTTTCTGTGTAATTAGTTTATGGCCAAGTATGTCTTCGAGCATTGCAAGTGTCTTTACCTTTGTGGGTCTTGTATTCTGTTAGGGTTTTATACCATGGTTTATTTTGTATTATTCTTTTGTTGATGTATGTGTTAAGGGCACATAATACAAACCCTAGTTCGATTTTGTCAGTGGTTGTAATGTGCTCAGGTTTCTTTAGCAGGGGTTTTGTGTTTTGTGTGAAAACAATTTACCTCTCTCTTAATATGAATACTATTTCAGTTGTGAAGAATTCGGTTTTTCCAGTGCAAAAACAGAGATTATTATACATATTGGGTGAAGACATTCAGAATGTGTGGTTCATCAGGAAGATATATCTATATTACTACTCTGAAAAAAGATTTTTTTTACATAGAAATATAATTGTGATGTATACCTAAGATTATAGACAGAATATCTTTTACAGTATCTTTGTAAAAAAATTCATTACCTTATATCATTGTGTATGTTCTGCATATGCACAATGGTGTTTTGTAAGTGAACTTTTATGTTCTCTACATGATGATACTATTGTGTGTAGTCTTACAAATACACAATGGTGTATTGCTTATGAATAAGTGCGGTAGGTTATTCTATTGCTTCTAAATCTAAAGTTTTGTGAGATTAAAAAACGCTTTGTAAAGAAACATAGATGAAAATTTGTATGTAAATGCAAACAAACTTGATGTGGAAAAGTATTTTTTTTTATAAGCCAGTGAGGAAATTTTGAGTGGTTTTAAAAGAGTTGTAAAAGAGTTTTTTTTATAAGCCAGTGAGGAAATTTTGAGTGGTTTTATTCCCCAAGAGGGTTTCCACTCAGGACATATCATTGCGTCATGTTTTTATGTATATTTTGCTCATTCTGGTGTCTATTCTATTAGCTTTATATTTCCCAAATTATTCAAATTTGAGAAAGCATTTAAAAGGTGACAAATTGTATATGAACACTGATTCACGCCCCCCTCTTAGTATTCATTGTACTTTAACAAATATGCCAGAACTATTTTGTTGTTTATATGATGGCAAGATGTTGAAATTAAATTGTCCTCTCAAATTATGAGCATTTAATGACAACCTTGTTGGAAGTTGACTGACTCTGAGAGGGAGAGGTGAATCAAAGTCACTGGAGATAGCACAAAATTAAAACCTTTTAATTCATAAACAAGTGAATAATTGAATCTTATAAATGCACATAGTTCTGACTAAACTGAATGAAACAGGTGAACATTTGTTCAAAGCTTATGACAGACTCAGACTTCTTGCATGCACAAATGTAACCAAGGCATACTACTTTGAGACAAAGAACTAAATTGCACTATAAATCAGACACTCAACTTGACATGCTTTCAAAAAAAAAAACCAAAAAAAAACCAGATTTATTGCAGTAAATGGAACTCATAAAAGGAAAGTATCAGAGCAAACTAATTGAGCACAATAACACATAACACATGATTTTTCTTGAGTGGAAAACCCTCTTGGGGTAGAAAAAACACTCGAACTATTTCATTTATTATCTCAAAGAATATAAGTTTTGTACATAGAATTTAGAAGTCTCTTGCTTCAAGGAGCACCAACCCCTTTGTTCCATACAATTTCAAAACATCTGCAGTTCACAATCACTGATAAACTCATAATTGCACATTAACACTGCAACTATAAATTTGTCAATGATCAAACAAGCTTACAAGTATAACTCAATAATCCCTTTTCAATCTCTGTTATAAAAATCAGAGATAATAATTTCCAACCAAGAGAATGATTTTAATCTTTTTTCACTCACTCATCTATCTCAATCTCTGTTAATGTAATCAGAGAGAGTAAACAAAACAAAATATGTATTTCAGTTTCAATATGCTTTGTTATTAAATCATCTTCTTGTATATATTTCTCATCATCAACCTGTGTATATATAATGCATTATGTCTGTAGGCCTTCATCAGTGACCCTCAAATAGAGTCACTAAACCCTAACTAGGGTTTGAGATCTTGTTAACAAAAAATTGATAAACAAACATTTTCGATAGAGCCATAATCACTCAAAACTGCCTATAACTGTCTTTCGTAAGCAACCAATAACCACATAAATAAAGTCAACTTGACTCAGGATAAAATCTCCAACTATAACCCTCATTTCGGATTACCGAACCCACCAAACTTTAACTAGGGTTCGTTACAAAAAAAACTATTTACCACGATCAACAAAAACTGTTTTGATTCAACTCAAAAAACAATCTAAGCATTTCAGACTATATAAATATAGTCTCATTTCCATTGAATGCAAACTGAGATGTTCAAAATTTATTTCTTCTGCAATCTTTTAACCACAAAGAAGGAAAAACACTTCATATTTTCCTTCATAGAGAATCATTTCACTTTGATCTTTTTGGCAAAAAGAGACGTTACCCATAGTATTCACATAAATCTTTAAAGAGTTGACTGCTTAATACCTAGATACACAACCAACATCACCTGGAGATGAAGCTGAATTCAAAACATTTATACCCATACAAGATCTGCACATAATCCTGCAATAATCAGCCATAGATCTAAGAATAATAACTTTCCACTGCGTATTACATAACATGACCAGCAAACAGACCAACATTCAAGCCCTTGAAGGAGTGACAACCTCTGTACATTCTTCATGATAGCAGCTTAGGGTTTTCTACAAAGAACAACTCGAAACAATGATACAATATTGTATTGACTTTATGTTAAAATTTGCCCTTTGCAAAATGAAATAGAGTTTGAAATCCGCAGCCAAAGAATAACATAAGTTTTGAAGTCCGTTGAAATACATAACCAAGGATGCTGACTCAACGAAAAAGAAGCACACGTCACATAGTGACAAGATAGGTCGGGGCCACAACCAAATAAACCAAGGGAAGACGACAATGTATAGAATAAACCCTTTTTGTCATCAAGGACAAATAAGGGACAACAAACTCCCCCTTTGTCCTTGATGGCAAAAATTGTGCCATCATTGACTTTTATCAATTGTAGAAATGTCAACCAGAAATGAATAGAAATGAACCACAATGTGATGCCCCTGTCAATCACTGTCAATAAACATCATATGTCAGTGAGAATAATCTAAGAATAATCAGTATGTTGTAAACTACTTCAGCAAAGATACATGTTGCCTATGCAAAGATACTAGACTTAATCAAAGAGACCAGAATGAATTAGAATCATGAAAAACAAAAACCATTGTCAATAACTAATACTACCACTGTCAATAACCAATACTGTCATGAAGCTAATGATGTCAAAGATAAGATACAATATTGTAATAACCAATGAAAATGAACCAATGATGTTGTCAAACCAAATGACCACGCTAATCAATATCAAACCAATGCTTCTGTCAATGATGCTTCCTCCCCCTTTTTGTCTCAAGGACAAAGGGTAAAGCAGTGGAGTGCTGCTTGGGGAGAGTTGAGCTCCCCCTTTCTGAGAGCAGGGTACTAAGTATGAGTGGATTGAGAGATGACTCCCAACCTGTCTCTGAAACATTCAAACACTTCTTTAGATAAAGATTTTGTGAAAATGTTTGCCACTTGGGCCCGGGAAGGCACATACAACATCTGAAATTCATTAGCTAGCACTTGTTCTCGCAGAAAGTGTAATTTGATAGCAACATGTTTAGTGCGAGAATGCATATTGGGATTTTTAGAGAGATTGATGGCACTAGTGTTATCACAGAAAATTGAGATGGGTTTGTCAACTTCAATACCCATATCAACAAGTTGATGGGACATCTAGATTAACTGGGTACAACAAGTAGTTGCTATGATGTATTCTGATTCTGCAGTTGATAAAGTGACACAATCTTTCTTTTTACTGTGCCAAGCAGCAAGACAATCTCCCAAGAAGAAGGCTGCACCACTGGTGCTTTTTCTATCATCCACATAGCCAGCCCAGTCAGCATTAGTGAAACCAATAAGAGAAAAATCATTTTTCTGAGGATACCACAAACCATAGTCTAAAGTACCCTGAATATACTTGAAAATCCTTTTCATAGCATTCAAATGAGATTGTTTAGGGGCAGATTAAAAACGTGAAACTAGACATACTGCATACATCAAATCAGGTCTAGATGCAGTTAAATAAAGCAAACTACCTATCATTGATCTATATTCTGATTGATTTGTCTCGAGTGAGTCATATGTTTTGGTCAACTTACAGCCAATCTCCATTGGAGTACTAACTGGTTTGCAATCTGTCATTTTAAACTTCTTAAGCATTTCTTTTGCATATTTTATTTGTGACAAAAATATGCCTCCTTCAAGTTGCATGACTTGAAGACCAAGAAAAAATGTTAATTCACCAAGCATAGACATTTCAAATTCAGACTCCATGATTTGTGAGAACTTTTTGGACAAGGAATCATTATTACTGCCAAAAATAATATCATCCACATATACTTCTACAACTAAAATGTCATTACCTTCAACCTTCACATACAAGTTACTGTCCACTCCACCTCTAGTGAATCTGTTTGCTATAAGATGGGCATCCAATCTGGAGTACCAAGCTCTTGGA
Source organism: Cryptomeria japonica (assembly GCF_030272615.1). Lineage (NCBI taxonomy): Eukaryota > Viridiplantae > Streptophyta > Pinopsida > Cupressales > Cupressaceae > Cryptomeria > Cryptomeria japonica. The sequence continues at coordinate 669,024,468 of NC_081408.1, read as the reverse complement.
GCTTGTTTAAGGCCATAGAGAGCCCTTTTCAACCTGTATACATAATTAAGTTTATCTGTAGAGACAAACCCTTCAGGATGTTCTATATATACTTCTTCCTCAAGCAAACCATTTAAAAAAGCAGTTTTAACATCCATCTGGTATACTTTAAAAATTTTGAAACAAGAGTATGCAAGAAATATTCTAATAGACACAAGTCTAGAAACAGGTGCAAAAGTTTCACTGAAATCTACACCTTCTTGCTGTGCATACCCCTTGCAGACAAATCATGCTTTATTCCTAACAACTTTACCAGATTCATCAAGTTTATTTCTGAAAATCCATTTTCCCCCTATAACATTTTTATCATCTGGTCTAGGCACTAGTTCCCAAGTTTTATTCTTTTCAATTTGACTAATTTCATCCTCCATTGCATTTAACAAACAATCATCAATTAATGCATCAGAAACAGATTTAGGTTCAAAATCAGTTACCAGACAATATTGTTCAGCCATTTGTGCTTGTTCATCAGATTTTGCTCTTCTCCTAGTCAAAACTCCTGCATCTATGTCACTAATAATCTAATTCTGAGGATGTCTTTTTGTAATGATTCTAGAGGGAGTATGAAAAGGGATTTCTGCTTTAGGGCCGGATGCAGTTTTAGGACTAGATACACTCTATGCATTAATTATTTTTGCTTCAACAAATTTAGATGATTGACCAAGATTTAATAGAATATCCTCCTCAACATCCTGCACATCATCACTCAGAAGCAATTGCTCATCAAACCTTACATTAACTATTTCAACAATTTTATTCAACCTATTATTGAAACATTTATAAGCTTTTCTATGAGTGGAGTATCCAAGAATGATAGCCTCATCAGTTTTAGTGTCAAAGCTTCCTAGATTTTCTTCATCTCTTTTAATGTAACATTTGCAACCAAAAATCTTAAAGTATTTGACAGAAAAGAGTTCATAAGGAGTGAAGGTAGATTTTACCCTGATTTGCACACTATTTAGAATATAGACAACTGTATGAACAACTTCTCTCCGATACTTGTCTGGCAGATTTGCTTCATTGAGCATTGTGTTGGACATTTCTTTTACAGTTCTATTTTTCCTCTCAACCACCCCATTTTGTTGAGGTGTCTGGGCAGCAACATATTGTCTTTTAATGCCGTGTTTTTCATAATAATCAATAAATTCTTGTGATGTAAACTCACCACCCTTATCTGATCTTAAGCATTTTAGTTTTAGATCAGATTCACGCTCAACCATTTTTCTGAAACTCTTAAATCTATCAAATGCTTCAGATTTGTGTATGAGAAAAGTAACCCATACCATTTTGGTATAGTCATCAACAAAGAGAATAAAGTATTTTTCACCATTGATGGATTGTGTCCTAGCTGGACCAAATAAATCTATGTGAACAAGTTGTAGTGGTCTGGTGGAAGAGTCTTCTTTAGATTTGAAAGACACTTTTGTTTGTTTACCTTTCAAACACTCTTTACATATTGAGTTTAAGGGTTTACTCAAGATAGGCAACCTCTGACATTCTGATTTTTGCTAATTCAAACCAGATTATCAAAGTTCACATGCCCCAAACGTTTGTGCCACAACCAATTTTCCTCTACTTGACCCATAAGGCACATGCCTTCATTGTTTTCACAGTCTGTGGAGTCAAGCAAATTGTAAACATTTCCAATTGTTCTCAAACTAGCAGCAACAATTTTACCAGACTTATTTTTGATAGCACAACCTTTAGAACTGAAGGATACATTATAACCACTATCACATATTTGGTTGACACTCAACAAATTGTGTTTTAACCCTTCAACAAAATACACATCATGAATTGGAGTATCATCATTCAACATTAGAGAACCCTTGCCTCTGACAAAGGCTCTTGAATTATCACCAAACCTTACAAATCCTCCATCAAAATTTTGCAAATGAAGAAATTTATTTATGTCTCCTATCATATGGTGTGAACACCCACAGTCCAACACCCACATTGATTTCTTATTTGACAGAAACATAGTTTGCACAATCATTGATTGTTCAATACTAGGTACAAACTTTTGTTTCCATACCTTATCAGTATTTGCCTTTGATTTGCATTGAGCAGAGGTATGTCCAAAGGTGTTACACTTAATGCATTTTACCATATTTGGAAAGCCATAGGTTTTTTTGTGTCCGAACATAGGAATTTTGTGTTGCAAAAGTCTGCAAGCATTAACTTTTATGGACAAATTTATCACAGTAAAAGCAATAACCATGGAAGAACCCAAACCTAAAAGGTATCATTCTGTTGTAAGCCTGAAATTGCTTTTTGTTTGCAGGCCTGGAAATTTGTTTTGATGATTCAGCCTTATCAAAACCTACACCAATCAAATTTTTGTGCAGCTTTTGCTTGCTCAAATATCATTCAAATGCATGGTACTTTCATATTGTTCAATCTCTTTTTGCAGTTTTATTGTTTGTTGTTCTAGAGTTTCAATTTTCTTTTCTTTTTCTTCAAGAAGAGATTCCAGGTTTGTTATTGCTAAGTTTGAGTCATTCAACTCAAATTGCAAAATCTGATTTGAGCTTTCATGAGAAGCTACAAGCTTCTTCAATCTCTTGATTTCTGTTAGAGCACAAAGTAACTCTCCTTCAAGATCAACTTCACCTTGATCCAAATCATCTAGTTTATTTTTTGTTTTTCTATTCAGGTCTCTCTTTGAAGACGATTCTATTTCTACCATGAACAAGGTTTCATCACCTTCACAAGGTGATTTATCTAATTCAGCTTTAGAGTCTTCTTTAGTAAAGAGACTCTTCTTTTTCTTGAAAACATTAAATTTCTTTTTAGGGTTCCATGATTTCTTTTTGTAGAATTTTTTTGGTTTTTCTTCTTCACTATTTTGATCACTCAATGGGCATTGAGCAGCAAAGTGTCCAAACTTACCACGATTAAAACATTTGAAGGGCAATTTTCCCTTATACTTCTTTTTCAATTTTCTAACAAGCAGGGATTCAATAACATCTGAGAGTTCAGATTCACTATCAGGTTCTTCTTTCTTTTCTACTTTGAAAGCAGTCTCTTTAGATGAGGAAGGAGTACTGCCTATCCTTATTTCATAGGCTGCGAGTATACTATGTAAACTATCAAGAGTCATTGTAGAAAAGCTTTTCTTTTCTTCTAAGGTTGTTTCAAATTTAGGTAATAATGTTCTAATTACCTTTCTAACAACATCTTTTTCATCAATAGTTTCACCAAGACCTCTTCTAGAGTTTACTACTTCATCAATTCTGAGAAAATAACTTGCAATGGTCTCATCTTCTTTCATTCTCAAAGACTCAAATTGATTTTTGAGTGTGAGAATATTAGATTCTTTGACCTTAGCATCCCCTTGATAAATAGTTTCAAGTTTGTTCCATATCTCATGAGCAGAAGTACAATGCATGACTTTTACAAAAACATCCTTGGTGAGACCACACAAGATAGCATGCTTAGCTCTAGCATTTAACTCATATTGAGTCTTAGCATCAGGATCAGTAGGTATAGTAGAAGGAACAACATATTTTGAGGTTACGATATTTCATACATTAAGATCGACTAAAACCAAATAAGTTTCCATTCGGATTTTCCAGAATACATAATCTGAGCCATCAAAGAGAGGAGCCCTTGAAAGTGAGTCACCTTCTTGTGACTATGACATGAAAACACTTCCAAAAGACCAGGAACAATCCCTAGGACAGACCTAAAGGAAGGGACCCTATGCTCTGAAACCAATTGTTGGAAGTTGACTGACTCTGTGAGGGGGGGGGGGGGGGTGAATCAAAGTCACTAGAGATAGCACAAAATTAAAACCTTTTAATTCATAAACAAGTGAATAATTGAATCTTATAAATGCACATAGTTCTAACTAAACGGAATGAAACGGGTGAACATTTGTTCAAAGCTTATGACAGACTCGGACTTCTTGCATGCACAGATGTAACCAAGGTATACTGCTTTGAGACAAAGAACTAAATTGCACTATAAATCAGACACTCAACTTGACATGCTTTCAAAACAAACAAACAAAAAAACTAGATTTAATATAGTAAATGGAACTCATAAAAGGAAAGTATCAGAGCAAACTAATTGAGCATAATAACACATAACACATGATTTTTCTTGAGTGGAAAACCCTCTTGGGGTAGAAAAACCACTCGAACTATTTCATTTATTATCTCAAAGAACATAAGTTATGTACACAGAATTTAGAAGTCTCTTGCTTCAAGGAGCACCAACCCCTTTGTTCCATACAATTTCAAAAAACATCTACAGTTTACAATCACTGATAAACTCATAATTGCACATTAACACTGCAACTATAAATTTGTCAATGATTGAACAAGCTTACAAGTATAACTCAATAATCACTTTTCAATCTCTGTTATAAAATCAAAGATAATAATTTCCAACCAAGAGAATGATTTTAATCTTTTTCACCCACTCATCTATCTCAATCTCTATTAATGTAATCAGAGAGAGTAAGCAAAATAAAAAATGTATTTCAGTTTCAATATGCTCTGTTATTAAATCATCTTCTTGTATATATTTCTCATCATCAACCTGTGTATATATAATTCATTATGTTTGTAGGCCTTCATCAATGACCCTCGAATAGAGTCACTAAACCTTAACTAGGGTTTGAGATCTTGTTAACAAAAAAATGATAAACAAACATTTTCGGCAGAGGCATAATCACTCAAAACTGCCTACAATTGTCTTCCGTAAGTAGCCAATAACCACATAAATATAGTCAACTTGACTTAGGATAAAATCTCCAACTGTAACCCTCATATCGGATTATCGAACCCACCAAACCTTAACTAGGGTTTGTTACAAAAAAAACTGTTTACCACGATCAACAAAAACTGTTTTGATTCAACTCAAAAAACAATCTAAGCATTTCAGACTTTATAAATATAGTGTCATTTCCATTGAATGCAAACAAAGATGTTCGAAATTTATTTCTTCTGCAATCTTTTAACCACAAAGAAGGAAAAACACTTCATATTTTCCTTCACAAAGAATCATTTCACTTTGATCTTTTTGGCAAAAAGAGACGTTACCCATAGTATTCACAAAAATGTTGAAAGAGTTGACTGCTTAATACCTGGATACGCAACCAACATCACCTGGAGATGAAGCTGAATTCAAAACGTTTATACCCATACAAGATCTGCACATAATCCTGCAATAATCGGCCATAGATCTAAGAATAATAACTTTCCACTGCATATTACATAGCATGACCAGTGAACAGACCAAGATTCGAGCCCTTCAAGGAGTGACAACCTCTGTACATTCTTCATGATAGCAGCTTAGGGTTTTCTACAAAGAACAACTCGAAACAATGATACAATATTGTATTGACTTTACATTAAAATTTGCCCTTTGCAAAAATGAAATAGAGTTTGAAATCGACAGCCAAAGAATAACATAAGTTTTGAAGCTCGCTGAAATACATAACCAAGGATGCCGGCTCAATGAAAAAGAAGCACACGTCACATAGTGACAAGGCAAGTCGGGCCCACAACCAAATAAACCAAGGGAAGATGACAATGTATAGAATAAACCCTTTTTGTCATCAAGGACAAATAAGGGACAACAAACCTGTACTATGTAGGGGCTATAATATGTCCACATTAAATAATTCAAGTATTTCGTAATCTTTCGTGTGTGATAAAATGTCTTAATCTAGCAAGATCTCTTATAATGTCTCTAAAGACTTCTCTTCAAAGTTAATGTGAATAACTTATGGTCATACACAATGCATAATATATTTTGGTCTAACTCATTTAAGTGTGATTAGGTAGAATAGACATAAAGTCTTTCTTTATTCGATGTAATCTATTATTTTTTAATATTTTTGCAAAGAATGTAGTTTGGTTATCCATTTCAAACAAAGAACCAATTAGAAATCTTTTTGTTGAATTGGAAGATTCTTTAAAACTTTTGTGGACTCATGTTATTCAACTATTTAAATCATTTTGACCGTCCATGCAACTATTTATATCACTTGGTACATTATTGTGATAGTTGATACAACTATTTAAATTCTTTTGCTACATTATTGTGACTAGGAAATGTTTTACTGCATAGAGTTGCGTGAACAAACTAGTCGGGCCTTTTCTTTGCTTTGTAGTAGGAAGGTGAGCAACAACAAACCCTACTTTTATTTTTTATTTATTTTCATTGTGTTGAAATTTATATTTTGGTTATATGGGAGAATGGGTGTTTTGTTTTGGTTTTTATAAATTCTTTTGTTAAAGAAAATCTTGCAAATTTATATATAACAAAAATTAAATCCAAAAAGTTGTTTAGCTCTTGGATGCTATAGTTTTTTGCAACCCAAGCAAAAGCCATGTATCTGCTTAGGGATTTGTTTCAAAAAATTATTATCATCACTTGAGAGTCGTCCTAAACTCAATATGTGGAGGCATATAGGCTTATCACATACCTCTATAATTTGAAACCCCTCCTTGATGCTATTAGGAAATAAGATGTATTATATATTAATTATTTATTATATAATTAAAAATGTTATTTTTTCATGAGAAACATAGATATTCGCCTATTTTGATGATTTTATGGATTAATTTGTTTTTTAAAATATACAAATAAGAATATTCTTCAGATTAATTACATCTTAATTTTCTATTTTTTATCAGTTGTTAGAATTGTTTAAAAAAAAAATTTCATTGAATTCTAATGCAAACACTCACCTTATGACTTAGATTTTAACATAAATCATGAATTGTTGTCATCATGCTGTATGATTAGATTAGAGACAACAAAAAATGGAGATTCTTCAATTTCCACATCTCATAAACCTAATTAAACAAAAGATTTTGGATTTATGAGTTTCTATTTTATTTGCTTGCTAAATCCTGGGAAAGGATGTTATGCATACTTTTAAATTTGGTGTGAGGCAAGCTTGGGTTACATTTCTAAGATTTGTAATCATATGTTCGACTCCAACGTGCCTAAAAATTATTGCTATGCAACCTTGCTACAAGTCTCCTAGAGTTATAGATTGTTTTATTTTGATAAGAATATTTAAAATTAAGTAATATGTATTGATACAATGTAATCATTAACACTGCAACATTAAAAAATCTTTGCCATAGTTTTGGGCAGTCTTATATCATTAAGGAAATTTGAACTTGGCTCACAACTACTTATTGCAATTTACAACAAAACCCCTTGAAGATTTTTTGAGATTATGGAGTCAAATAAAAAGAGAAGTTAGGCATTTTAAGTCCTATTCTATCTAAAATTCTTTTCAAAATTAAAATAAATTAAAGAAAATAATAATGATTTATTGGTTAAGATAAAGCAAACATCAAATGAGATGAGTTCATTTTGTAAAAGTATGGCTTCCATAACTAGCCTATGTTTAAACCCCATGAGTCATAATACTTACACTTACACTTACAAACATGATAACATGAACATAATGCATCGCACACATAAAATAAATGTGTTAGTCCATGATCAGTAATCCAATAAAATAACATTTAACTATCAATAAGGAAATATTGCATGAACAACATACACTGAAACTCAAATCAAAGTATAACACATCATAGCATAATATCTAAGTAAAATATCATCATATATTGTATCCACTAATATCCATAGAAAAATTCAACTATAATTAAAACATATATCTGAAAAGTCTGATCGAGGGAGGGGCACTACATCCTCCCCCCCAAAACTAGGCTTACTCCTAGAAGCCTAAAATAGATAAGAGTATAGCTCTCTCATCTTCGCTGCATCCTCCCATGTAGTTGAGGTCTCATCATTTGGGTCCCATAGGACCCTTACCTGATCGATGGTATGACCCTTGAGGGTCAAACCTTGATACTGTAGAATGCGCAAGGGATCCATAGAAAGCTGCCTGTCCTCGACCTGCAATGTGTTCCAATCAAGAACATGGATCACATCAATATGATAAAGTCTAAGAACAGAAACATGAAAAACATCGTGGATGCAGGATAGGCTCGGTGGCAAGGCAAGACGGTAGGAAAAAAGTCCTATCCTCTCAAGGATCTCAAAAGAGCCAACAAAATGAGGCACCAACTTAGAACCCTTTTCCATAAGGGATTAGACTCTTTTGCGGATGCACTCTCAAGAATACACAACTGCCAATAGAAACTGATGACCCACTCTATGAGCATCGACATACTTCTTCTGCCTATCCTGTGCTGCTACCAAATGCCCATAAATCTACTTAACCTACTTCTCTATCTCTTGAAGCATATCTAGTCCTATACACACCCTATCCTCTAACTGATCCTGACTCAAATGAGTACGGCAAGGATGACCATAAAATGCCTGGAAGGGAGACATACCTATGGAGCTATGATATCCATTGTTATAAGAAAACTCTACAAGATATAGATATTCCTCCCAAGGCGACTATTAGTCCATAACATACATGTGAAGCATGTCCTTCAAAACCTAATTCACACGCTCGGTTTGACTATCGGTCTCTTGGTGATAAGTTGAACAAAAGTTCAACTGGGTCCCTAAAGCATGCTGAAGTGAGGTCCACAATGATGAAGTAAAGATAATATCTCTATCTGAAATGATCCACCTAGGAATCCCATGAAGCCTCACCACATCTTCCATGAAAACTCTTGCCACCACTAATGCTATATAGGAAGATCGAATAGGAAAAAAATGAGAAAATTTGGTCAATCTATCAAATTAGGTTGTAAAAGCCCTGCAGGGTGCTAATGCTCTACCTTTACCCACCGACATTCTAAACACTTCGACATAAAATCAGCAATGTCACATTTCATACCAGCCCAATGATATATCTATCTAAGATCTGCATGCATCTTCTTGACACCAGGATGTGTCGAATAAGGTGCACGATGGGCCCCAGTCGTGATCAAAGTACAAATTTCATCCAATGGAGGTACATAGATCTGCCCAAGATGTCAAAAAAGACCATCTGTCTCAAGGTTATATCCAGAATATCTGCCCTCTAATGGTCTTCTAGTCTCAGTCACGACTCTAACCTGCTGATACCAGGTGTCCTGAGGAAGAATCCCAAGGACTCTCTCTCTCAAATCCACCCCAAGGGACAATGCTGCAACCTCATGTCATCTACGACTCAAAGCATCTACCACTACATTCCCTTTCCCTTGAATATAACAAACCTCAAAATCATACTCGTAGAGGAATTCCATCCATCTTCGATGTCGAGCATTCAAGTTCGGTTGCGTGAAAATATACTGCAAACTATGGTGATCACTGTGTAGCTCAAACTGATGCCTCAACAGAAAATGTCGCCACTTGACTATAGTATGAACTACCACTACCAACTCTAAGTCATGAACTAGATAGTTCGATTCATGGTCCTTGAGCTTGCAAGACTCATAGACTACCACATGACCATCCTGCATAAGAACTGCTCCTATGCCTTCTAAAGAGGCATCTGCACAAACCATAAAATCTTTGGGTGGATCAGGAACTACCAAAATCATAGCACTAACAAGGAGTTCCATCAAAGTATGAAAAGCTGCCTCACACTATTCTAACCAAACAAACTTCTTCCCTTTTCTTTGAAGAGAAATGATCGGGTGACCTATCTGGGAAAAACTCTGAACAAAGCGATGGTAATTGTAGCGTCCTAAAATTGTGACACTTGCAATTTTGACTGCATTTGGGTCTTCATGATGGCGGCGCAACGTTGAACCTGAATGGAGATCCCGAAACCTATTTATGACATCAAAAACTGCATATTTCTGCACCTTGGCCTGATCCTTCCTTGCACCCTGCTGTCCCGAGAGGTGGGACCATGGCACCCAGCGCCCTAGTCCTTCAGGACCATGGCGCCCAGTGCCCTGGTCCCTCAGGACCATGGCGCACAGCGCCCTGGTCCCTGGCCCTATTTTGGGCCCGATCTCTTGTTGGGCATCGGGTCTTTAAGTTTGCAATTCGGAAAACAATGCTTCTAGGTCAGCCTAAGGTCGGAAAAATCAGTCTCTCAACCCTAATTGACAAGTATATAAACTACTTTTCCTCTCCTAGAAAGGGAGGAAGGAAATAAGCAAGAGCAAGACGCGGAAGAGATATTTAAACATTCAAACATTCAAGCATTCAAGCATTCCTTCAAGCAATTGAGTATTCTAAGTCTCCATTCAAGGCTAGGTGTTGCATTCAAGACAAGGATTCAACCATTGAAGAGGAGATCAGCTACAACATACAAAATACAACATCATTACACCTTCGCATGTAAGAATACAAACATTCTTACAACAAGGTATCAGTACTTGTTTACATTACAAACATTTACATTTACAACATTCTCATTTATTGGTTAATTCCAAAATCGGGGTTTGACCTAAAGGCAAACCCCTAATCCCTAACCCCCCAATCGTCCTCTCTTTTCTGTGTGTAGGTTGCAGGTACGCGGTTGTAATTGAAGATCTGGAATCCTTGTGCAGAGACGAATAGATCCACCTTCATTTCGTGGATTTTTCGGAGCACCGTGTGCACTCCGGGCGCCATCATCCCATCAACTTTCGCTCAAATTTGCAGAACAACATCGTCTTGACATTTTACCGCTAATTTCAGGTCCGTGGCTTCATCCTGTGTCCCTATCTCCATCTACAAGCAAATCTTTCTTACTTTACATGCATTCCTAGTTCAATCTTTCTATCTACATTCTTTACAAAAGAGGGTATCCTTGATGTCTTAACCCTTGAAACTCATTTAGAATCCAGTCTTGCATTGTGTGAGATTGGATCTTGTGGGTTTCAACCCCTCTTTTGAATGTAAAGTCTCTCCTAAGTGAAAACCGTCAACCCTAGTGACCTCCCTTCTCTCTCCTTGGGGGGGGGAACACCTAGGGTTCGATTTTCTGCTTTACATTTTGGTGAACCCAATGTGAACATCCTAATTCCGATTATTCATGATTAGATCTAAAAAATTGGATTCCTTAATTACATTTCCATGTTTGATCTTTTGCAAATTTTAGAGGTTAATTGCATAAAAACCCTAAAATTTTCTTTTTAGCAATTGAGCTTGTGAAATGTTTAATTGTTAATGCTTGTTTCAGATCTACCCTTCTATTGCAAATTGTCAACTCATATTTGTGCTTTAATTCTGAAAATTAAGTGGTTAAGTGTCAAAACCCTAATTTTTAAAACCTTCTTGATTCAACCTTTAACCAATGATTTCACTGATCAAAACACCTCCAAATCAGCTGTAACTTTGGATTCCGCAACAAAATCATAATATCTCTCATCCCTGAAAATTTCAAAAAAAATTGCGAGGACCGTGTGCACCCCAAGCGCCATTGTCCCCGACATTTTTTCCAAAATTTCGGGAGCTAGATCTTACTGTATTTTTCTGCTAAAATCCAGAATCTTGGCTGATTTTATCAATTCTAACACTTTCAAAATTAAAGTCAAAGTTGGTCTAGTGATTGCTTGGATAAAGGCTTATAATCATTCAAAAATTGTTGAAATTGAAATTTGTGTTAAAATTGTGTTTCTTACAATCCTAAATCTGAAAAGTGTGTTGGCATTCATTCGAAATTTCAGTGCTTTATTTAAATTTTTTGCAGTTTGTGACTTTTGAAATTAAATGTTTAATTGCAGCAACTTTGATTTCTGCTTTCAAAATTGAATTTTGCATGAAATTGAGTCAACTTTTAAATTTCAAAGCCTGCATTGCTTTCAGTATTCCCTCTAAAATCATAAAATTCAGAATTTCAGTTTCCCTCTCTTTTTCAAAATTCAAATTTTGCATTTTTCAACAATCTTGGTAGGGTTCAATTTTGAGATTGCAACTTTAATTTGGCCTATCTACAGATCGTAAAATCATTCAATTTTTTCAGATTAGCTTTAAAATCATCATAACTTTCATCCCTGAAAATTTTGAAAAAAGGTGCGAGGACCGTGTGCACTCCGTTCGCCACGGTCCCTGACATTTTTTTCGAAATTTCGGGAGATTTCCTGATTGTATTTAACAACTTAAATCTAGGAGATTGGTTGATTTTATTGAAATTTGCTACCTCTAAAATTCAAAATCTTCTCTCTCTCTTTAGTGCATGAGTTTTACAACAATAAGCCCTACTTACACTATTCCCGTTAGACGAAGCCTTAGAATTAAGTCTTTCCAAGGTGTAATTACCGAGGAGATGGATCCTAATTTGAATGGCCTTTTTAACGAGGACATGGGTAATTCCTCTAATCCTCTTAATGATGAAGAAGCTCTCCATGAGGTTTCTATAGAACAACTTTCGAAATTGGATAACCAATTTGATGATTTTCGACAATGGATGTCTCAAGAATACCCCGATAGTCAAGCTCTTTCATTAATTGAGGGTCTAAAACGTATGGTTCAAAGTGATAAGAATGGAATTGATATTTTGTGTGGTATTGCACACATTGTGGATTCGAATGTGATGCCTATGAAGAGTTGTGCTAAAACTTTAGGTTATACACAACCTCCTACTCAAGTTAATCATTCTATTCCTTTGACAACTATTGCTAGTATACCTACTTTTACATCAAACATAATGACTACTTCAATACAAGACATTCCACCTATGATCACCAGTCATGGGGGCAATCCTTCTTCTTCAATCAACCCTCTTCCTTCATTCAATCCTACTTCTTCATTCATTCCTTCAATGAGTGTTCCTATTTCATCTCCACAAATGAACATGACGCAAGGGGGCAATTCATTTAACCATTCCATTCCTCCTTGTAGTGTTCCTCCTTTCCAATCATCTCCTATGACTAACTATCATAGTGTCCCACCACCTTACTCTCAATCAATACCTTCTTTCAATAACATAATACCTCCATCACAATCTAACACGTCTAATATGAACTCTTCGACTGAAGCGACCATTAACAATCTTACACAAATTGTCTCTTCTTTACAGCAACAAATTGCCTCTATGAATCAATCTAAGTTTAGTGTGCCCACATTTGATGTTGCGAGCCCACTTTCTCTTGACATTGTTCGAGCTATCCCCCCTAAACATGTTGAAATCCCGCAATTGGAGCTTTATAATGGTAAGGGTGATCCTCTAACACATGTTAAGACCTTTCAAACAATATGTACTGATTTTGCTCATGACCAAAGGTTGCTTGCAAAACTGTTTACTAGAACATTAAGAGATAAGGCTCTACAATGGTATTGCTCGTTGCCTTCTTATTCTATTACTTCTTTCCAACAACTTGCAAATGCTTTTATTCAACAATTTCAAAACAATATAAGTCCTAAAGTTACTTTGATTGATTTAATGCATTGTAAACAAGGTGTTAAAGAAAAAGTGACTGATTTCATTGGTAGATATAAGCATTTGTATGCTCAAATTTCCTTTCCAGTACCTGACAACGATATTCAAAGAATCTTTATTTCTAATTTACAAAAAGATATTAGAGAAAAACTTCTATTTTCTGAGTTTACTTCTTTCCAACAGTTGTGCGCAACTCTTCACAATTATCAACTGACTGTGAGTCAAATGGAACAAGCAAATCCTATGGCTCCGAGTGATAAGGGTGATAGTAGTCAACAACCATTTGGGAAGTTTAAACCGAACAGAGAGGTCATTAAATTCAATGAAAACATCATCAACAACAATGTGAATGCAGCATCAGGTGTGCCTCCTATTTCTAAGTTTTTCAAGAAAGAAAGAAAGTTTACTCCTTTGAATGAATCATTGCATAGTATTATGAATAAGTTATTGGAACAAAATGTGCTTACTCTTCCTCCTATAAAGCAAATAGATCCTACAAAGATTAATTCACCCTATTTTGATAACAAATCTTTTTGTCAATTTCACCGTCAACCTGGGCATGATACTGAAAAATGTTTTGCTTTAAAGGGTAAAATTCAAGATTTGATTGATAATAATACTATCTCTGTTTCTGGTGTGAATGATAATGGCAACACATCTGTATCTCCTCCTAACCAAAATCTTAAGATTTTTACTGATCCATTACCTTCTCATACCTCTAATGTGATTGAGACTAATGATTCCTCTTTTTCACCTGATAGTCTTGTGTCTATGACTCCTAATGTGATTAACTTTGTGGAACAACAGAAAATCCCTAAAGAATCTTCCATCACATTTGATTCCAGTGAAACTATCAGGGCACCTGATGGTCCTTTATATATAGTTGCAAAAGTCAAGAATACACCTTGCCGTGGAGTGCTTATTGATCCTTCTTGCATGGTTAATGTCATTATTGAAGAATTTCTTTTTATTTTGCAATTGAATCAAGTGATCTATGACAAAATAAATGTGGTTGTGAAATTATTTGATGCATTTTCTTCTCCTGCACTTGGTTCTATTACATTACCTATTGAGGTCCATAACAAACCCCTTGATGTAGACTTTGCTATTATTCCATCGTCCGAACAATTTCGTGTGAAGCTAGGCTATCCTTGGCTATCTTCCATGAAAGCTATTGCTTCTCCTATTCACAAGTGTTTGAAATTTCCCCATAATGGTGAAGTTGTTGCTGTCAATCATAGTCTCTTTAAACCAGCTGAAAGAACTTCTAGCGTTCCTATTGATTATTTTTGGCCTAAACAATTCCAATCTCTTCCACCGCGGAATGATCATCTTTTCAAATCTTATCAAAAGTGGAAAAAAGATATGATCCTATCTCTAAGTGAACCTAGAACACCCAAACTTGATATTCCTATCGTTCTTGAGAAGGAAGTTCTTCCTTTGAAAGATAAAACTAATGTCTTTCCTCAAGAAGATTCCCAACCCATCCCTATGAATGTGACTATGTCTATATCTAATAAACTTCCTAAAAGTAGACCTATACCTCCTCGTCATGATGGACTTGGTCTCCTTCCTAAACCAAATATTCCTCCTTTATATGGAGCAGTTCCTCCTCCTTCCTCTTATGGAGAGAAGAGACCTTCCTCTTCTCCTATTATTCAACCTAAGAGACCACAACCTAAACACCCAAGTGATAAGGATGAGAAAATTCCTCCTCCTCAATCTTCTCAACTTCCTACTAAGACTAGACGAAATCGTTCTGCACGTGAACGCTGACAAAAGCATCGTCTTAGAGCTCAGGCAGCTGCTTCTCAAACTTTGCAATCCCCAAAAACACCTTCAGCTAGTATTATTCCATTTTTTCCTCAGCCGAAAATTGAGCCAAAATCTCCTAAACATAAGATGGATGATGGTCTTGATCCTGTGCGAGTTAAAGATCCTATTTTTGTAAATCTTGATGATGATATAGATGAAAATGTTATTCGTGATGAAAATGTTACTCTTCTTGCTTCTGATAGTGAGTATGAATATGTTGATGTTGATAACCATTTATCTAACGAATTTTCTAAAGCACTTATCCTAGCTCCTAGACAAGAACAACGTGGCTTGGAACATGAACATAGCCCTTGTTTGGATCTTGTGATAGCTCCATCTACTGTGTTGGATGTTCCTCCTCTAGCGTGTTTCCTGCCTTCCCGAAATATTGATCAGCAAGATCGGGGGGTGGATGACGTGCTAGACTAGTTTCATTAGCATAGTAGACTCTCTCCTCCTCTCTTGATCTCTTTTGTTACTTCTGCTATGTGTTATTCTCATTCTTCTATTTGTTGTCCTTAGTGTTGTCTACTTGAGGATGATGCAAAGCATTGAGATCTCTCTTGGTCTCTCTCATGTTGACTCAAAAGACACATGTGTTCCCTTCTTCTAGGCGACCTTCCTTGATTGGGGAATGAAGAACAATTATGCATACATACATATGATATACATGAATTATCATACAACATACTGACCCCAAGGAAAGCGAAGTCACCTCATGCTTTGTGTTTTGTGTCTATTATCCTTGGGCTTATCTCACACTTGGGGGCTAAATCCTTGTGATAACGTGCTCCTTTCCCTTCTCATTTCTTATATGTATCACTACCTTAAAGAAATCACCCCCGATGAGGCGTGTGCGATCGCTTTAACGTAGGGGGGCATACACCCCGTTCATATCTCTTCAAGATACTTGAAAATCTCTTGGCGAACTTAGCTTTGCCTTGAAAATTTTTGGTATTTTTCTTGCATGACTCATAGTGAGGGAACCTTACTACTGACAGTCATGGTTCTCCCTCGTGATCTTCCCTTTTACTTTGTCAATCAAAGTCGTAAGATCCTTAGTCCACTAGGGGCTTGGTGTATCTTGCCTCCTTGATGTGGTGAAAGTCTTTCAATGTTGTTTCCTTGTACTTTACCGGAAGTATGGGCGTACGCTTATACTCCCACTAAAGTGGGGGCTAAATGTAGCATCCTAAAATTGCGACACTTGCAATTTCGACTGCATTTGGGTCTTCACGATGGCGGCGCAATGTTGAACCTGAATGGAGACCCCGAAACCTATTTATGACATCAAAAACTACATATTTTTGCACCTTGGCCTGATCCTTCCTTGCACCCTGCTGTCCCGGGAGGTGGGACCATGGCGCCCAGCGCCCTGGTCCCTGGCCCTATTTTGGGCCCGATCTCTTGTTGGGCATCAGGTCTTTAAGTTTGGAATTCGGAAAACAATGCTTCTAGGTCGGCCTAAGGTCGGAAAAATTAGTCTCTCAACCCTAATTGACAAGTATATAAACTACTTTTCCTCTCCTAGAAAGGGAGGAAGGAAATAAGCAAGAGCAAGACGTGGAAGTGATATTCAAACATTCAAACATTCAAGCATTCAAGCATTTCTTCAAGCAATTGAGTATTCTAAGTCTCCATTCAAGGCTAGGTGTTGCATTCAAGACAAGGATTCAACCATTGAAGAGGAGATCAGCTACAACATACAAAATACAACATCATTACACCTTCGCATGTAAGAATACAAACATTCTTACAACAAGGTATCAGTACTTGTTTACATTACAAACATTTACATTTACAGCATTCTCATTTCTTGGTTAATTCCAAAACTGGGGTTTGACCTAAAGGCAAACCCCTAATCCCTAACCCCCCAATCTTCCTCTCTTTTCTGTGTGTAGGTTGCAGGTATGCAGCTGTAATTGAAGATCTGGAATCCTTGTGCAGAGACGAACAGATCCACCTTCATTTCGTGGATTTTTCGGAGGACCGTGTGCACTCCGGGCGCCATCATCCCATCAACTTTCACTCAAATTTGCAGAATAGCATCGTCTCGACATTTTACTGCTAATTTCAGGTCCGTGGCTTCAGCCTGTGTCCCTATCTCCATCTACAAGTGAATCTTTCTTACTTTACATGCATTCCTAGTTCAATCTTTCTATCTACATTCTTTACAAAAGAGGGTATCCTTGATGTCTTAAACCTTGAAACTCATTTAGAATCCAGTCTTGCATTGTGTGAGATTGGATCTTGTGGGTTTCAACCCCTCCTTTGAATGTAAAGTCTCTCCTAAGTGAAAACCATCAACCCTAGTGACCTCCCTTCTCTCTCCTTGGGGGGGGGGACACCTAGGGTTCGATTTTCCGCTTTAAAGTAATATATGGCCAAACCCATAAAACTCCAAACCTCAGAAACATTAGTCGACGTTGGCCAATCTACAATGGCTTGGATCTTAGAAAGATCCACAGATACACCTTCTCCTGAAACCACATGACCAAGATAGTTCACCCCAGATTGGAAGAAATCACACTTAGCTAGGTTGCCATAAAGTTGATTCTCCCTCAAGCACTGCAATACCTATCGCAAGTGGCCCTCATGCTCTTCCATAGTTCTCAAATAAATTAAAATATCATCCAAGAACAAAAGGAAGAAACGATCAAGGTAGGTGCAGAAAACCCCATTCATGACGCTCATGAAAATTGAAGGCGCGTTTGTCAACCCAAATGACACCACCGTGAACTCATAGTGACTATAATGGGTATAAAAATTCATCATATGAATGTCTGCATCATGAATACGTAGCTGATGATACCCAGATTTCATATCAATATTAGAGAACACCTTGGCTCCCTTTACTTGATCAAAAAGATTATTAATACGAGGCAATGGATATCGATTCCTGATGGTTACCTTATTTAGCTATCGGTAGTCAATGCATAACCGAAGAGAATCATCCTTCTTCACAAAGATAACTGGTGCACCCCAAGGAGAAACACTAGGATGAATCAACCCCTTGGCCAACAATTCCTCAATTTGTAACTTCAACTCACTCAACTTCTGAGTGGTCGTCCAATATGGTGCTCTCAAAATAAGTTCTTCTCCAGGAACTAAATCAATGAAAAAGTCTATATCTCACTTCGAAGGCATACCAGGAATGTCAATAGGGAACACATCGACATACTCCCGAAGAAGAGGGTGACTATCGAGAGCAACTTCCCTACTTCTCTCCTCATCCATGTCCTAAAGAGAAACTGCAAAAAGTTGGCATCCCTGATGCATACACCGCTTAAGCTTCATAGCGGAGATCATACAAAGTGGTATAGGTCTAGGAATACCAACTATCTCAACTTTCCTACCATGATCATCTGAATACCCCACTGTCTTCTAATGACAATCTACACTAGCACTATGAGATACTAACCAATCCATCCCCAACACAACTCCATAAGACCCCAAAGGAATGACTCAAAAATCTATGGTAGCAAAGGGTCCTAGGTCCAACTCACATCTAGGAATGAAGGAATCTACGGCCACACAAAAAACCAACAGCCAACTCTACTTTCCACCTATCCTCCTGTCTAGCAGACGCAAGTCCACACCACTCCATAATGGAGGAAGATATAAAGGAATCAGAAGCACCTGAATGAAATAATACTGAGATAGATATACCACCAAACACACCTGTAGTCTCGATCATGGTGCTCTTCCTAGTGGTTATCAACCACTGTGAAAACTCTGTGGGATTGACTTGCATCCCCAACTATAGGATCTGATGTTGTCGGTCTCTAACTACCAGTATGTTGTGAACGTTGTGGACAATGTGCAGCTATATGGCCATATTGACCATAGGAGAAACAAGCTCCCTTGTCAAGTCCTCTACCTCTAGTTGGCCCACTGGACTGTTGGAAACTTCCCCTACTAGGAGCCTGAGAAGCACTCTATGAGGATTGTCCCGGGAAAATCTGTCTAGCCCTCTTTCAGTTCCTATCCTTCCTAAATTGAGGATTGCCCCCACACTGACCTTGAAACCGTTTCGGCCTAGACTAAAATTTCTGTTGTAGTTGTTGTTGACCACCCTTAGCGGGTATCTGAAAACTCCTGAAGGGTGCAACAGCCTGGGACTGACTCCCTCTAGATCCAGATCCACTAAAAGGCACACTACCAATCTGAACTCCTGACTAGCCACCATGAGCTCAGGAAAGATTTTGCTCCACTAGCTCGGCTTTCACCATGACTAACTCAACTGTTGTAGGCTTGAAAACTTGCACGCCCCCACTAATACGGTCATTTAGACCTCTCAAGAAGTGCTGGACCAATATTGCCTCATCATTCCCAATGTCGGCCTATTGTTTGATCTCATAGAATCTGTGCTCATATTGGTCCACAGTCATGTCCAATTGGCATACCTCATGAAACTCGTCAACCTGACACTGTCTCCACTGTACTAAGAGAAAACGAGCTTTGAACCTCTCTAGGAACATCTCCCAAGACACTATACTAATGTCCACATTGATCCTCTATTCTTCCAACCTCCACCAAGTAGAAGCAAATTTCCTAAGATGCATAATAGCACACCTCACCTTGGTGTTACTACCATACATATGCATGGCGAAACACCTATCCAATTCAATGAGCCAAGTCTTAGACTCGAGTCTGGTACCCGAACCATCAACAGTGGGAGGATAGGATCTCAAAAAATCCCTCATATGACCCAAAGCAACTGTCTCTTGGTCCACCAGAACCTCTCTCTCTCCTCAAGATCCCGAAGATGAGACTCTCCAAACTAAACATTACCCTGTTGCTCGGCCTCTAGTCCAAGACACATAATTCTTGGTCATAGACTAAGTATCTCTTTCTTGCACCATTCAATATTTTACTTAAAGAGGATACCGGTCTTCCTTCTTGACCTAACACTACTCCTATTCCACTTCCACTAGCATCACAATCAACCTAAAATATTTTGTCCAAAATAGGTAATGTTCACAGTAGATTCTATGCAAGACATTTTAGGTCAAATATTTATGTTTGGCTCTCCTTGTCTAACTTGGAATTTTTCTTTCCTAAGACAAATGCTTATTTTAAGAATTGATCTTTTAGTGATAAAGCATAGCTTTTTGTAAGTAACAATATAATTAGCACTTGTTATATATGTGGGTAGTATGGAATTATAACTCATTTTTAATTTTCACCATGGTTGCTACCAATTTACACATATCTATAACACTTGATGTGAGAAGATTAGGTAAATGCTAACAACTTGATACTGTTTTCATGGATAATAAAATTTTCTTATTTTGATAATTTTGTTTATAAAATGAAGGCTAGAACCTATGTAAGGGTTTTGAGTTTCAAATTTGTTTGCATGAATAGGGATACTTTGGTTCTTGCTAGGCATTTGGGGCAACAAAGGCACTCTATGCTTGCTTATGTATTCACTTCAATGGGGTAAGCTTCAATGAAAGCTTTAATATGTTCATTTTATGTGGGGGTTATTTGTATTGAATTTATGCCTTAGCCTTTCTTGCATCACTGGAATTCAATCTCAAATTAGGTATTCTGTAACACCCCACCAAGAAACCCCGAGGGGAATAAACTAAAACACTAGAAAAGAGTGAAAATATATATATTTTTTAAAACTTTAATAAGTTTAATGATACATTGAGTTAACATAACATTAATTTTACACAACTAAAGACTTAACTTAACACCTAAAGGGTTTCCTGACTTGGTTAACATGGTTTACAACTAACATTACTTAACATTAATTAGTCCAATTAAGTTGATTAAACTTAAAAACATAATTACATTTATCCAAAGGTTAAATCATCCAATAGTCTTAAATATTGATAACATGTCTAAGTTTCATTCATTAGGAACCTATCCATTACATTACATCTAATATTCAAATAAAACATATGCATTAACATATAATTTCCATTCATACATTGTTTGCATCATAAGATAGAATTATATTACATTTCACTAAACCACTAAGTCTCAAAGATCAAATAATGTTTACTTTATAATTTACATCTTGTCATGAAGGCATACATATCAAATTAATTACAACTGACCATCTAAGGTCCATGATATACAAGAATGATCCAAATAACAAATAGGATCCAACTGAATAACAAGACGCTTGAATCCAAGCGCAACTGGAACACCTATGAAGCCAACTCCTGCAAGAAGGAACAAACACACCCGATGGAAAGTGGCACTACCACTCAACCATGTGGCTCAAAAAGAACCACCCCACCGTGCTAGGAGATAGAAATAAGACCCTCTAGAAACCTATAAGGTATGCACACACATGGTCGAAAACACAACATCGAAAAGACTCACATGAAGCATAGACTCGCAGAACATGACCCCACATCTAAATTCAAGTAAAACCAACAAGGCTACACACTAATGATCATAAGGGAAGAGTGTCATCACATAGCTTGGTATGGTTATCCTGGTAGGCCTCCATAAGTCTCAGCCCCCATCTTGGGTTATCCTAGTAACCTCTCCCGAACCCCCGGCCCCATCCAAGTCTCATGTGGACCCAAACAATCCTTTCGTGAGGACAAGAAATATATATATATATATATATATATATATATATATATATATATATATATATATATATATATATATATATATATATATATATATATATATATATATATGTATATATGTATATCTATGTATATATGTATATCTATGTATATATGTATATATGTATATCTATGTATATATGTATATATACATAGATATACATATATGTATATATATGTATATATATGTATATCTATGTACATCTATATATACATATATGTATATATATGTATTTATAGATGTACACATATATACATATATGTATATCTATGTATATATATGTATAGATATATATGTATACATATATATCTATGTATGTATGTATGTATGTATATTATATTTGGAATTTAAAAGATTTGTGAATATAATAATATATTCATGTTTTTGGAAAAAGAAATATAGATTTTTTTTTAAATGTAGATTTTGTTTATGTGTGTGCATGCGCGTGTGCGTGTGTGTGTGTGTGTGCGCGCGCGTGTGTGTATTTGAGTTTTGGCAATGTGATTAAAATGGGTTTTATTAAATAGATTATTTCTGGAACTGTATAAAAATTGGAAACCGTGGTCAATTTTTGTGAAAGAGAAAAGTATTGTATTCTAGATCAGCGAAGATGCTTAATTTAATTGACTGTATTCACATTTAATTTTGAACTGCAAGTCCTTAGTTTAATGTATTAGATGCTTTCATGTGGTTGTTTTCATTGGTCGGTAATGTCACTTGGCTGAGATTTGTCAGTTAGTTTAACATTGTGCAAGGGCTTTTTTGACCAAGTGGTTTTCTATTGTTTTGAACTCCATGTGCAATTTCATGTTTATATCTTGGTTTTGGAGTTCGTTGGGATATTTTTGGTTTAGTGTCATAAGGGAGAGTGGCTTTCGAGTGGGGGTTGTGCCCAAAGTGGTTAGCAGGATAATACATCGAAAGTTTGTATAAGGAAGTGATAACTTAATAATATATTAGGGGGTTTGGTAGATGAAACACTAAGTAAGATAATTATGCCTCACTCATGGTTGAGTGCTAGTACAAACTCAAGATGTAGTGAGCATGATTGGAATGGAAAACCAACAACCTTGTCCTCATGAAAGGATTATTTGGGTCCACATGAGACTTGGATGGGGTTGGGGGTTCATGAGAGGTTACCAGGATAACCCAGGATGGGGTCTGAGAGCTATGGAGGCCTGCTAGGATAACCATGGGGACAATTAATAATGAGTTAGAATTCCATACTACCTACATATATAACAAGTGATAATTTTATTGTTGCTTACAAAAAGCTATGCTTTCTCACTAAAAGATCAATTCTTAAAATGAGCATTTGTCTTAGGAAAGAAAAATTTCAAGTTAGACAAGGAGAGCCAAACATAAATATGCTGACCTAAAATGTCTTGCATAGAATCTAGTGTGCACAATACCTATTTTGGACAAAATATTTTAGGTTGATTGTGATGCTAGTGGAAGTGCAATAGGAGTAGTGTTAGGTCAATAAGGAATACTGGTAGCCTCTTTAAGTAAAAAATTGAATGATGCAAGAAAGAGATACTTAGTCTATGACCAAGAATTTTGTGTCATAATCCAAGCCTTAAAGAAGTGGAGACATTATCTGATATTGAAGGAATTTGTGTTGTACAGTAACTATCAAACCTTATAGTATTAAAGTAGTAAAAAAATAAAAAATTAGAGAAACATGATAAGGATAGAGTTCATGTCTCTTACACATTTGTGTTGAAGTATATAAGTGGAAAATAAATAAACTTCAGATGCATTGAGCAAAAGGCAAAGCCTATTTATAAAGGAGGATAGGAGTGATCTAGGATTTGAAGAACTCAAACACATGTATAAGGATGAATTAAATTTTATGAAATATTGGAAAGAAAGTAGTGCACTAGTTTTAATAGACAAGATTAAGTGGGTGGATTGTTTTATTTAGGATGACATGTTATTCAAAGGGAAGCAATTGTGTATTCCTAGGAGTTCAATGAGCGAGAACTTTGAAAAAAGGGGGTAAAGATTTATTTAGAAACAATAGAATTACAAAAAACAGGCCTTAGGCCCACCAAGACAACAACAAAAACTAAAAGGATCCTAAAAGAACCACCAGCACCACCACTACAAAGTCCAATGACCATAGCAATAGATCCAACCGTCAGATTTTCAATGATAATACCTTTTCGAAAAGCCCTTAGAAAGATGTCATTGCAAAAAGTAGAGACAAAGGCTAACTACTTTGGAATTATACAAAAAACTAGGCTCATTCGGAGCCTCGAAGGGCCTCAAAAATGACAATGAAAAAGAAACAAACATAAAAGGGAAATTGATCCTACACCACTGGGTGCTCTTGCATCATCCTGTCTTCAAGCATTAACTTGTCTAAAGTTTCAAGATAATCACAAGGTATACCATCCCTTCCATTAAAATTCCAACCATCAACATGCTCTGAAGCCCACTTGGCCAAACAATCAACCACTCTATTCCACTCCCTGGGAATATGACAAAAGGATACAAATTCTAATGTATTACACATTTGTAAAATCTGTCTGACCACATAAGCTAATTGCCAACTCACATCATTTAAATTTTGTTTGTTCAACATGTCCACAACAATCTGAGAATCTGACTCATAAATAATCTTCCTCCATCCTAAAGAATAGCCTCTCTCAACAACAATCTTAATAGCTAGGGCCTCCATAAGATTGTTAGAGTGCTGCCCAATATAAATAGAGATTAAAAAAACTACACAACCATCATCACCTCTACCTATACCTCCAATACCTGCATGTCTAGGATTCCCACAGGAAGAGCCATCAGTATTAATTTTTAAGATTCCCATAGGAGGGGGAATCCACCTTCCATCTCTACTTATCCGTTTCTTTGCATGACGATATCTATTTCTAGCAACACAATCCATTTTAATGTTTTCCAATTGCAGATTCCTTACAATAACATAATCACCCGGATCAACATTTTCAGACAAATTGCACTTAGCCGAGATTGTCTCTTGAAGCCTATTAACTATCTTTTGCCATAGCTGAGGACTCCCTATATGTGAATTGCAAAATACCCTCCGATTCCTTTCCAGCCATAAATTCCAGATAATAAGAGTTGGCCCAATAGCCCAGGCCACTTGAAGAAAATAGGTCTTTGTTGGGGGTCTTCCCAAGCTATCCCAAAATTCAATTAAGGAAGTAGCATGAAAACAAGAATGTTGCCAAGCCTCCCACCACTTGTGCCAAATATCCCTAGAGAAAGGGCATAGAAAAAACAAGTGGGAGCAGTCTTCCTCATTATGCATACAAATATAATAGATAGATGGTCCCTGGAAGCCTCTCTTACGAAGATTCTCCCACGTGAAGCATTTCCTCTCAGCAACCAACCATATATTACATTTCGGCCAAGAGAAGCTATTCCAAACCTTCTTCCACCAAGGAACATCCGTCAGACCATGCAATTGCCTATCAAGCTGAGCATAACCTTCAACAATAGAAAACTTGCCTTTTGGATTAGGACCACAAGCCAGAATATCTCTCTCCTTGAGGGAACTACATAACCTACCCTCCAAGATATTAACCAACACCACACGATCTTCATTTGAACCACCCAAGGGCCATTCAAGAGGATCCTTCCAACAAGTCACCTCAACCTGTCCAATGCACCTCACCATTTTAAAATTCTCCACCTTAACCCATCCAACATCAGTGAAAATGTTGGAAAGAGGTTGAAGATGTGGATAACTGGACAGAATAGGAGGGTGACCATCCCAAGAGTCCTGCCAAAAAAGATCTTCAGAGCCTCTATTATAAATCCAGAAAAGGCCATCTTTAATAAGTTGGGCACCTTTTTTAAGAGTATCCCAAATACAAGAGCTTCTACCCACTAAACTAAGACGAGGCACCTCATGATCATTAGCACCAGGGAGATACATGTGGGTTAAAATCTTGGCCCAGTCCCGATCCTGACTATTACACCACCTCCAATACAGCTTAGCCACCAAGGCCTTGCTAACCAAAGCAATAGATCTGAGGCCAAGACCCCCATCATGTCTCGGTCTACAAATAGAGTCCCATTTAACTAAACTCCACTTAGAAGAAAGAAAATTACCAGACCAAAGAAATTGATGAGAAAGAGCATCAAACTCTCTCACAAAGCTGGAGAGGGGAGCCTACACAAAACACCTATAAATGGGAAGTGCTTGCACCACAGTCTTCAGAAGGATCACTCTTCCAACAGAGGATAACCACCTGTAAGTCCAATGATTAACCTTACAATGAAATTTATCCAAAATTCCTTGCCAAAAATCTTCACGTTGAACACCCAAATCTAAAGGAATCTTGAGGTACAACAAAGGAAGAGACCCCGTTTGAAATCTGAGGATCCTGGCAATCCTATTCTGAATAAGCCGAGGGGTATTAAAGAAATATATGGATGATTTATCTTCATTAATTTTCTGACTTGAGGCTTTGCAATAGATATCCAAAGCTCTCCTTAAATTCACTGCCTCATTGATTCTGGCCCTTCCCATCAAACCTGTGTCATCCACAAACTAAATATAGGAGTAGGGAGGTAGAGCACTACTCCAACTCTAGCCTTGAATAAGACCATGTCTCACCTGGGAAGTAAGAAATCTGCCAAGACCTTCAGCCATGAGAATAAATAAATAGGGAGATAAAGGGTCCCCTTGCCGAAGCCCCCGCGAAGCACTAAACAATTCTGAGGGTTCCCCATTAATAAGAACCGAGAAAGATGTAGAAGTCACAAAACTATGAACCCAATTCACCACTCTTCTCCAAAATCAAAAGCCAAAAGGATCTTCTATAAGAAATCCCAACTCAACCTATCATAAGCTTTGGCCATGTCAAGTTTAATAAACATAGCCTTCTCCTTGGAGGAAGCCATCGAACTAATAGCCTCCATTGCTATCACAACTCCATCAAGGATCTGTCTTCCGTTAATGAAACCACCTTGCTCCTTAGAAACCAAAGAGAAGAGGAGAGGTTTGATTCATTCAACAATCAATTTAGTGATTATCTTGTACTGATCCAAGCTATTAGCCCCCTCCTTCTTAGGAATGAGAGCCAAGAAGGTAGAATTCATAGATTTGAGCATTTGCTTATTCCTATGAGATTCTTGAACCACATCTAGATGATCATAGTTTATAATCTCCCAAAATTCTTGAAAAAACTCAATAGGAAACCCGTCAGGGCCAAGAGCCTTACCTTTTTTCATTTGAAACACAACCCCCTCAAGTTCAGACAACAAAATGGGGCGCAAGAGAGCATCATTGATTTCAATAGAGATAAGAGGGGGAATACAGTTCAGGATGGCCCTCTCTTCCACCATAGCTTTGGGATCCTCTTTGGTAAACAAATTAGAAAAATAACTAACAACTTCCATAGCAATTTCTTCTTTAGATGAAAGATGAACCCCTTCTGAAGAAATGAGAGAGGTAATAGAGTTACCATACCTACGAGCCTTAACATAATTATGAAAAAAAATAGTGTTTCTATCACCTTCTTGGAGCCAATCCACACGAGACTTTTGTTTCTAGAAAATCTCCTCAAGAAACTCCCACTCTTCTAAGTCCTTTAGAGCAAGGGACTCAGCCATACTGAGCTCCATAGTCATCCCTTGATCCCTAATTTGACATGTAGCCTCATCCATCTTGGATTGAGCTGCCATCTTGTGTCTATGCAAGTTCCCAAAACATTGTTTATTCCACCTCCTCAACCTATATTTTACATGTTATAATCTCTTCCCAGAGGAGTACATAGCTCGCCCGTGGGCAGGCACCCCTTCTTACGACCAATCAACCATAAGATCCCTCAATGACTGATCTTTAAGCCACATCAATTGAAATTTGAAAGAGGGATTTTTGGAGGTTCTAAAAGATGTAATAGAAATCTTAATAGGCCAATGATCAGAACCCCTCCAATCAAGAATTTGTGAACTGGTGGACCACCTATCATGCACCAAAAAGTAGGAAACCAAAAATCTATCAGGCGTTTCAAAGATAGCCTCAACACCACTCCTCCTATTATTCCATGTAAAGACACCATTAATTGGCTTCACATCAATGAGATTCAAGAGACCAATATTATCTCTGAGTAAATTTGAGGAAGGATCAAGCCTGAATAACCCACCTCGCTTTTCCTCCAAACTAGTAACAACATTAAAATCTCCAGCCAAAATCTAGGGGAGAAAAGGATCCTAAGCCTAAACAAAATTGATGTGAGCCCAAAGATGAGACTTACCCACAAGATCAGTAGGAGCATAAATATTAGAGAAGAGGCATATTTCTCCTATCTCACAGCTAGAAGCGACCATAGAAATGGAAGACCTGCTAGAAAACCACCACAAAAGGGAAAACTTTCCTTGGGTTCTAGAAGCAAGTAACCCCCCCTGAACTACCATGAGAGATCACTCCCTGCCAAAGGCCCTGGGACCAGACACACAAAGAACAACTAGCCAAACCATCCACTGAAAGCTTGGTTTCCTAAATAAAAACAACATCAGGAGACTCAGAGTCAATTAATCTACGAACAACCTTTTGTCTAGGGGTGTTGTTCAACTCCCTTACATTCCATGAGAGCACAATCATTTATGTGGTTGAGAGAAGTGAGAATCAATGGGCTTCACAGACCCCGACTCAACCAAAGTATCACCAATAAGCTTAACCTTTTCCTGATCTGTTTTTCGTCCACTCCTTAAAGGTTTGTCTAAAGAACCCCTTTTGAGGATCTTCTGCTGCAAACCTAAAATAGGTGGGGTTTTGTTACTCTTCACTAAACTTGAGGCCACTATAGTGGAAGGAGGAGTAGAAGCCATAACCACTATACCTTCAGGGACCTGTGACTCACTAAGATCTTTGTTGTCCTACACATGGGAAGGCAAATCTGTAACCATTTGAACATAATGTTGATTCTCCAAAGATAGGACCCGACCCTCTTTCTTGGAATCCCCATCTAGCACCTCATGCTGAAATTGGGCACCCAAGGACATTTCAATTGGAACTCCTTCCTCTTGGACCAAATCCTCTAGAACCTCAAACCTATTTAGGGTGACATCATTTTGCCTATCCAACCAGGTTCTCTTCTTTCCCTTGTCTTTATTTTGAGGTTTCACAAGAATGAAGCCATCTTTATCAGCAGGACCATTAGGCAAAGGGGCTTTCCCCTTATCTTCCCCCATAACAGAGTGAGGAGGATTAGAAACAACTGGTTTAGAAGATTTATTTCTGGGACATCTTTGTTGTAAATGACCACATTCATGACAAATTCTGCATCTAAATGGTAGGGTCTCATAGTCCAACTATTGGATCCAAGAAGATGTCCCCAAACAGATTTACATAGAGTCTGTTAAAGGATTATTTAAATCAACTTCTACACATATACAAGCGTAGGAAATTACCTTTTGATCTTGAGTTTGTGAAACCGAACCCACAGGTTTACCAAGAAGCAGTGAAATTGAGTAAAGAATATCTTCTCTCCAGAACTCTAGCGAAAGCCTCGACAATCAAATCCACAAGGGCACATGAGAGGGAAGCTCCTCAGCAAAATTAAAGCCAATATGCCAGGGTTTGATAAAGAGTCCCACCTAGTTGAAAAAATAAGGGCCACCCTCAAAAGCCTTGTTCCTGTCTGCCAGGTTGGAAAAAATAACTGGAAAATAGTTATTGGCTGCCATAAGTAGCTCCATGTCTCCTTCAGGATTCCAGACACGACGTGCCCAAGACTCTAAAACAGGTATAGAGAGGCGAAGACTGATGAATTTGCATATGAGAGAATGGTTGCACCAATATTCAATATCCTCTGAAATTTTCTCAGGTTGAATAACTAGAACTAGATGATCTTGGGATCTCTCCAAACAACCATTCACCTTTTTCATGCAAAAAGGATCTTTCAAAGAAGAAACGTCTGCCCCTAATTGGGAATGACCAATGTGTACCTTTCCACATGCATGCGTCAAATGTGATGGATCCGCCATATCCAGATCTCCAGAGACCATCTAAGAAGAGGATACTCCTCTATTCTTCATGGATCCGAAGAAAATACCAAAAGAATAAAAAGAAGAGGGGCGGAAAACCCAACCCCACAAACCCCAATGACAACCCAAAGTAGAAGAAACAAAAAAGGGTTGGAAAAAATCCCTGCGACAGCCCAAAAAACTCGACCACGGGCAAGCAAAAATTGACCCCCAGTAAGCAAGAACCCCCCCCAACCCCAGGAACAAAGCAAGAAGAATGCATGTCACAAGCTAGGGTACTTCGGCCCTAGCATGACACCCACACACATGCAGAGCCATCTCTGATTAGTCTTTTTCATACCAACTATTATTATTGTTATCAATGAGCGAGAACTTGATCAAGGAGAGATATGGTAGTTGTTTAGAAGAACACATTAGTGTAGATAAGATAGTGGATTTGATGAGTGAACATTAGTTTTGACCTCAAATATATAAGGATGAAAATAAATTTGATCAAGAGTATAGGACATGTCAAGTTGCCAAAAGGAGTTAGAATATTAGATTGTATCAACCTCTAACAGTACCTAAAAGACCTTGAGAGAAAATCAACATGGATTTTGTATTGAAATTGCCAAAAACACAAAGAGGGTGTGATTCTATATTTGTGGTAGTAGACAAAGATGGTGCATTTTATTACTTGTAAAAAGACACTGACGATATTGTACATATTGTTGACTTACTTTTTAGAGAGATTGTGAGATTGCATGGATTATCATGAAGCATAGTCTTAGACAAGGAAACAATGTTCATAGGATATGTTTTTTAAATATTATGGAGGAATATGAAGACCAACCTAAAATTTAGTTTAAAATTTCACCCATAGATTGGTGGACAAGTAAAAGTGGTAAATAAAATCTTGGGCAATTTGTTGTAATGCTTAGTGGGAGACAAGCCAAGAAATTGGGATATAATTATATTGCAGCTAAATTTTACATACAAGAACTCAGTAAATAGAAGTATAAGAAACCTTTTGATGTTATAATTGGATTACAACTCTGAGGAGCAATAAAACTCAAAGACATCAGTAGGGAGAACAAAATAAAAGAAAAAGTAGAAAAAAATGTAAGATACATGGAAATGGTACACAATAAGGTTAGGGAACACTTGGAAATAATTAACAATAGATATAAAGAAGGGGTAGATGAAATAAAAAGTATAAATAATTTTTTGTTTGGGACTAAGTTGTTGGATTTTGCCAAG
Organism: Cryptomeria japonica; assembly: GCF_030272615.1. Classification (NCBI taxonomy): domain Eukaryota; kingdom Viridiplantae; phylum Streptophyta; class Pinopsida; order Cupressales; family Cupressaceae; genus Cryptomeria; species Cryptomeria japonica. Next base: position 668,993,537 of record NC_081408.1, on the reverse strand, counting down.
ATCAAGAGGTCAATGAAATGTACAAGATAGAGACACAATATAGGACAAGAATAAACTGTATTCCCATCAATAGAAAATGATCAATAATTGTTACATACAATGTAGATGAGCCTGCTTATATAGGCAAGGCTAGGGATATGTATGAGCACACAAATATGACATGTGGCTCAATAAGAAACAAGGGTAGGTAGGAAATAGGTGTGGGTAGGTAGGAGAAATAATATAATATTCCACATGAGGTGGATCACCCACCGAAGGTGGAATTATCACTCCACAATAAGTGGATATGATAGTGTAATAACAAGATCAACACCATAAGAGGTGGAATTTCTCCTACACACACTATCCCAATGTGGCACAAACACCCAAGTGTCTCATATCCAAACTACTATGAAATGCATTATCCTAAGTAAACTTAAGTAAGTGTAATAATATCCATGATGAATAATTATTTACACCAACACCCCCCCTTAAGTGCAACTTAGGGGAATGCACTTAAGTCTACAATGCAACTAAGCAATGCAAGATGGGTCCCGGCTACGAGGCCATGTTAGGTACCCATGAACAAATGCAAATGCATGCAAACCAATGCAATGAAATCTCTCACAAAGTGGGGAAAGAGAGAAAAACCCAATGGGAAAAAACCCTCCCCCAAAAGAGAGATGAAAGCTATACAAGAGAACTCTCATAGAAGAATGTGAGGAACAAAACCCCATGTGAGGAAAAAGTCCCCCCCATATGAGAGAAGAAGAGAAGTCAAACTGTGATCCTCCCTCAATGAAGAATCTGCACCAATGATAGAAGCTTGATGTATGAAGAAACTGCTCCACGAACGTCGAACAACATTCCTCCCCTTAGGAAGAAACAAAACCAAAGGTGTATACATGAAGTCTCCCCAATCATGAAGGGAAGAGGTATGAAGAAAACTCATGATGAAAGGAATCTCTGAAAATTGCTCAAGTGTCCCCATGTCGATGCTGAAAGATACCCCCTCCAAAGGTGGTAAACTGTGCCACACTGCTGAAAAAGGCACTCCAAGATCTAGTGGAGATGGATGTAGAACATGTCCCAAAGACTCATGTGTCTCCTCAAAACACAAAGAGACCTCCTCCAACTGCTGTACATAAGTATCCACAATCATGTCAACCTCGAAAGAATGATCATGTAGAGAATGAACAAGAGGGTCAGAGTGTGCCCTTGCAACAATCGAAGAAGGATCATCTTCATCAAAGAGAAGATGAATGTCATCAATGATGTCTCCCAAATCTGCAATGTAGGATTCCACAAACAAACCTGCAATATCTGTCATGTAATCATCCCATGAATCTGAAGCTAGAAGACAATGTATATCCTGCTGCATTGAATCACATGAAGGCAAAACTGTTGCACTATCTGCATCATCAGGTGCAATAGGTGATGTGATATCAATATGAGGAGATGAAATACAAGACTCAAGAACTGGGTTACATGTGAGAATCCCCATGTTCAAGTGTCCAAAGTTCTCCTCAAAATCTGAACCATCACAAGAAGTGTGATCATAATGTGTAGAATCATCAAATGTGAAATCATCATCATCAACAAAATCTGAAAAGGAGTATAACCGAGATGCATGATCAACCACCCCAGTCGCAATGATAGCTCTAGTCTCCATGTCTCTAATAAAAACTGAGTCAGGTGTGAACTCCACAACTCTCTTAGTTGTGCCATGTGTGATTTGATAGATAGAAAGGAGATTGTTTGTCAAGTGGGGTACACACAACACATCATTGAAGGAGTTATCCCCAATGTCAATAGATCCTTTCCCAATCACATCCATGTATGTATGATTGCCCATCAAAATCTGAGGCACGGTGCAAGGCTCAAATGTAGAGAACATAGACTGCGAAGATGCCATATGATGAGAAGCCCCTGAATCTAGAAGCCATCTCTTTGAATCATGACTGATAGTAGCACATAGAGCTTTTCCTTTTCTTGTTCCAAAAGAGTGAGTCTTTCCACTTGTAGAAGCCATGAATGCTTGCCCTTTTCCTTTTGAATGTGAGGAAGTGGAAGTTGATGAATCATCCTTCTTGTAGACTTTAGGCAAATCAATGTTATGCTTTTTGATGATATGTGTGAGCTCATCAATCTTCTTAGAATGGCAATGATGCTGCTCATGACCAATCTTTTTACAATAAGCACAAGTAGGTCTCTCTCTCTTTGGTGAATTATCTCTCTTGGAAGAGGATGAATCTCCTTGTTGTGGAGAAGATGGTGCTTTTTCTTTAGGCTTTGATTGCCATTTCTTCTTGTTTGAGTTGTCCTTTCCTTGATTTCCTTTGTTCCCTTGATTTGCCACTAATGCTTGAGACTTAGAAGCCTTAAGAATGCCCATGCTTATCAACTTAGTTTGTTCCATCATCAACATTTCATTGAAAGCATCAAATGTAGGCATTATGTAGCTTGAACCCATTGTCATCCTATGGGTTTGGAAACTAGAAACAAATGCTGCATATTCTTGTGGAAGCTTCCCTATCAAGTTGAATATCAATTGAGTATCCTTCTTATCAATGCCACAATCTTTGAGTTGTGCCCTCAACTCATTTGCCTTAGTGACATAATCTTGTATAGTATCAAAGTTCTTGGGATCTAACATGGTGAGATCACTATCAATTTGATATCCCCTAATCTCATCAACTTGACCATACAAGTCTTGAAACTTTTGCCAAGCATCCTTGATTAGAGTACACTTCTCAATATGAAAAATGAGATCCTTTGATACATACTTTCTTAAGGTACCAATTGCCATGATATTTTTAGTGAGCCAATCTAAGTGACCAACTGGATCAGCCTTAGGATCAACTGGAGCAACAATAGTTCCATCAATGTAATGAGTGAGTCCTTTTTCCATAAGTTTACTCCATGCATCAGTTTTCCAAGTAGCATAGTTATGTGGAGTTAAGAGACGAAACTTAGAAGAACCCATAGCAGCAAAAAGGAAGGAACACAAGAGCACAAAAGCACAAGAGACACCCCCCAAATTCAATCAATCAAAGTACCCCCCCTAAAGTGATGATTTTGGCACTTTATACTTAGTGCGATTACAATGAGCCACTTGCAAGACAAGACAAAGTGGACTTATGATGCAAATTTTACAACTTCTCAAATGAGATACAAGAGACTTCAATCAATAGTGCAATGAATCTAACTGAGATTCAAGCAAATATACAAGTACCAAGAGAGCCAAAAATGGCCAAGATCTAAAAGTACAATTTCTACTTACAATGGCATCAATCTGATAGCATCAAGTGAAAGTAGATGAAAAAATACGCACTTTAAAAAAAAACGGCACCTAAAAGGGAGGTCGTATGACCCCAAACGAAGCCTCTGAAGTTGCAAAAACAGGGATTACTCAGGTACAGTCACCAAAAACTGCATTTTCTGAAAAATTTGTGCATCAAAATCAAAAAAATTCTTCACCACTGCGGAGAGCACGAAATTCTAGCCCATTTCAAAAAAAATTGCACCCAAAAAGGAGCAAAAATGAGCAAGTTATGGCCATTTGAAGTTGAACTGCAAAATCAAAAATGCAAATGAGAGGGGGTCCAAAAAAATTTCAAACCCTGCTGATGTGGCGCTGACATCAGCAATTCACTGGGTTAAATTTGACGGCCGTATGACCGTCGCAAAAACTTCGCCCTCTGCTGACTGGATGTCCGTACTGTACTGACAGATTACATGGCAGGCTGATTGTGTATTCCGTACTGTACGGAATTGCTAACTGGGCGAGCTGATTTGGCAGATGATGTGGCGTCCGTACGGAATCTGACTGTATGTACGGAAATGCTGACTGGGTAAAGTTTCTATCACGGGCCAGTGGCCGCCTGCCACGTGGCGGGCGCGGTCCTCCGGGTTCATGGACTGCTGACGATGGAGGCGGGCGCGGAGGCCGGAGCGGAGGGAGCCGAGGCCTCTGGGCGAAGCAGGGAGGACGCTGGAGTCTGTAGCTGGTGGCGGGAAGCGGGGGCGGAGCCGAGAGCGGAAGCCGGGGTGGAGCCGGGAGCGGAAGAACTCGTCGCGGCAGGCAGGGTACGGGCGGCGTCGTCTGGAGCTGCAGACAGGTACATGAGCAGTACAAGCGGCGTAGACCTGCGACCTGCGGAAAGGTACGGGCGCGGGGTACGGGGGTCTGCGGACCCCCAAACAGAAATTTTTTTTTTTTTTTTTTTTTTTGCTTTTTCAATTTTTTTGCTTTCGAATTTTTTTTCAATTTTTTTGATTTTTTAATTTTTCAAAACAATTTTTCAGAAAAAAACGAAATTTTTTTTTTCCGAAAATATATAAAATATTTTCGAAAATCCGTACGATATAAGCAAAATTGGGGAAAAAATTTTTCTCACCAAAATAGGCCGAATTTATAACCAAAATTCATGGAAATGACCTTCTGGACGCAATGGAGAGGTCGGATCTGGTCTAGGACGCCTCCAAAAGATGCTGCTCCTCAGATCTACCTCTTGATGTCGCAATAATGCCTCTTCAAGACGAATCAATGAAGCCCCAATTACTCTGATACCATGTTGGATTTTGCCAAGATCAAGAGGTCAATGAAATGTACAAGATAGAGACACAATATAGGACAAGAATAAACTGTATTCTCATCAATAGAAAATGATCAATAATTGTTACATACAATGTAGATGAGCCTGCTTATATAGGCAAAGCTAGGGACATGTATGAGCACACAAATATGACATGTGGCTCAATAAGAAACAAGGGTAGGTAGGAAATAGGTGTGGGTAGGTAGGAGAAATAATATAATATTCCACATGAGGTGGATCACCCACCGAAGGTGGAATTATCACTCCACAATAAGTGGATATAATAGTGTAATAACAAGATCAACACCATAAGAGGTGGAATTTCTCCTACACACACTATCCCAATGTAGCACAAACACCCAAGTGTCTCATATCCAAACTACTATGAAATGCATTATCCTAAGTAAACTTAAGTAAGTGTAATAATATCCATGATGAATAATTATTTACACCAACAGAAGTTATGGTATATCTTAGAAAATAATTTTTCAGTAGGCACACATAACAAGTTGAAGATGATGAAGTTGCTGGCAATTGAAACTCATCCAATAGTCACCTTCTGTGGTGAATTGCATTTTTGGGTTGTCATTGATGGCAACTCATCTTCAGGAGATGGTATCTCTTCATCTAGATTCATCACTTTATCATTTTCTCTAGTTAAGGCCAAGTGGTATACACCCTATGGTTTACACTTGTTAACCAGTTATTCTTGGTACCGATAATTCATATTATGGGACCCGATTAAGCCATTTGAGTAATTGAAGGTAGCGTGCCATGCCAACATCAAATAAGATCATCAGGATAATATGTAATATACTTTATGATCCAAGAGGAAGCCGATAGGTTTATTTTTCATTGTGAAGGCTGACATGATGAACAAGTTATAAGGGTATATAAGAGAGATCACTTAGCGATGGATGATATACATTCACATGATATGATTTGAGATGTGAAATAGTCAGAGATTGATAGTGTGTGAATTGATGAGCGATTGATAGTATATGTGCACAATTGGACGTGCGTAGTCCTAACCGATAGCAGAACAAATTATCAGTATCACCGGTTCAGTTGAGGATCTCAGAGCTACAACCGAAACTTATCCAGCATAGTCAAATGCATCATTTAAGTTCAATTTTGTTATAAATCACTTTGTAATGATTCGTAAGTGAGTGAGACTTCCATATATGTGTATTTGAGTAGTGAAATCTAGGCAGTAAGCCTGTATGCATGTGCATACCCCTCTATGTAATATTTTTATACCTTGATCAAGTATATAGATATTGTGGGTACCAGCCCCACCATGGTTTTTCCCTTTATAGGTTTTTCCACATATAAATATTGGTGTTATGGTATTTCTTCTTGTGTTCATTTGTTTATGAACTTCAATTTTATATTCTGTCATCCGGTTGATCAACAATAAGTTCAGAAATTCTTATACCTATAGAACAGTGATTCATCCCCCCCTCTTTGTGTTCTTTGATTCCAACAAAATTTTAGTCCATGTAAGATTCTTAGGAAGTTTGATTCAAGAAACACATATAGGGATGAGTTATAGGAAACACTTGGTATATTATCTATATTCAACATTGTATAACTCCATTAGTACCATGAAGGATAGTCAGGTGGCAACACTATTGGAATTTTCTTACAAAGAATAACTACCACATTAATCAATGGAACAAATAGAGAAAATTTTGAATAGAAAAATTAGACGTATTACCAAAAATAAGTAGTATTGAGAATACTTATTAAAATAGAAAGGAATACCAATAGAAGACTTATCATGGTTTTCACAAGTTGAGGTGAAGCATTCTAGATTTCCTCCTGAACTGACAAAGTGTGGGAAATGCTTTTTAAACAATCCCATACGTTTGATGTAGAATTATCCCAGAGAAACCTATCACATTTCATTGTAAAATATCATTATGGATTACACCACAAAAATATAGCTCTACAATAGATCATGAACATCACATTCAAATCTCAAGAGTTTTAAATCAAATTGCAAGATCACAATTTAGGATAGGTAGCACCTAGTTCATCTAGTGAGGTTTGTGGAACCTTTTTGTGCCTTGTGAATTTTATAGCCCAACACATCCAAAGAAAATAAGAGACCAAAGAAACTCTCAACTAGAACCACATGAATTTTCTTCAACGCCCAATACTTCAACAAATTTTGGTTGACCTATACGTTATATTGGACATCAAGATATGGAAAATCTTCTGGTTGACACAAGTCATTCCTAAAGATTGGAGATGATATATAATCACATATGGAATTTATATTTAGGGAAGTTAATTGAATATCTAATCAAGACCCAATCTTAAGAGGATAGTGCTATAGTAGAGTGATAATAATTGTTATTGTTATAACTTGCATGTAAGGATTTAATAAACTTATTGTGGCTTGTGAGATAATTTGTAGTCACAATCTACAAGTGACAGTCAATGAGTCGATTGTAATAATTTCATTTTATTGAATCAATAATAAGTTGCATTACTATTTTGAATCTATTTCATTGTGTTAACTCCAAGTTACATGGCCAAATAGTCCTTCTTTGGGTTCTCCACTTGTGATTGCACCAACCAGTAACTTTAGGGAATTTTCTCTAATAATTATCTTTTCCCAATCTCTAACCTATGATTAATTCTTATTAACATCAAACAATGTATCATATCAACCAATTAACCCATTTGCCTATTGCAAAAAAATGAAATCATGCCAATTTAATAATAAAAGACCTTTTAATTTGACAACCAATTAGGCATAAGGATAATTTAGTTGCTACGAAAAAAATGTTTATGTGTGTGTTTTTGACCTCCATGAATTGTAAGAATTTAGTTATAAAAATTAAGTAGTTAAACTACTTTATGATCAAGACACTACCTTATATATATGTTGAATTAATTATTTAGAATATTTTAAAATATAATATTACAAATTAGTTTACAAATACAATTATTAAGAAAATAGACTAATATATATTTAAACAAGTGCCACATAGTGGCCAGTACTTGCCTTGTTAATTTGTAGTTGAAATAGTAATTTATTAATTTTAATTAATATATTGTTTAATTTAATTTAATTTATTTTATATTATTTATCTTTCTTATTATTTTTTTTATTTTATAAAAGTGGGCATATGCCACTAAACTATATTTTATTAATATTGAAAATTATTTTTTGTTTACAACAAGTTCAAAGGGCATACCGGCAGGAAAGAACTCGTAAGAAAACCTTCGGTTGCAGCCTTAAAATGCAAAAATTTAAATACCCGATTGTCCCAATTACATAATCATATTGTAAACGCCCACCCATTACATGGCTTTATAGATATACATATAAATGTCCAGACGCCAACCAAAAAATGAGAGAGAACCACACATCCTCAATAGGGCATGCAACCATGAAATTTGATTTGTAGAAGCAGACTCATAGCAAATGACTAGGCCACATCAAAGCCTCTCAAGCTCGCAAAAAATTCAAACAATTCAATAGTTAAAAACCTGCATCAAAAAGATATTAACCAACAGATACCTGCATAAAGTAATTAAGTCAAAATCCAAGAGCTTGAGCTCTCATCAAGAGGCTCCCTGTCCTCGCTCGAAGGAGGGACAATTTGCAAGGGGAATGCCAGCCATGGAGGTGCTGAAGCCAAAAAGCCAAAAGAGAGCAGTGAATGTAAACCCATAAGCACAACCAATGCCTTATCCACAAACTGAGAAGGAACCCAATCGAGTAAAATTTCAATTGATTTCAAAGTATCCCCCAATCTATCACATATTAAACCCATTCTCAATTTAAATAATAATTCCCCACACCTCCCATTGCCCAAAAGATCAAAATGAGGAAGAAAGCCCCCATAATAAAAAGAGCCCAACTCAAAATGATAACTATCCAGTGCAGACCTAACAAGCTCCCAAGTGCATATCGAGGGAGGAATGAATGCAGAAACCAAGAGTTGGAGTAAACCCTCATCAAGCAAAATGTCATGGCAAACAGTAAGAAATTGAGACAAAATCTCAAAGCCAGAAAAATTAGAGCTAGACTGCAACCAGAGACTTCCCACCAACCTACGTACCTCAAAATCTACCTGAGGAGAAAACAAGCGAAACACTTTTCCAAGCATCTCAGAACTATTTCCCGAATCCTCATTGGATGTCTCAAGCTAGCATTCAACAATAACCCTGTATCGTAAAAGAGAAAAGGCACTCGACATATGAATATCCCAGAAAGAATGAGACAAAGCCTACTGTAGGATTCAGAAATGCTATCAGCTTTTAAAGACAACAACCACCAGAAACGTGAGCAAGAAGAACCACACCACTTCATGATTACAAGTGAAGGCAATTAAGCAAGATTAAAACTCATGAGAGATAACATCATAAATGAAATAATAATCCAAAAACTTCTCATGGTGGTGGCGGCAAAAAAAATAGTACTTAATATCCCATCCGATGTAACTTAATGAAATGCTTACCCAAACATGATCACAACACAAAAACCGTGTCTGATTGCTACAAATGATTAGTCCCTTCCTACAACATGAAACAATCAAAGCACATAGAACACTCATGCGAAATCAAACTGAAAAGACCATGTCCAAACATGAACACTGAGAGGTCACCACCCTAAAACCATAAGAGGTACCCACCCTTGTTGCCTATGCTAGATCGTAATCGTACTTTATAGGTAAAAAGAATTTCTCACCTACAAAGCATACTTGTCACCTGTACATATCCAACAAACATGACTGCCTCCCAAGGAAGAAGGGAGGGAAAAATTTCACAATGACCATACAAAAGGAGGAGCCGCAAGGCTTATTGCAGATAATTCAGAACTGAAGTAGGAATCTCTTCCATGCTTACATTACGCAAATTAGCATTATTGTCTATAGCTAAATTTGCCAAGAAATCTGCAATTCTATTTATTTCTCTGTAACAATGAGAAATCAAGAAGGAATAAAAAATCTCTAACTGTTGTAAAATTAAATCTAGAACATATTGTAATTGCCAACAATTAGATTTCTTCTTCATAACACATTGTATGACCACCATTGAATCCCCTTCAATTACAAGATCCTTAATTCCCAGGGATATAGCCATATCCAAACCTAGAGACAAGGCATTAAACTCTACAAAATTATTAGTCTTATGCCCAATGACATGGTACCTATCCTGATGGTGCAGGAGCACCCTTCAAAGGGCTCCCACCATTTGCTTTTGATTGTGTTCTTGCTTCTTTAAGAAGCCATTGTAAATAAAATAAGAGCCATGAGCTCATTGGTCCTAGTTTGGGTCCTAGGTTCATGAGTCTAAGTTGAGTTTTCTTGAAAATAGAGGGTATGTGTGCCTTTGAGGTTTTTAGGGTCCTTCTTAGCATGGTGGTGTCCTTAGGATAGCCCAATATGGGTCTAGGAGTCAAGAAAAGCAACATTGAGAAAGTTGCTCAAAAGTTGCAAAAGTCGCATGACAACTTTTCAAAGTTGTCAAGCAACTTTTCCACCTAGTAGGTCAAGATCTTTAGTTTAGCGTGGACAACCCTAAAATGGGCACATAGACCAAGGAAAGGGTAGTATAAGTAGTTGCAAACCCTAAGATAAGGGTTTGGATGTCAGTTGTTGTACGACCCAAAAGAAAGTGACTTGACTGTGACTGCAATTTTGTTACCAGTCGGCACAAATGGAGTAAGAAAAGATTATTAATGGATTGATTTTTGAGAAAACCTATGTTGAGAGTCTTATATGGTGTGTTTACTTCCATTTTGAGCATTTAGATTATGTTTTGTTTTGCAAGTGTGGTGTGTTTGTAAGTATTTTGTAAATTACCTTCTCACTATCCAATTTTGGACTGTTTTGAGAAAATGGGCTGTTAACTCCTTTCCCCATTGTGGAATCACCATGAAACCATGGGGAATAGGAGTATAGACCTTGTAAATTACTTCAGAGCAAGTAGGGCCCTTGAAGATGCAGGGAAGCCAACCAAAGACCCACTCCTAGGCGAGACTAGACAGTGCCCGGCTAAAGGAGGAGGCACCCTTTGGAGGAGTTGTAGAGGGGTGAGTGGAGCACCATTGGTGTGAAGGAGGAGCTTCCACCAATCCAGTCAAGGTGGTGAAATCAACAAATCAACACTGTGACCCTGGCAGGCCTAAAAACCCTCTTCAAAACCCTTAAAAACCCCAAAAATCACCTAGGGCAGTGTACGGACACTTGGAGGCCCAAAACCAAAAAAATCCTTGAGCCCTTGCCAAATGAATAGCAGGTCTTTTGGGAAGTTTCACAAGCATATGCATCATTTGCAAGAGGGAGCCCTAAAAGTCCGGATAGGAGGCCTAATTGGGCACATTCCTTGTAGCCCTATTTTGTAGGTAAAAGACAAAATAGTGAAATCGGTAAGGAGTTGGAAGTTGAAAACCTCTAAGGGGCACATGAATGCATGGATAACCATGTCCAAGACCTATCCTATCCTTGCTAGGACCTCAGAAGGTGTGGAACAAACCAAACCCTTATTAGCCTAAGTAAGGGTTCTTTGAATCTCATGAGTAGGTGAGACCTTAGGAGTGGTATTTCAAGTTGTTGGTGGGTGGATTGGGCAAGGTCAGGGGATTCCATAAGTAGGGAAAGTCCTAGAAACCCTAGGGTGTGGTTAGAACACCTGGTGATCCAAGGAAAGGATCCAAGAGCATAGACTAGGCTAGTCTATCCCAAACCCCAACCCATCAGATTGGTATCAGAGCAAGTTAAAGGTTTGGTGGACCGTGCATGTCTCTGTATTCTGGTGAATCAGTAGGGGAAAGCATAATGGTCACTAATGCAGAGTTGGCTAGGGAGGTAGAAGAGTAGAAGGAGAAGAATAGACTCCTTGAAGAAGCCATGAGTGAGATAAGGGACAAGCTGCAAGAAGTGGTGGATCAGAGGACACATGGACCTTGGGGTGAGGAAACCAAGGATAAAGGCAGGAAAACTATAGACATAGATGACATTATACATGAACTAGATCCCTTGTTCAATGAAGAACCATTTGTAAAGGCTATTAAGACTTTGAACACCAAAGCTTTTGAAGGATTGCCACATTTCAGTGGAAGGATGGACATTGACATTGTCATGGAATGGATTGAGGGTATGGAGAACCACTTTGAGTGTGAGGGGGTGACAAAAGCTCAAAAGGTTAAGGTTGCCAAATCAAGACTAAGGGGAGCAGCCTTGACATGGTGGAAGTATCTGCAAGAAGAGAGGGCTAGCATGGGGAAGCTACCTATTGCCAATTGGAAGGCCATGGTGAGTAAGATCAAGGAGAACTACTTACCAGAGGATTATGAAGTTCAACTTGATAAGAAGAGACAGGGATTGAAACAAAAAGACCTTGATGTGACCTCCTACACCGAAGAATTTCAAAAGCTTTGTCTTAGATCAAAAGTCCAAGAAGATGAATCTATCAAGGTGGCTAGGTATCTAAGCAGCCTAAAGTGGAACATTCAAGAAGGAGATAAGCCTATGGACTCCTACCACTGTCCAAAAATGTCATCAGCTTGCTACCAAGGTGGAAGAGAGGAACAAAAGAAAAGGAGACTCTAATAGTAGGGGTAGAGGTAGAGGTAGAGAACAAATGAATCACCGAGGTGGTTACCAAAGCAAGGCAAATGAGCAAAGGAACCAAGGAGAATCCAAGTTGATTGAACATAGCAGTGAAACCAATCTCAGAGGGGGCCATTCTAGAGGAAGAGGTGCACAAGGGGGTCCAAGTAGGGGTAGAGGTACTGGCAGGGGTAACTCCTACTTTGCAACTATGAAATGTTATAATTGTGGTCAATTGGGACACCCGGCCTATAGATGCCCTGACAAGCCTACCTCATCAAACAGTGGAAAGAGGGTTGCTTATGCACATGAAGACACATCAAGAAGCAAGACACCTGAGGTGGACCATATTGAATCAGAGATTGGAGAAAATCTAATGTTCAATAGGGTCTTGATAAGACAGCCGGTTAAGAATGAACCTAAGCATAGGAGAGCATTGTTTAGGGTGAGATGCAAGATCCTTGGTAAAGTTTGCAAGGTGATAGTTGATTCAGGGTCAAATGATAACATAATATCAAAGGAGGCAGCCAAGAAGTTGAAACTCACAAGGATACCCCACACTAACCCTTACAAGGTGACATGGTTGAATCAAGAGCAAAGTGTGCTAGTCAATGAACAGAGTTGGGTAGAGTTTTCTATTGGAGGATACAAGGATAAGATCCTTTGCGATGTGTTACCCATGGATGCATGTCACCTATTGCTAGGTAGACCCTGGCAATATCATAGGAAGGTGATATATGATGGAGAGGAGAACTCCCTTTCCTTCAAGAAGGATAGCAAAACCTTTAAGATTCAGTCTTTGATAGAGAATGAAGAGGGAACCTCAAGAACACCTAGTGTCTCATTGGCTACTGGTAAAGAGTTCTTACACCTACTACATGAGGAGGAAACAATGAGGTGTGCCCTCTTTGTGAAGCCAATGGAGGAGGAAGACAAGTTGCAGGCAGAGGTACCCAAGGAGGTGAAGCAAATGTTGCAAGAGTATAAGGACATACTGAGTGATGGAGCACCTGCAACACTCCCACCAAGAAGGTCTATAAGCCATCAAATAGAATTTGTTCCCGGTGCATCCTTACCTAATAAAGCTGCATATAAGCTCACACCTGACCAAAACAAGGAGGTGGCAAGGCAAGTGAAAGAGTTGTTGGAACAAGGACTGATCAAGAAGAGCATCAGGCCATGTGCAGTCCCAGTAGTGCTAGCATCAAAGGAGGGAGGCAAGTGGAGACTTTGCACTGATTCAAGGGAAATCAATAGGATCACCATAAGGTATATGTTTCCTATTCCTAGAATAGAGGATTTGATGGATTGTTTAGGAGGTGCTATGTATTTTACCAAGTTGGACCTTAAAAGTGGTTATCACTAGATTAGAATTAAGGAGGGAGATGAGTGGAAGACCGCTTTCAAGACCACAGAGGGATTGTATGAATGGCTTGTGATGCCATTTGGACTCACCAATACCCCAAGCACCTTCATGAGGTTGATGAATGAGGTGTTAAAGGAATTCACAGGTAGGTTTGTGGTGGTGTACCTAGATGACATTCTCATCTATAGTAGAACCAAAGAGGAGCACCTTGAGCGTTTGAGGTTAGTCTTAGAGAGGTTGCATGAAGAGAAGTTATCAATCAACCTAGAGAAGTGTGACTTCTTGAATCAAGAGTCGGTCTACTTAGGATTTGTGGTGTCTAAGGGAACCTTGAAGATGGATCCAAGCAAAGTGGAGGAAATCTTGAATTGGCCTGCCCCTAGAACAGGGACCGAAGTTAGGAGTTTCCATGGTCTAGCTCAATTCTATAGGAAGTTTGTGAGGAAATTCAGTGGCATATGTGCACCAGTCATTGACACCATAAAAGGAGGCCTTAAAACTAAGTTCAAATGGACTGAGCAGGCTGATAAAGCATTCCAATTATTGAAGCAAGAAGTAGCCACAAAACCCATCCTACTCCTACCTACTTTTGACAAGCTATTCACATTGGAGTGTGATGCAAGTGGAATTGCAATAGTGGGTGTATTGAGTCAAGAGGGAAGACCTGTGGCATTTTTCAGTGAGAAGCTCAATGAAGCAAAGAAGAAGTACTCAGCCTATGACCTAGAGTTGTATGCACTAGTTCAGTCTCTCAAAAAATGGAGGCATTACCTACTCCCAAAGGAATTTGTGGTGTTCACAGACAACCAGGCTTTGAGTTACATTAACACTCAAGAGAAGCTTAGCAATAGACATTTGAAATGGATGGAATACCTCCAATCCTTCACCTTCACCATCAAGCATAAAAAGGGGCAACTCAACAAGGTGGCAGATGCTTTAAGTAGCAAGTTGTTGATAGTTCAAGAGTTACGATTGCAGAGCATAGGAATAAAAGGTTTCAAGGACCTCTATGAAGGAGATGAAGACTTCTCATCAGCCTACAAAGTTTGCAAGGAGTTTGAGAACCATTTTCATGGTGAGTATGCAGACTACACTCTCCAAAATGGTCTCTTGTTCAAAGGGAATCAATTATGTGTGCCTAGAGGATCCATGAGAGAAAACCTCATCCAAGAGAAACACAATGGTAGTCTAAGTGGACACTTTGGAGTCAACAAAACCTTGGATCTAGTACAGAGGTACTACTATTGGCCCAAGTTGCCAAGAGATGTGAAAAGGTATGTGGAGCAATGTGGTGTGTGTCAAAGGGCAAAAGGAGGATCAAGTAATGCTGGTCTCTATCAACCATTGCTGGTCCCAAATAGGCCTTGGGAATGTATAAGCATGGACTTTGTAGTAGGACTCCCCAAGACAAAGATAGGAGTGGATAGCATCTATGTGGTAGTAGATAGATTTTCCAAGATGAGCCATTTCATTCCATGTAGGACTACACATGATGCTAGCTATATTGCACATCTTTTCTTTAAGGAGATTGTAAGGATTCATGGACTCCCATTAAGCGTTGTTTCAGACAGGGACAACAAGTTCATGGGCCATTTTTGGCAAACATTATGGAGGAGACTAGGAACTAATCTCTCATTTAGCTCAGCTTACCATCCACAAACTGATGGTCAAACTGAAATCATTAATAGGGTGTTGTCAACTTGTTGAGGTGTTTAACTAAGGAGTATGGAGATACATGGGATCTAATCATTCCTCAAGCAGAGTATGCCTATAATGACAATGTGAATAGGACCACTGGAAGGAGTCCTTTTGAGGTTGTCTATGGTAGACATCGAAGAGGAGTGTGTGAACTTAGGGAACTTGGTTCTATGGAGATGAAGAGTGGTCAAGCAGAGGACTTCACTCAAACCATCAAGGAAGTCCAAGAGCAGGTCAAGAAAGCCATCCTTGAATCCACTCAAGAACTGAAGGCCAAAATGGATGAGAAGAGGAGAGAGGTTCAATTCAAAGTGGGTGACTATGTGATGGTCCATCTGAGCAAAGCTAGAATGCAAAGTGGTAAGCCTACTAAACTGCAAATGAAGAGGGTAGGACCTTGTAGAATTCTATCAAAATATGGTGAGAATTCCTACAAGGTTGATCTTCCTTCAGATTTAGCCATTTCACCAGTCTTCAATGTTGCTGATCTGATTATGTACAAGGGTGAGATAGCAGGGCAGATTGAGAATCAAGCCAAGGTACTGTAAGACTTGGATGTGAATGCCTTACCCAAAGTGAAGCAGCCTATAGCAGAGGAGATCTTAAAGTAAAGGGTGAAGAAGTCTACTAGACACCAGGTCTACATGGAGCACTTGGTGAAGTGGGCAGATCAACCTGTGTCTGAAGCTACTTGGGTTGAAGAAAGCAAGTTCAAGAAGCTTGGCATTGATCCGACTCTCCTCACTCCCCTAGTTCCTTAGTTTGTTGTAGAGGGGGAGTATGGTGCAGGAGAAGCCTTCAAAGGGCTCCCACCATTTTCTTTTGATTGTGTTCTTGCTTCTTTAAGAAGCCATTGTAAATAAAATAAGAGCCATGAGCTCATTGGTCCTAGTTTAGGTCCTAGTTTGGGTCCTAGCTTCATGAGTCTAAGTTGATTTTTCTTGAAAATAGAGGGTATGTGTGCCTTTGAGGTGTTTAGGGTCCTTCTTAGCATGGTGGTGTCCTTAGGATAGCCCAATATGGGTCTAGGAGTCAAGAAAAGCAACATTGAGAAAGTTGCTCAAAAGTTGCATGACAACTTTTCAAAGTTGTCAAGCAACTTTTCCACCTAGTAGGTCAAGATCTTTAGTTTAGAGTGGACAACCCTAATATGGGCACATAGACCAAGTAAAGGGTAGTATAAGTAGTTGCAAACCCTCATATAAGGGGTTGGATGTTAGTTGTTGTACGACCCAAAAGAAAGTGACTTGACTGTGACTGCAATTTTGTTACTAGTCGGCACGAATGGAGTAAGAAAAGATTATTAATGGATTGATTTTCAAGAAAACCTATGTTGAGAGTCTTATATGGTGTGTTTAATTCCATTTTGAGCATTTATATTAGGTTTTGTTTTGCAAGTGTGGTGTGTTTGTAAGTATTTTTTAATTTATTTTCTCACTGTCTAGTTTTGGACTGTTTTGAGAAAATGGGTTGTTAACTCCTTTCCCCATTGTGGAATCACCATGAAACCATGGGGAATAGGATTATAGACCTTGTACATTACTTCAGGGAAAGAAGATCCCTTGAAGATGTAGGGAAGCCAACCAAAGACCCACTCCTAGGCGAGACTAGACAATGCTCGACTAGGAAGGGGTGAAGTTGCAGAGGTCCAAGAGAGCAAGGAAGGACAAAGGAGGAGGCACCCTTTGGAGGATTTGTAGATGGGTGAGTGAAGCACCATTGGTGTGAAGAAAGAGCTTCCACCAATCCATTCAAGGTGATGAAATCAACAAATCAACACTGTGACCCTGGCAGGCCTAAAAACCCTCTTCAAAACCCTTAAAAATCCCAAAATTCACCTAGGGTAGTGTATGGACACTTGGAGGCCCAAAACCAAAAAAATACTTGAGCCCTTGCCAAATGAATAGCAGGTCATTTGGGAAGTTTCACAAGCATGTGCATCATTTGTAAGAGGAAGCCCTAAAAGTCCGGATAGGAGGCCTAATTGGGCACATTCCTTGTAGCCCTATTTTGTAGGTAAAAGACAAAATAGTGAAATCGGTAAGGAGTTGGAAGTTGAAAACCTCTTGGGGGCACATGAATACATGGATAACCATGTCCAAGACCCATCCTATCCTTGCTAGGACCTCAGAAGGTGTGGAACAAGCCAAACCCTTATTAGCCTAAGTAAGGGTTCTTTGAATCTCATGAGTAGGTGAGACCTTAGGAGTGGTATTTCAAGTTGTTGGTTGGTGGATTGGGCAAGGTTAGGGGATTCCATAAGTAGGGGAAGTCCTAGAGACCCTAGGGTGTGGTTAGAACTCCTGGTGATCCTAGGAAAGGATCCAAGAGCATAGACTAGGCTAGTCTATCCCAAACCCCAACCCATCACCTGAGCAAAGTTTGCATGATGATAAAAAATAACCATACCTACCCCTACCAAGCTAGGATTCCTACGAGAAGCACCATCAACATTCAGTTTAAAATGCCCATGAGGAGGGGGCTTCCAGATAGCCGAATTTCTCTTGGTTAAAGCAACATTCTTTTTCGAAATTGATCCATGAGAAGGCAAGGTAGATAACAACTTCCAAACCCTAGACACCCTACTATCCCAGTGTGAGAAAGATGTAAGATTTTCTAGGTTCTTGTAGATATGAGACAAGACAACTTCTGAAATCGAAGATTCAATTTTCAATAAGATCTCTTCAAGATAAGAACTTGTTTTTTTTAAAATCCCATTATTTCGTTCTAACCAAATATTCCAAATTAAAATAGATGGAGAAACAATCCAAAGACAAGCATAGAAAGATTAGGCAAA
This sequence comes from Cryptomeria japonica, assembly GCF_030272615.1. Lineage (NCBI taxonomy): Eukaryota > Viridiplantae > Streptophyta > Pinopsida > Cupressales > Cupressaceae > Cryptomeria > Cryptomeria japonica. The sequence continues at coordinate 668,975,522 of NC_081408.1, read as the reverse complement.
AAAAAATGGCCAGGATCTAAAGTGAGATATAAGATCTTTCCCTATAACAAAAGTCAAATTCAATTTATCAAATAGCCACCGCCAACATTGATATGCAAAATCACAGTGAAGGACAAGATGGGAGGAGGATTCCAAATTTTTATTGCATAACACACAAGGAAAAACAACAATGATACCAAGTCTATCCAAGCGCATGCCTGTAAGGACCCTGTCCTGAACTGCTAACCAGACAAAAGCCCCATCTTTTGGTAGACAGGACGAATGCCAAAAAAGTTTATGTGGCCAAGAAGATGAATCTTTCACAGACATAACGGAATTATATCCATCTTCGACCGTATATTTACAAGAGATGTTCTTTGTCCAAACGAGTTCATCTTCGAAATTGGATAGGATAATCATTCTTTCTCCCAAAACCTTTGCAAAATGTATTTTGAGATCTTGATCAACATCCAAAAACTCAATGGATTTCCACTTAGCCATCTTAAGATTTCCACTATATACTATCTCAATGTAATATGCCACAAAGACCCCCCAAAGGGAAGAAAGGATAGATATCAGAGGGGACCAGTCCCTTATATTTTTTAATGGAGTGTGACCATTCCACACCTCATCCCAAAATCTAACCTTCTTCCCATTATGAACAATCCAAGAGAGATGTGGCAAGATAACATTCCTACATTTGCAAATAAAGTTCCACATTATTGAACCTGAAGGTAAATTTGAAATTTGAAAAATATACTCTCTAGGACCATTATTTAAGTACTTTGCAAACATAATTTGTGCCCAAAAAGAATCAGAATACTCATACAACTTCCATACCAACTTAGCTCCAAGGGCCAAATTTTGATTTTCCAAGTTCCTAATACCTGTACCCCCAAGATCCTTAGGCAAACAGACTCTATCCCAGGCTACTAGGGGAGTTTTTTCCTTCCATCTTTATTGCTACTCGAGAGAAAGGACCTAAGAGTGTCCTGCAAGCTCACAATCACAGATTTTGGATATTTTAACACTGACATAAGATAAATGGGAACTGCATTCAACACATATTTAATAAGAACAATTTTCCCAGCAAGGCTTAACCATTTGTGGCTCCAAGAGAAGATTCTCTTTGAAATAACAGAAATAAGCTTATCCCAAAAGGTTAGTTTGTCTTGTTTAATAAAGAAAGGTATACCAAGATATGTACATGGGAGGTTACTAGGTTCAAAACCCCAAAAGGACTGTAATCTATGCTGAACTAAGTGTGATGTATTAAGGAAGAATATTTTTGACTTCTCAATATTAACTTTTTGACCTGAAAAAGCAGCCTACTTTTGAATAATTCCATTTATAGTATTTGCCTCCCCCAAAGAAGCCTGACCAAATAACAAAGTATCATCTGCAAATAAAGAATGTGAGATAGAAACTAGAACCCCCGGGATCCCAACCCCCTTCCAAAGCCCTTTCAATTTCCCAGCCTTAATAGCCCAACTAAAGGACTCAGCTAAAAGTATAAACAGAAAAGGGGACAAAGGATCCCCCTGCCTTAATCCTCTAGAAGAAGAGAAAAAACCACAAGGGGAACCATTAATTAAAATCGAGAATCTTGCATAAGAGATGCAATCATTGATCCATTTGACCCAAGCCTTAGAGAACCTTAACATCACAAGAACAATACCTAAAGCCCCCCATTCAACCCTATCATAAGCCTTCATCATGTCCAATTTAAGTATCATGGTCGGGAACTTCTGAATGGAGATAAAATGAAACACCTCATGAGCCACAGTAGCTCCCTCTGTTGTTTCCCTACAGGACACAAAGCCACCTTGCTCCAAAGAGATAATTTTGGGAAGGATTTTTGCCAATCGAAGGGAAATTGCCTTAGAAAAAAATTTATACAAAGTGTTGCATAAAGCAATAGGACGAAAATCAGCAAAGGTCTTAGTAACCTCTTTTTTAGGGATAATAGCAATCAACGTAGTATTAAGTTCTTTTAAAATTGACCTATTTCTCCTAGCCTCTTCAAGAGCCCAAAGGACATCTTTGCCCACAAAGTCCCAACACTTTTGAAAGAATAAAGGGGTAAACCCATCCGGCCCGGGGGCCTTGTCTAGATTCATGTTGAAAATCACACATTTGACTTCTAATGAAAAAGGAGACATCAACATCCTATTATCCTCAAGGGACACTAAGGAGCGAATTTCAGAAATAAAATCATTCGAAAAATAACAACCCTCCGAGGTCAGTAATAATTTGAAAAAGTTAATTGCCTCTAAAGCAATGTCCTTTGATTCAGTAAGCAATTTCCCATTGGGATCCTCTATACAAGATATCTTATTTCTGCTTTTTTTTAACTTGGTGGAAGAGTGAAAGAACTTTTTATTTCTATCCCCATCTGAGAGCCAAACCTCTCTAGATTTTTGCCTCCAATATGTTTCTTCCCTAGCTAAAACTTCCTCAAGTTCTGATTTTAAAGATTTTAATTCATCAAATACATGTGGAACCATACCATGGACAAGCACATGCCTATTTAGACATTCAATCATATCTTGAATTCTCTGTTTCTCATGAAAAATGTTCTTGAAATGCAAAAAATTCCACTCTCTAATATTCAACTTCAAGAAGCTGAGCTTCTTGACAATCTGAAACATTTGAGACCCTGGACAAAAAGGAGTAGATTCCCACCATTTCCTAAGGAGGGGTAAGAAGGAAAAATCCCTTAACCACATGGGTTCAAATTTAAAAGAAGACTTAAAAGAAGCTTTAACCTCCAAAATATTTAATGAAATCAGAAAATGGTCAGAATCTGACAGAGGCAGAATACAGGAAAAAAACTCAAAATCTGACTCTAACCAAATTTCTGAAAGCAAGAAACGATCTAGCCTTTCTGCTATTTGAGAAAAGTCCCTTCTCATATTAGTCCAAGTAAAAACCCCATTTTGAGATTTACAATAAAAAAGATCCATGTCAAAAATAAAATTCCCAAAATCTTCCATAGTTCTCTTATTCAATAAAATTCCTCCACTTTTCTCACTTGAGTCTATGATTGCATTAAAATCTCCCCCAAAGATTACTAGGGACCCCTGCTTCAAGGGGGAAGCAATCCTTTTCAAATCACACCATAAATTACTTTTCTCCTGGATCCCAGAAGGAGCATAAACATTGAATAACCAAACCTTAACCTTAGAAATCCTACTAATAACCAAAAACAACATCCAATTTGCAGCCGATGTTACTAACTTTACATCAATATTGTAATTATTCCATAATAATTCTAAACCTCCTGAAGCTCCACAGGCTAAGCAAGAAACAAAATTCCACCTTTTCCAAGATGAAAAGAGCACAACAGCGGAAGCCTGTGACAATTTAGTCTCCTACAACATAAAGATATCACACTTAATTAAATCCATCTGGGATTTAATCAAGCATCTCTTTTTAGGGGCATTTAAGCCCCTAACATTCCAAGAGATAATCTTCATTGTCCTTGAGGGGAGGCCGAAGCTCCCCTCTTCTATATGTCCAAAGCTTTATTGCTATCTCCAAAGTAACTCTGTAAATTTCTCTTTATAGCCCCTGACCTAGTCACAGGAGGACTGGTTATCAGATGCTTCCCCTTTTTCTTTTTCCCTTTCAATGGGGTCGAGCTAGACTTTTTAGGTCTACCTAAAGAAAGAGACTTTCTCCCCTGGCCAATGCGAGGAGAAAGGGACAAAGTCTTTTGTATCCTTGCATCAATTTCCAGTTGAGTCTGAGCTTTTTTAGGGGGTCTACCTCGCCTAGGAGAACCGACAGATGGAGTTAAGACCAAATAAGTTTGGACAATTAGCAAGTTCTTAACATATTTTGGAGAAGCTAAAACAACTGGATTGCTAGATCCCAAATCCTTAGAAGCCAAAATCTCAAAAGGGTTAGCTGTTATATTTATCTTTCTTGTTAATTTGTGAATAACACATTAATAACTATATTTTAATTATGGTATGTGAAGGTTTTGCTGATCAAGAAAATATGTAATTACATCTTAGCCGCATTAACTCTAATCATAATATTAACCATAACCTTAATACTAATTAAACCCTAACCCTATAATCCCATTTTAAATCTTAAGAACACCAACTCCAATCCTAATTGAACCCTATTATTAACTCTAACCCTAATATTTTTAATTAAACATTTTTAATTATTATAATAGAAAAACAAGAACATTAATTTACAATGAAAACAATATAAGATAGTATATCATAAAAGATAATATAATAAACATTTTTTTATTGTAATAATTAAAATTGCATTGTTATTAATATACTATTTTATATTATTATTAGTATATTATCATTTTTATATTATTAAATTATAGTTAGTATATTGTTACTTTAATTTGTATTATTATATTATTATGAAAATATAAATATTAAAGTTTTTTTTTTCTTCATAATTTTCTCTTAAATATACATGTTGAAGATAAATTGAAAAATATGTCAAAATATATTATAGTGTAAAAATTTAATGTTATTTATAATGTCAAATGTGAATTAAAAATAAGACCTTTTAATGAATAATAATAATAGCAATCTAAAAAAAATCACTCAATCAAACAATTAATAATTTTATTAATATATAAACAATAAATAATTAATAATTTTGAATAAAGCAAATATTATTAAATATTAAAATCAATCTACATTCCAAATACTTTTTTATAATTTCTTGTTTATAATATATTTTTTTTTAAGTGACAAATAACTAAATAAAATTAATGATAAAATATATACACATTTTAATTGTTCTTTGGTAGTACTCTATTTAGTGACCCCTCCCATTAAAGCTCTCCTCCTCATCATGTTAACACAAACTTTAATTAAAAAAAAAAAAAGAAAAACAGACACCAAAATATATAATTAATTTTTTTGGGAAATCACCACTGAATTTTCCCGTGCTACCAGTAAAATTATTTTCAGCTAAAACTTTTCGATGTTAAACTTTCAGGCATGAGACATCCGTTGCCAAGGACTAAATAAAGTTAAATTAAGGAAAAGGAATCAAGTAATAATATCGATTAAATTTTAGTAAAGATGCTAAATGACCCGAACACGTGAGACTTTTTAGGGAGCGTGAGACATTTTCGACCATAATCTATAAGGACATCAAACTTTTCCTAAATTTACCTATATTTTTGGCTATATAGTTGCCATTAAATCCATTTATTTTGGATTTCCTAAAAATCCGCTCTATAAGAGCTAAATTGTATTTAGCCAATAAATGTACAGAAAAATAATTTTTCGTAATTTATAATGTTAAAAATTGTACAACTAAGATTTGGTAAATAAAAAGATTGAAAAAATTAAAGGTTAAAACTTGTTTGTGATTGGTTCACATTAACTTTTTTAATAACTAGTTAACTGAAAAAACAAAAAACTCATTAGAATAGTATTGCCTAACGACAAGTACTAATAAGCACATATTTAATCTAAGCTATTATTGATCCACCTTTTTACACATGTCATTAAATTATCACAATTAATTAAATAAACTAAGAGTATACAACAATTATTTATATTCAACTTGTTTTCAAATATTATTGTAATTGTTTTATATGATATACAACATATTACAAACTAAGTCTAAGAAAGTGACATAAATCATTAATGTACACCATCATGACTATAACAATTAAATTACAATAATAAATACATAAGTGGACCACTAAGATCAATAAAGAGCAAGTGATATTAATAAGATATCAAGATACCAAGATATATATCTAAAAGATACCAAGATATATCAATCTTAAGGTGTCTATATATATGAATAAATAGATTAAAATTTGTATGATTATGCATTCCTTTAATTAATTTAAATTACTATAAATAAAATAAAATCAATTTTAAATCTTTTTTAAATTATTGACACGCAAATAGGTAAACGATAGATTTAAAAAGACATATAAATATTGATTATTTTATTTTAAATATTATTTACTTTATATTTTATTGAAGAGCTATTTTATTTTTCAAAAATAGGATAAATCATAAAAACTATACACAAATTCTTAAAACTTTAAACAAAGACGAATCGTTTGCTTTTACTTTCACTTTAAGTATCATTTCATTTTTCTATATAAATATCATTTAGGTATATGAAGACATAAATAGAGAAGTACACTATTTACTTTAATATCTACTCAAGAACTATATTCGTTTAGATATTATTTACTTTATTTTGTATTGAAAATTATTTTCATTTTTTTTATAGTGATAAAAATAAATAACACAACACATGCAAACAATTATTATAAATAACATAACACTTTTGGCAATATGCTGGATTTGGTTAAGTGTTGTCATTGGTGCTTCTTGATTATATCTTGAGTGTTTGATGACTTTGAATTGGATGGCGTGCTATTATGGTGGTCCTATTTGGATCCGGTTAAACTTTCATTGAGGGTTTCTACCGGCAAGTGAAGCGTGTTGTATTTTGGTCTTAGCAGAATTCCTAGCGGATATAATTGTTTGGTTACTTGATTTAGGTCCATGCTATGTAATGTAAATCATAATATTGCTCTCGTGGTATCCTGTAATGCAATTTTTGTAATTATGGGTTTATGGGTTTAGGGTTTAGCCGACCTTGTCAATAAGGTTGATGAATCACCTAAAGTAAATCTGAGCATATACAAATCAATGATTGGTGGTTTGTTGTACCTAACTCAAACAAGACCTGATATAATGAATGTTGTTTGTATTGCTTCTAGATTTCTGGCAGATCCTAGAGAAACTCGTGATATTGTTATCAAGAGAATATTTAGATATTTGGTAGGTACAAAAAACTTTGGGTTATGGTATCCAAAGAATGATGACTTCACATTATGTGCATATACAAATTCTGATTGGGCAGGAGATGTGGATGATTGGAAGAGAACTACTGGCGGTGCATTCTTTCTTGGGAAGAAGTTGGTTTCAGGGCTTACTAAGAAACAATCATACACTTCATTGTCTATAGTTGAAGCAGAATATGTTGCAGCTACAACCAACTGTACTCAGATTTTATGGATGAAACAAATGTTAAAGGATATACGGGTAAGTTATGATGAGCCTATTGTTATTCACTGTGATAATACTATTGCTATTGATATGTCAAAGAATCTGGTATTTCATTCCAAATCAAAACACATTTCTATAAGGTATAATTTCTTGAAGGAAAAAGTTGAAGTAAAGGAAGTCGGACTGGTTTATGTGCCTACTAAGGAACAAATTGTAGATATTCTAACGGAATCATTGCCTAAAGACACTTTTGAATATCTCAAAGATCAATTGGGGGTTACCAGCCCTCTAGAAGAGACTTAGAGATGCAAGGATACATCAATCTGGTGAGCTTATCAGACATACTTTTCTGATCTGGGTTGATGAAGATGGTGCTACTACTCGGGGGGAGTAGTCAACTATTTGGTTCAGTACTCTTGGTTTAGTATCCATCCTTTGTCATTGATGTCAAAGGGGATAAGGTATTCATGTGAAAAACTGCAAGATCTTTTGATGGTGGTTTGGAGATTGTTGGCATTCCTTGGCACTTGGATGTTTTTCACATTCAGTGTTGCCATCAATGCCAAAGGGGGAGATTGTTGGCAATATGCTAGATTTGGTTAAGTGTTATCATTGATGTAAACACTGCATCCCAGTTGGAGACTATCCCGGTTAGTCTTGGTGATCTTCTTGGTTTTGGCTGTGATTCTGATCCGGTATGATCAGATCTCTGGAACCGGTTTTGGATGCTTATTCTGATGGTTATGTATACACCTAAAAATGGTCTGAAGATAATTAATTAAATAAGCAATTATTTAATTAATCCCCCTTCCTAATTTAATTGAATTCATTAGGCAATTTGATTAAATTCTCCCTTTCATCTACTTATTAATAAATCTAAGTATTTATTTAATAGGTTCATTTCCATAGTCCCCTTTGATTAATTAATTCAAATTAATTATTCCCCCCCACTTCAATCAATTCTTCTCATCCTCTAATTAATTAAAATAAATCAATTTATGAGTTGTTGAGAATTAATTAGTCTTTTCCTATTATTTGAATTTTTAAATTCAAAATACCCACATGCCTCCTAACTTCTAACCACCTAACCTAACTATCCTTCTAACCTAACCCATTCCACCTAACCTGGGGTTTAACTAACCCTATCCTATCTTGCACATTTTGACCTCCTTATCCTAACCTCCTACATTGTGGATATTTTCTTCTTGAGACACATGGCACTTTGGCCACATGTCTCCTCTTTTGGACACTTGCCCTTTTATGAGCAAGGCTCCTTGACACTTGTCACCATAGAGATGACAAGTATCTCTTCCTCCAACCTCTTCTCCAACCTCCTCCAATTTCACCCTTGATATCTTCAGACTCAATCTTGACCGTTGATTCCTGCCACCTCACCCCTGGCCTTGGAAATCCTATAACTATCCCCCATTTTGGAGCAATAAGGATCCCATCTCATTTTCATCTTATGCATTGTTACTATAGGCGTATCATTTGAGCATTGTTGTTTTAAGCAATTGCATCTTAGATCTAGTTTAATTTGATCATTTTCTAGCATAATTGTTGAATCATGTAGCTTAATCAATCTCTTTTCTAGCTTAATTGCATTATCATCATAACTTAATCATGCATATCATTAGCTTAATTAGTCTCTTGGATCAATCAAGCATAATTAGTCTTATCTTTGCATATCATTATCATTTCAAATCCTCCATCTAGGTGTAGTCAAGTCACTGGGATTGCTTATCCAAATCTGAGAGCAAATCCATACTCTCATCTCTTAGGAGGTGATAGGTCGCTTTGTCATGGTTCATCTTTGTTTGCTTATTATTTGCTAACCATTCTTGTAATGATCTATTGAGTGTTTTGTGTTGCGGCTGTAGGTATCACACTTCACAGAGCACAACAAGTTCTATGCTTGCTATATTCTGGTGGTTTCATAATTTGGTTATCACTTTTGGCATTTCCGGTTACCGGTTGGTTTGTGCCTTTACCAGCTCATTCTTGGCTTTCTCGTCTAGCTTTTGGCTTTACTGGCTTGTGGCATTCCCGGTTAGCTTTACCGGTATGATGTTTTGGTGACTTGATCAGTGGATTTTGGGTCCAGCTTATGGAATTAGTTTCTATCATGTTGTTGGTGCTTCTTGATCATATCCTGAGTGTTTGATGACTTTGCATTGGATGGCGTGCTTTTATGGTGGTCCTATTTGGATCCAGTTAAACTTTCACTGAGGGTTTCTACTGGCAAGTGAAGCGTGTTGGATTTTGGTCTTAGTGAAATTCCCAATGGATATAATTCTTCGGTTACTTGATTTAGGTCCATGCTATGTAATGTAAATCATAATATTGGTCTCGTGGTATTGTGTGATGTAATTTTTATAATTATGGGTTTAAGGTTTAGTCGACCTTGTCAATAAGGTTGATGAATCACCTAAAGTAAATCTGAGCATATACAAATTAATGATTGGTGGTTTGTTGTACCTAACTCAAACAAGACCTGATATAATGCAGGTTGTTTGTATTGCTTCTAGATTTCAGGCAGATCCTAGAGAAACTCATGATATTGTTGTCAAGAGAATATTCAGATATTTGGCAGGTACAATAGACTTTGGATTATGGTATCCAAAGAATGATGACTTCACATTATGTGCATATATAGATTCTGATTGGGCAAGAGATGTGGATGGCTGGAAGAGCACTACTAGCGGTGCATTCTTTCTTGGGAAGAAGTTGGTTTCATGGCTTAGGAAGAAACAATCATGCACTTCATTGTCTACAGCTGAAGCAAAATATGTTACAGTTGCTACCAACTGTACTCAAATTTTATGGATGAAACAAATGTTAAAGGATATAAGGGTAAGTTATGATGAGCCTATTGTTATTCACTGCGATAATATTGTTGCTATTGATATGTCAAAGAATCCGGTATTTCATTCTAAATCAAAACACATTTCTATAAGGTATAATTTCTTGAAGGACAAAGTTGAAGCAAGGAAGTTAGATTTGTTTATGTGCCTACTAAGGAACAAATTGTAGATATTCTAACAAAACCATTGCCTAAAGACACTTTTGAATATCTTGGAGATCAGTTGGGGGTTACCAACCCTCCAGAAGAGACTTAGAGATGCAAGGATGCATCAATTCGGTGAGCTTATCAGACATACTTTTCTGATCCGGATTGATGAAGATAGTGCTACTACTCAGGGGGAGTAGTCAGCTATTTGGTTCGGTAATCTTGGTTTAGTATCCATTTTTTGTCATTGATGTCAAAGGGGGAGAAGGTATTCATGTGAAAAACTGCTAGATCTTTTGATGGTGTTTTGGAGATTCTTGGCATTCCTTGGCACTTGGGATGTTTTTCACATTCATTGTTTCCATCAATGCCAAAGGGGGAGATTGTTGGCAATATGTTTGATTTGGTTAAGTGTTGTCATTGATGTCAACATTGTATCCCAGTTGGATCTATCTCGGTTAGTCTTGGTGATCTTCTTGGTTTTGGCTGTGATTCTGATCCGGTATGATCAGATCTCTAGAATCGGTTTTGGATGCTTATTCTAATGGTTATATGCTTGCTATATTATGGTGGTTTCATAATTTGATTATCAATTTTGGTATTTCCAGTTACCGGTTGGTTTGTGCCTTTACCGACTCATTCTTGGCTTTCCCGGCTAGCTTTTGGCTTTACGAGCTTCTAGCGTTCTCGGTTAGCTTTACCAATATGTTGTTTTGATGACTTGGTCAGTGGATTTTGGGTCCAACTTATGGAATTGATTTCTATCATGTTGTTGGTGCTTCTTGATCATATCCCGAGTGTTTGATGACTTTGCATTTGATGGTGTGCTGTTATGGTGGTCATATTTGGATCTGGTTAAACTTTCACTGAGGGTTTCTACCAGCAAGTGAAGCGTGTTGGATTTTGGTCTTAGCGAAGTTCTTGATAGATATAATTGTTTGGTTACTTGATTTAGGTCCATGATATGTAATGTAAATCATAATATTGGTCTGGTGGTATTGTGTGATGTAATGTTTGCAATTATGGGTTTATGGGTTTAGGGTTTAACCAACCTTGTCAATAAGGTTGATGAAACACCTAAAGTAAATCCAAGTAGATACAAATTAATGATTGCTGGTTTGTTGTACCTAAATCAAACAAGACCTGATATAATGAATGATGTTTGTATTGCTTCTAGATTTTAGGCAGATCCTAGAGAAACTCGTGATATTGTTGTCAAGAGAATATTCAAATATTTGATAGGTACAACAGACTTTGGGTTATGGTATCCAAAGAATGATGACTTCACATTATATGCATATATAGATTCTGATTGGGCAGGAGATGTGGATGACCGAAAGAGCACTACCAACGGTGCATTCTTTCTTGGGAAGACGTTTGTTTGATGGCTTAGTGAGAAACAATCATGCACTTCATTGTCTACAGCTGAAGCAAAATATGGTGCAACTGCTACCAACTGTACTCAGATTTTATGGATGAAACAAATGTTAAAGGATATAAGGGTAAGCTATGATGAGCCTATTGTTATTCACTATGATAATGCTGCTACTATTGATATTTCATGTGTATACACCTAAAAATGATCTGAAGATAATTAATTGAATAAGCAATTATTCAATTAATCTTCCTCCCCAATTTAATTGAATTCATCAACAATTTGATTAAATCCCCCACATTCATCTACTTATTAATAAATCTAAAGATTTATTTAATAGGTTCATCTCAAGAATCCTTTTTGATTAATTAATTCTTCTCCATCAAAACAATTTCTTCTAATCTCTGATTAATTAAAACAAATCAATTATGAGTTGTTGCAATTAATTAGCCTTTTCTTATTAATTGAATTTCTAAATTCAAATTCTCCTAACTTTTAACCAACTAACCTAACCATTCCTAAACCTAACCCATTCTACCTACCCCCATGTTCCCTTTCATCCAACCTCTTCTAGAAGCTTTGTTACACTTGTCACTAAGTGTTCCCTTTCATCCTACCTCTTCTAGAAACCTCTTGACACTTGTCACCATACAGATGATAGATGTTCCCTTTAGTCCAACCCCTTTGCCAACCTCCTCCAATTTAACCATTGATATCTTCAAATCAATCTTGACCATTGATTCCTGCCACCTCACCCCTAGCCTTGGGAAATCCTATAAGTAGACCCCATTTTGGAGCATAAAGGGTCCCAATTTCATATCATTTTCATCCCAATTTCATATCATTTTTGCATTCAAGCATTGTTACTATAGGCATCTAGCTTCTACTTCATCATGCTTAGCAATGTTATCATTATCATGTTCAATTTTAGCTTAATTGCATCTTCATTCTAACATGTTTTCTAGAATAATCATAAAATCATGTAGCTTAATCATGCTATCATTGCTAGATCATGCATCTTCATCATTCAAATCCTCCATCTAAGTGTAGTCAAGTCACTAGAATTTGCATAACAATATCTGAGAGTAAAATTTATACTCGCATTTACTAGGAGGTGATAGATCGCTTAGTTATGGTTTTGTCTTCCTTTGATTCAAATTCATTAACCATGCTTGTAACGATCTATTGAGTGTTTTGTGTTTGCAGGTACAGGTACACTTCATAACAACACGACACAAAGAATCTGGTATTTCATTCCAAATCAAAACACATTTCTATAAGGTATAATTTCTGGAAGGAAAAAGTTGAAGCAAAGGAAGTTAGATTGGTTTATGTGCCTACTAAGGAACAAATTGCAAATATTCTAACAGAACCATTGCCTAAAGACACTTTTGAATATCTCAGAGATTAGTTGGGGGTTATCAGCCCTCCAGAAGAGACTTAGAGATGCAGGGATGCATCAATCCGGTGAGCTTATCAGACATACTTTTCTGATCTGGGTTGATGAAGATGGTGCTACTACTCAGGGGGAGTAGTCAGCTGTTTGGTTCAATACTTTTGGTTTAGTATCTATCCTTTGTCATTGATATCAAAGGGGGAGAAGGTATTCATGTAAAAAACTGCAAGATCTTTTGATGGTGTTTTGGAGATTGTTGGCATTCCTTGGCACTTGGATGTTTTTCACATTGAGTGTTGCCATTAATGCCAAAGGGGGAGATTGTTGGCAATATGCTGGATTTGGTTAAGGTTTGTCATTGATGTCAACACTATATCCCGGTTGGAGACTATCCCGGTTAGTCTTGGTGATCTTCTTGGTTTTGGCTGTGATTTTGATTTGGTATGATCAGATCTCTGGAATCACTTTTGGATGCTTATTATGATGGTTATATGCTTGCTATATTCTGGTGATTTCAAAATTGAGTTATCGCTTTTGGTATTTTTGGTTACCGGTTGGTTTGTTCCTTTATCGGCTTGTTCTTGGCTTTTCCAACTAGCTTTTGGCTTTACTAGCTTCTGGCGTTCCCGGTTAGCTTTATCAGTATGCTATTTTGGTGACTTGGTCAGTGGATTTTGGGTCTAGCTTATGGAATTGGTTTCTATCGTGTTGTTGGTGCTTCTTGATCATATCCCGAGTGTTTGATGACTTTGCATTGGATGGCTTGCTGTTATGGTGGTCCTATTTGGATCTGGTTAAACTTTCACTGAGGATTTCTACCAACAAGTGAAGCGTGTTGGATTTTGGTCTTAGCAGAATTCCCAATGGATGTAATTGTTTGGTTACTTGATTTAGGTCCATGCAATGCCATGCAAATTATAATATTGATCTGGTGGTATCATGTGATGTAATTTTTGTAATTACAGATTTATGGGTTTAGCCGACCTTGTCAATAAGGTTGATGATTTGTATTTATAGGTGACTTATTCATGTAATTGGTTATGGTTCAATGGTGATGGTTGGTTAAGTCTACATTATCAAAGAAATGATTATGTGCAAATAAAGTCATATCATTCAGATGAAGGTTGGAAAGGTTTTGTATTGCAGAGTAGACATTAGTGCTTAATCGGAACTGTATCAGGCATTGGTAGATGCTACTTTCATAGTTCATTGTTTTCTGGATTACAGTCAGATGATTTTGTAAGTCAGTGAGACTTCCCTTTGTGATGAGCAGTGTGCTCTAGGTTGTTGGCCTTTTTGCATGTGCAAACCCCATTATAACTATTCATAACACTACTGCAGAGTATTCATCTGATTGTAGGTAGGGTTTCCCACCGTGGTTTTTCCCTTTCTGGGTTTTCCACATCAAAATATTGGTGTTATGTGTGTTGTTCTTTCATGATATATCTTTCATTGTGTTATGCTCCAGTATAAGGCTTGTAATTGAATTGATTGTTGTTATTGTTAGTAAACTGATTTACCCCTCCCTCTCAGTTTACTGTTGGTATTAGTGCATTCCAACAAACACATGCAAATAATTATAGTGATAAAAATAAATAACACAACATATGAATAATTTTAATATATTTTGTTCTACTTATCAATTATTTTTATTTTTATTGTTGTTTTTTATTCTTCATTATTAATTAAATAGTTATATTTTTTATATTAGGAATAAAGTTGGGTTTTTGAAAGGGTCAAAACTTTCTAACAATTAAAAACAAAACTTACACAAAGCAAGTTCCTACAAGAGGTGGGAAGCTACACCAAAAGTCAATAAAAAAACTAACACTAGCAATGCATAAATAACATATAGGTGGAAAACAAGATATCTCAAATCCATAAACTTAAGATTCTTTATGGAATTCCATTCGTACTTGAGAGATCCAAGGCATCCCTTCATAATTTCACTATCCAATGAGATCATATATTGTTTTAGAGTTATTTTCCTTAGACATGGTTCTTTGTTAGGTCTCTTGTCAACTGATTGATGCATCCTCTTAAGCAAACAATCATGAAGCATGGTTATTCTAATAGTAAAGTTCTTGATCGAGTTTCTATTAATATGCAAGACACTCTCCAAGGATGATAAGAGTTTCACTTGAGGCTCCACTTCTCAAAGAATTTGATGTGGATATCAACTTGTGGTTCCTTTCCTCTAATATGTCTATGAATAATGAAAATTCTTAGTTTTAGCCCTTTATTTTCATTCTTGAAGCACTTCAAGATATTATGGTGTAGGTCGAAGCTTTCCTCCAAGATTTCTAATTTTTCTTTTTCAATCCATCACGATTCCTACAATCATTTGTATCTTTCATGTCTCAATAAAATATTATTATTAAATATTAATAATTTGTCTTATAAATAATTATCAAATTTAAATTAAAATATTTTAATTCACACATTCAATTTTCAACATAATTAATTAATATCTACATATTTCTCTCTCTTATAATAAATATTTAATATCATTTTTAAATTAATTCAATCAATAATAACAAATTCCGGCATAAGGTAAGAATTTCTCTCTTATATAATAAATATTTAATATCATTTTGCTCTCCTTAACCATTTCCGACATAAGGTGAGAATTTCCTTTCCTTTCTTTCTTGCGAGCTCTTTAAATGTTAACATTGTTGATCACAAGTAGGACCATATCAAAAATCATGTTCGTCACAAAGGTCTTATCCTTCTTATATTTGAACATGCCAAATCCTTGCCACCTATTGCGTCCACTTTCCATGTGGTTAATTCTGACTTAGAGGATTCAATGTCCTTGGAGGATGAGTATCACACTGAGACTGATGATGAAGATTTTTCCCCCACTTCGACCACCCCTAAAAATAAGGGGAAAGCTACTGCTGTGAAGAGCCCTAAATCAAAAAACCCTCGAAGATCTAGTTCTCCCCCCATGTTGGTAATCTTCAGATTGGTTCTAAAATTTCTAGTGCTTCAACTGATAACCGTCATAGCTAGGGTAAGAGTTCTCCTCCCTCTGATTCTAGAGAGACTCCACCTGTGCATAACTTTGAAAATCGCCAGCCCTTTCCAAGCTCTCTTGACCCTTCTTTGAATTTTCTTTGTTTTGAGAAGGAAACTGTGACTCATGTTCTGGCTTTATCCAGAGATGGGGTTGTGGACACCTTTAATATTTTTAAGTGGATTTTTCATGAGATTAAGGACATCCAACTCAAACAAAGCGCTGATAGCAGCAAATTGGAGATTATCTAAGATAATATTAAGCAGTTGGAGAAAGGGCAGGTACGAATGAGATTACCCCCAAGTCTGAGAAGGAGACGGCCTCTGTCATCGAATGCCTTAAAACAACTATGGAGGCGTTCGACAATTTCAAGAAAGGCTATGAAGTTAGAATGGCTACTCTAGAAGACCAAAATGCTAAAATCAGGAGTCCATCAAAGCAGTTGTTAAAACTAGTCATGTGGTGATTGGTGCGACTATGGAGAACTTCAAGAATATGATAAGTAGTTAGCAATTCCATCTAAAAGATGTGGTGGACGTGGATGCTAATACTAAGTAGGACATATCTTCGGGACCCAGCAAACAGACTAGGGGTACGTTGAAGAGAAAGGCAGTTGGACCTCCTCCTAATTTTCAAAAGTTCAAGAAGATCACCAACACAATGATATAGAATGAAAAAGAGATGGAGCAGGCTATGAATCTATTGGTTTAGGGTTGGCTCGTTGTTGTGTATGTGTTGGTTCTGCTGGTTTTTTTGTATTTGGTTTTTCTGATTGTCCCTGTTTTTGTCTTTTCGCTCTGTTTGGTATATGCCCCTTTGTTGTAATGTGGTTAATGTTTATTAAGGGGTTGTTCATTTTTAGTGATCTTTTTTGGCTTAACTCCTTGTTAAGGCTAGACAGATCTTTGCTTTTGTAAACGGTTTCGAGGTCCCTTCAAAACTTATTTTTGCCTTAATAAAAATAAATTACTATCTTTCAATACAGTCTTTTTGTTTGTTGTGTCAAGGGTATCCCTACAACTGAGCCCAACCCCCAATCCACCTAACCTTGGTCTTACCTAATGCCAAGTTGGGGTCAGGAAGGAGCGAGACTAATCCCATGCAGATGAATGCAATAGATTGTAAATCACGTGTATCAATTAAGTTTGAGATCCAAAGTCAAACCCAAGACCCGAACCATCTTTCAATACAAATTTAAATGTGAAATAATATTTTATATCAAAACATGTAACTAACTTAAATGACATAAAATTGAATACAAAATTTAAATTATAACAATTAGATTAAAAATTTGCTAAAATAACCATATAATCTCAAGATAAGACTGAAAGTGACTCACAATATTGACACAAATGAGCCTCATGGGAAAATGAATATAACGAAATATAACATAGTATGCTAAAAAAATTCCATGAATGAAGTCCATTTTATCTAAACATTCAACCAAGATAAGACTGAAAGTGACTCACAATGTTGACATAAATGAACCTCATGGAAAAATGAATATAGCCAAATATAACAGAGTATGCTCCATTTTATCTAAACATTCAACCAAAAGGAATGGGATAATAAGTTCTTCCTCTTCCAATATTAGGCTTACCATTGCTTCTAAAACTGATCATTCCAAAGCAATTGTGAGTCTCCAAACCTTTATCAAATCAAGATTAGACATAATCTACTATTACAATAAGTTTGCCTAGAATCATTTACAATTTCAATTTAGAGATGAAATAAACAACAACATCATAACTTATTCATTATTCATGCTTTCAAAGTAGATTTGTGGCAGTTGGTCGTTTAAAGAAATCACATTACGTTGCTCTCAATGATCATGTTATAGAAAATATATTTTCAAATGTAACTAAATTTTCTTAAATTAGTGTAGAAATCAAATTTTATTTCTTTTTATCAAATAAAAAATAAATAATAAGTATAATGCCAATTACAAAAAAAATCACGTTTTAAAACTCAATCATTAGTCTAAAACGTTGAGCTTATTTGGTTAAACCATCGAGATCTCAATATGGAAAACCAAGTTTAAATCTCAATGAGACATCTAATATAGAATTCTAAATTATGACTTTTGATCTTCCATAATTGACCATGTAATGTGGAGATGGTTTCTGAAAAGGTAGAATTCTAAATTCCGGTTCTTGAAATTTCATAAATAGTTTCTCGTGTAGTTGCTCAAATTCAAAGTACGACTCTTGAAATTTCATAGATAATTTCCAATGTAGTTACTCAAATTCAAAATACAGAAAAAATATGAAATCAATTACAGAGAAAACATACAATCAATTATCACCTGACAAAAAAACAAAATTCAAAAACATATAAAAACTCAATCAATATGAAACAATCAGCCATCACCTTTTTTGAAACATTAAAAAAATCCCATTTCCCCTGTTGATACCATATATAGGCTCCTTGAAAACAACAAACAAAACTCAGAAAATGTACTCTGCATAGTATTTTTAACTGGAAATAACAATGACAGAAAAGAAACTACTGCAGCCCAAGAGTTTGATCACTTTACTATTATCTTTTCTATTCATAATTCACACAGGGAAAACCCAAAACAAGAAAAACCAAATATATTTTCTACAAATATGATCAATCTCCAAGAAAAAAAAAACTCAAAACTCTGAGGAATGAACAGGTTTTAAGATCACTTAAAGCTCAGAAAAATGGTATATGAGGAAACACAATTGGTTTATCCCATTTTACACAATGCATAGGCTACAAAGCCCAAGAACACAAAAAGCTTCAAATGGAAATCAAAACATGTAAATGTGGGGTTTCACAAAGGGACTGAAGTTAAGATTTCACATACAGAACACAAGAAGCTAATGAGCCACATGTGATATCCATTACCATAACTCCAGAATGAAAAATAAGCATTCAACTTGTCATTTTCAAGAAATCTGATAGAAATTGACAAAAAGTGGCCTCATCTTTGATAACTACTGGGAAAAAGATTGAAAATGTGTTTACAGTTTCATAGTTGCAGGGCTTCACTAAGCCTTGAAAATGAAAACAGCAAAATGAAAATGTTACTTTCAGTTAAATTAGACAGTAGCTTTTCAAGCAAGGTTCACCAAATTTGAGGGCTTAATTGTGCATAAAATGTCTCTGGGATTCCACCTTCTATCCTTCAAGTTCATGCCAATGACAATTTGCCATGGAATTGTCTTGCCATCCCAACTACCATGAAGATCATCTCAACTATGGATTGAATGCCACATTGTCAACTCAACAAACTTTTTCAACATTAAAACCTAAAATATATTAAGATAATTGATTATATACTAAACCATTTGATTGATAAATGAAGGCCCAATTGTCATAGCATTTAAAGCAAAATGCTTGAAACCTGATTAGAATAGTTTTTGATCAAATTTCCAGCCTTAGAAACCTGAACTTTGATTTGCTCATAGTATAGAGTATTGAAGTTAAAGCTATTGAATTCAATGATCTCTATTTAGATTTTATTTCTTCTTACTTCATATGTGTTTAATTATTTTTAAACAATGTCATTAGTATTGAAATTTTAGGTGTTAAATCTTCTCAATAACAATTAAATATATTAAACATGGAAATGGTGATATCATCTGATTTTTGTAGATCCATATCAATTTATCTGTGTGGTGGAAAATTAATGTATCATACTAACATTGCTTTCGTAATGAAGAGGAAGAGTTTCATTATGACAAATGACTCTTTGAATGACTGGTTGAACACTTGAAATGTTTGATTTTATTAGGAAAAGCAAAAGATCTCAGAATCAATCTAGAACTAATCTAACCTTGATCTCAATATATGAGATATCCAACTTGACTTTGAATTGCATTTTAATCGTCAATGAACCAAATTCAATTATTACACATGTTATTTAAATTTCATCTCAAAGTTTATCTAATGAAGATCAACTAACAATTTCATCCATGATCACAATTAGAGTACACCCCCATTAAGGTACATGGATGGTACAACACTATTCACAAGACTTGAAACAAATAGAGTCAATTTGTAAAACAGGAGTTGCACTTTTTTTTACAACAATAGTATCTTTTTCTATGATACTTTTTATGATTTTTCTAGCTCCAATCATGTTATTCTAAGGTGAATATTTCTACTCATTCTTAAAGCTCCTTTCTTATCATTTTCTTATGACTCCCGTTAAAAAATCTAAAACTATTTCAAATCTTATATCTCCTATCAAAATTGTTGTGTCTCTTCTTCTCTACAACTATAGTTGCTTCTATTACTTGAGTCAAGGTCTTAGGTTTCATAAGCTTCATATCATAAATAATAATTTTAGACAACCCTAAAATCAATTTAGGAACATGATCATCCTTAGTTTTCATGTAATGCTCATGTCCAAGAAAACCTATAGATGTAATCTTATAGTCACCCCACTAAAAGTGTACCTTATTGCATTAAACGAGGCTTTGTTAGCTTCTTAACCTTGTGTTAACCAAATAGATTTCTTGATAAAACATATTAGAATTTTCATAACTGATAGGTGTTATATCATAACTACTCATAGTATTCACGTGATCTTGGCATAATCATGCTTTTTCACTTAAGGTAATAATATTCAAGCAATTTCATCATAGTCTTTAGACTCCACGTGGAAATGTGTAGTTATGTTCTTTAGTTATTATCTAACTTAGTTTTATTCCCATGCATCATTCAACATAACACTCAAAATCCATCAAACATTTCACAAAACTTTATAACACATCACAAGACTCTAAAATAATAAAACGACTTAAATGAAAACATAAAACAGACCAACACTTCACAACACAACAAAAACAACACAAGAATTCTAAACAACAAACAAATATTGATGGTGATCTTCCAATTTGTGGGTTTTTGGATAAAATGGATTTCATCTCAAGTACAAGTTGTGTTGAATTGTTCTTCACAGTAAGAGCTAGTCTCATATGAAATGATTTTGATAACAACATTCTTGCAATTGAAAGGCTCAAAATAGGTGTAAATCTAGAGGTTCTGAATGATGCTCTTGATTGGTACAGTGCACTTCATCTTCTTTTTGGTCATCATGTCCATCAGGTTGGGGCTCCTCTCTAAATAACACCACTTCATATTGCACTTCCAAATGGCTTTGGTCACAATAATTTGGTTATGTGATGTGTTTCTTGTTCGTTGGTTTTGGTTGGTTCATCTTTTTGTTATGGTGTTCTCAAATGGGTTTTGATGTTTATACTATTTAACACTACTTTATCAATTTTGATTGTGAGCTGCTATGCTAGGTATATGGCCTTTGTTATATTCAAATGCTATGCGAGGATGGTGGCCTTTGGGTGAGGCCTATTTTTCTCTTGACCCTACTATTGGGATATATTGTAATCGCATTTCTGTTATCTAATACAATACTTCAATGATTCCTATCACTTCTATTTAAAACAAAGAAACAAAAAAATATTTTTTTATCTCTAATCTAATGGACATACTCATATAACATCTAATAGATGCAATAATATCATAATTAAACTTTTGAAGAGAATATAAATTATAGTTTTAATATCTATTTGACAACCATTGTCCTAAAAAATATTCAAAACAAAAAATAAAATTAAAACACATGTTTCCAATCTCATTAAGATGGTTGTCATTTTCAAAAAAGAATTTACTATATAATAAGTTATTAGCTAAATTAAAATTTTAAACATTATTTTAAGAAACATAAAATCTCTTTACTAATAATAACTTAATCAAAAACGATTTCTAATTCAAATAAATACTTCTTCATAAGCTATAATTCGTCATATAAAAATAAAAATATCTATATAATTCACTTATTTTACATCAACATCTATATAATCCACTTATTTTACGTCAATTAAAAAAAATAGATATTTAAAAACTTGCAATCATCTTCCCACACCCACACCCACACCCACAGTATCCTACCCACACAAGCTAATGCAATAGAATACTCTTGATCCAACCCACAAAGGGGCTATGGTGTTATTAGGGCAAAATGATTATCAAAGGAATTTGGTACATGCCAACTCAAATGAGTTGTCCTTATATAATTGATATATCCTAAATGCAAAGTCCTATAATTGATCATAGACTTGGATCTAGACCTTTATTAAAGCTTACCCTAATAATGACACTAAAGATTTTGTCATCCTATCACTATATTTTCCCCTTTTTTCTTAGCCTTATATTATTATTCCATATCAATATTTATATATTATAAAACCTAACATTGATGTAACCTTTTGTGTCTCTTATACTTTTTGGGATTCTCTAATTGTTGACAAAGTAATAGTCGGCAGCCTTGTGGGGTCCTACTATGGAGAAAAAGCAAATATTTTTTCAAAATCCAATGAATCTATTCACATGCAAAACAAGACTAAGAAACACATTAAGCATGAAATAAATTGAATTCAATTTTAGGGTTTTAAAAAATAGAGGAAGGAATTGTTTTAGCGGACCAAAATGTCTATAGAATAATTTAAAGTAGATTATTTTAAATGTCTGTAGCATAAGTTTAAGTAGATTAATTTATAAATTTAGAAAGTTGATTAAACATCCCAAGATTCCCCATTTAAGTTGGTGATGTTAAAGTTGGATAATGTCTAAAATATTTGTTGAATCAAATATTTTTATTAGTTGAAAAAGATTACTTTGAGAATTAGTCAAATAGCAATGAATTTTGATTGGAAAGTGGTTTTGTTTGGTGTTATGGTAAAGAATACACATCATAATTTCAACCTTTGTTGTTTGTAGTTATGGGTTTAACTTTATTATATACCTTAGGTTACAGGGTTTGAAATTTGGGGGCAACAATTGAATATTATAGAGGGGAATTCTTTAAGATGAGTTTTTATATTGAATAGGTGTAAAATAAATTTATCTAAAGGGTACAGTTTAGTGATGTAATTGTTATATTAGTATCATTTATACGTGTAGTGGGTAAGTTGATATGCAAAGTCAATGAATATTTTTAGTTTTTGAAAATATAATGTGTATATGTTTAGAATATTTTTTATATTTTTGTCATTAAAGGGGTTATGTTCAAATGGTAAGGTCATCTGATTGTTACAGTAGAAATCTAGATTTGAATGTTTCAAGAGATATTCTAGTGTCAAAGCATATAGTACAACTAGTAGACCTATTATTGGTCCTTAGTGGACATATGTGAGCAATGTGTGGAATTGGAAGTCATGCAGTGACCATATTATTCTTAGTGGATACATTGTATGGGGTGTGGGCCCTAAGACTAAACCCCCCCAAAATAATCTAAGAAAAACATTCTTACATTTTCTATTGGCCATTCTTGATTGGTAGAGTATTTAGTACAGAAATCAAAATAGTTATAGTATGACTCTTAAAATGCATGGTTAAATAATAAAACTACATATGAAGCTTGAAAGCAATTTGGATTCAAAAAACAAGTTGAAAATTGGTGATAAAAAACAATGGTTGTACAATCCTTTTACTTATAGGATATCTTTAAACCTTCACCTCTTTTTACAAACATTTGATATCAAAAAGATCATATTTTTTAATATCACTTGTAAAATTTACATGTGTAGTCATCATTGCATCTACCCAACAAGTTGTATGTAATCTTCAAAGACACATTATCAAAATTTATCTTCATGGTTTAGCTTTGATTCGTAAAGTTATGGAATCAATATTTTTGGCCTCGAGGAGTTTAATTCTAAACTTAATTTATTAAATAATAATATTGATTTTGAAGGAGCATATTTCTAATAGCTAAGCACTCATAAAATATTTATGGCTTTCAAGAACAAAAACAAAATAAAAAATGTAATGACAATAGTGATGATTATTTTGTTTTCGTATTGAATGTAGTTTATAAGTCTATTTAGTTTTAATTGTCTTATCAAAGACAGTAAAGGAATTTTTCTTTACGGATACTCTATGAAGCTTGACCATGGGGCCCACAACAAGTTTAGAGCTAAAGTGATTATCCTAGGGATAAATTCGTCTTTGTGGTTCCATTATAAGATTTTTCATCTTGAAGGGAATTTAATGTTTATATTGAATGTTATTCAAAAGAAAAAAAACTCATAGTTGGAAGCCAAAAAACATCTTGAGATTAGTGTGGGTCTTTTTGGATTCAATGTGATCCTTTTCATTTGGACATTGTTATTGCGAAACCCAGAAGACCATGTATAATTCCTAGACAATTTTGGGATTAACTCTCAAAATCTAAAGGAGGTTTGTCTAATTTTAGATGTCTAGTTGGGGCTCATTAATATTGTTGTGGTGGATGTAACCCCTCAAATTGGTTGAGGTGGTTCTATAAGTGGCATTCATTATTGTGTTATTGAAGAGATGTGGATTAATTCTAAAAAAAAAGGCCCATCATAATCATTATGGTGCCTTGCATCTCACACATGTATGATGGATTGGCTATAGATGGAGATGTAAGCATTGTCCTTTGTGGCATTATTCAAATCTAAGGTTCCTTATTTGCTTTTTGTGTTTATTTTCTCTTCGCATTTGCTACATACAAGACAGATTAGGCACTCATAGTTGGTGAGATGACAATTGTTCTTGTAATTTATTTTTTGTAGTTATTTCATTGCATCTTCTTCTCTGTTATTTTTAAATATTTCCTTCATGTTCCCTTTTTACAACTAAGGTTACTATCCATGGAGAAGAGAGAAATGGATTTTCAAGCGGATATAGCTACCATTTTGTTGGGAAAGGTTTTCATATATCAAATAGAGGAAATCTTGAGTACTATCAAGGAAGTGCTCAACTTCTAGTTATTTTAAAGTATTAAAATATTTGAAGTACGGTAAATTTTGAGATTGTCTTTGTTTTTATCCAATCTATTCAAGCTTGTTTGTTTAACAATATTTTTTTATCAATATCCATAATGTTCATCAAGGAGGACTTTTGTCAAAGATTAAAGTGAATTCTAAGGATCTAAAAATCTTATCCTCAATGGCCTCTACTTGTTATTAGTGGTGACTTTTATAAAAAAAAGTGTGCTTTTGTCATCAAGGGGGTTATGTTAAAATGGTAAGGTCATATGATTTTTATAATAGAAATCTAGATTTGAATGTTTCAAGTGATATTTAAGTGTCAAAGAATAATATGGTACAACTAATAGACCCATTGTTGGTCCTTAGTGGACATATGTAAGACATATATAGAATTGGAAGTCACATGGTGGTCATATTATTCTTAGTGGACACATTATATGGGATGTGGGCCCTAAACCTAAACCTTCCCATAATAATCTAAGAAAGTCATTCTTGATTGATAAATATTTAGTACATATATCAAAATAGTTATAGTATGACTCTTAAAATGTGTAGTTAAATAATTAAAGTACAAATGGAGCTTGAATGAAATTTGGATTCAAACAAATAAGTTGAAAAATGGTGATAAAAAATAATGGTTGTACAATATTTTTACTTGTAGGATTTGTTTAAACCTTCAATTCTTTTACAAAGATTTGATATCAAAAGGATCATATTTTTTAAGTTCAATTGTAAAATTTACACATGTAGTCATCATTGCATCTACTCGACAAGTTGTATTTAATCTTCAAACCCACATTATCAAAAAATTTGTTGATGGTTTGACTTTCATAATTGAAATTATGGATTTAATATTGTTGACCTCAAGGAGTTTAATTCTAAACTTAATTTACAAAAACAGTATGTTTATTTTGAAGGAAAATATTTTTGACAACTAAGTATTCACGAAATATTTATGGATTTCAAGGACAAAAGAAAAATTAAACAATGTAATGACAATAGTAATGATTGTTTTGTCTTCCTATTGAATGTAGCTTATAAGTCTATTTAGTTTCGGTTGTCTTATCAAAGATAGTAAATGAATTTTAGTTTATGGAACCCCTATGAAGCTTGACCATGGGGCAAACAACGAGTTTAGAGCTAGGGCAATTATCCTAGGGATAAATTTATCTTTGTGGTTCCATCAGAAGATTTTTTATCTTGAAGGAAATTTAATGGTTATCTTGAATTTTTTTTCAAAAGAAAAACTCTCGTAGTTTGAAGGAAAAAGCCATCTTGAGATTGGTGTGGATATTTTTGGATTGAATGTGATCCTCTTCATTTGGACATTGTTATTGTGAAACACAAAAGAGCATGTCATTGTTAGACATTTTTTGGGATCAACTCCTAAAATCTGAAGGAGATTTATCAAATTTTAGATGTCTAGTTAAGGATCATGGATATTTTTGTGGTGGATGAAACCACTCAAATTAGTTGAGGGGGTTTACTAAGTGATATTATTTGTTGTGATGTGAGAGTGATGTGGATTAACTCTAACAACAATTGCAATATAACCATTATGGTGCATGTATCTCACACTATGATGGATTGGCTATAGATGGAGATGTAAGCATTGTCCTTTGTGTTATCATTCAAAGCTAGGGTGCCTTGTTTGTTTTGTGTGTTTATTTCCCCTTCATATATGCTACATGCAAGACTAGTTAGAAACCCATAGTTGGTGAGGTGACAATGATTGTTATAATCTGTTTGTTGTAGTTATTTCCTTTCATCTTCTTATTAATTATTTTTAAATATTTCATTTGAATGCCCTTTTTACAACTAACGCTATTATCCATGGGGAAGAGAGAGAGAGAGAGAGAGAGAGAGAGAGAGAGAGAGAGAGAGAGAGAGAGAGAGAGAGAGAGAGAGAGAGAGAGAGAGAGAGAGAGAGAGAGAGAGAGAGAGAGAGAGAGAGAGAGAGAGAGAGAGAGAGAGAGAGAGATGGATTTTCAAGGGGAGGTAGCTACATTTAGTTAGAAAATGTTTTCATATATCAAATAGATGAAATCTTGAGTACCATCAAGAAAGTTTTCAGCTTGCCAGTTACTTTGAAGTAAATATTTGAAGTAAGGTAAACTTTGAGATTGCCTCTATGTTTTTATCCAATCTATTCAATCTTGTCTCTATGATTTTTTTATTAACATCCACAGTGTTCATCAAGGAGGATGTTTCTCAAGGATTAAAGATAATTCTAGGGATCTTGAAAGATTATCCTCGATGGGCTTTAGCCTTTTTTGGTGGTGACTTTTATGACCTAGTTTCTATGGGTTCCTTTAGTGAACTAGAGGCCCACTTCCTAAAAATAATAGGAGTGGTTACCATCTCATTTAGCAAGGAACAACAACATTTTCATTCCCATAAATTTATCTAGTCTTAGCTTGCATTTCCCTTATTTCATGAATTTTTTAATGTAAAAAGTGCAGAGTTGTCATCTATTTCATTATTGAATATGATGGCATAGATCTATACAATATTTACCCCACTAGCCCTTTTTTAATCCTTGGAAGTTAGTATCTCGTCTTTCACAACTCCATCTTTGGTCATATATTTGAAAGATTAGTTGATTATTAGGCATTTTCTTGCATCTTTGTTACTTGTTTGATGTGTTTTATTTTTCTTGTTTTCTCTCATGAACTATGCTTTATTTTGTCTCCCTTAGTTTTCACATATAGGGTAAACTTCATACTTAAAATATGATCATCTATTTTAAAAGTTAATACAAATAGCAAAGGGAGCCAATCTTTCTCTTTACATAGTGTAAGGTCAAAATTATCTATTTTATAATCCCTGTAGGTTAATTTCTACACTTATTTTTGTGCCTCCTCTTCTAGTGTGTTTCTAGGACCATATCAACTGATTATTTTATTTTACTTTATCAAAGAAGAATAAAACAAGAATTTCTAGCCCTAGAAAAACATCATCTAAAAGAACCGAAAAAATTGGACTCTCAACTCATCAAGGACACATATGCCAACCCATCACTAGTGTTTGTGTTTAAAAACTCTAAGCTATCTTAATGTTTGTGTTTCTATTTGATTTTTAAAAAATAAAGTGATCCACCCAGTTATGACCTAATCCTTTCTATATTTTAAACAGTAACTCTCTAAAAACTTAGTATAAGTTCATTTTAAAACCCTTTTCCAAACCATTCACTCATAGAACATGCCATTTAGAAAACTTAATATTACTACTCTCCTCCAACACATACAATAATTAGAGAGTTTTCATTATAGAACGAGGAAAATGATGAATTTTAAAGATCTAAAGATTGCATAGCCCCTAGTATTTTGAAGTAACAAATTCCGTGTGATTCAATTCCTCCTCTTCTATCTCTCTAATCTATTTCACCATTTTAATTATTAAAATTTATTAAACCTCAATTCCCTTCACTATATCTAAAACCCAAATTCGAAACCCTTTCCACTTTTCTCCTAATCAAATATGAGCATTTCCATCCATTTCCAATTTGTAGCCTCTCTTATTTGTGATCACTCACAAATTAGATTTTGTCTCCATCAAAATTACATGCCACTTGTTCTTAGCTTTTCTCTCTAGACTTTTGTCTTGTGATTACTATATAATGCACATGTTGGTAAGATATAGAAGGTTATAAGATACCACACATATCATTTGGGGCATTTTTGAACTTTCTATACCACTTAAGTAGCCACAAAACACCTCAAATGTGCCTAAATAAATTCTAAAATAATAAAATATTATAAGAAAAAAGTAAATTCATGAAAACTATTTAACTATGTGTTATTATGAAAAGGAATTATGAAAAGGCATTGTGAAGAGGCAATAAGAGGTTATATAATGAGTACAAATCATGGTTTCTACCTTTTTTGTTTAGAATTATGAGTTTAACTTTATTATACACATGCTTACACCATAATTTTAGAAATTTTTAGGTTGAATATTTTGGCAATTTGGAGGAATTGATTATGTGTTGCATTGATGTTTTGTCATTGATGGTAACACCGATTGTTTTGGTTGTTTACCGGTTTCCGATTGGTTTCAGTAGAGTGGTTGATTATGATATTGATCCAGTAGGATCCGGTATGCTTTGGTTTGTGGAATTGGTTTGGATATGTCATTCATGCTATTTAGATGTGTATCACTATCAATTGGTTTGTGATTTGATGACTCGGGAGGTATCACTTGTTCTAGTAAGCCTTTTGTTCACTGGTAAGGGTTTTACCGACAGAGCTTTGTTGAAGATCTTTTGATGCACGTGATAAGCGGTGTTGGTGTGGCTTCTAGATGGCTTTCATGATGTTGTTGGTTATCTTGTTCGTGTTCTAGTTCATCGGTGGTGTTGGATTTGGTTTATGGCAACCTATTTTGGGTCCGATGTTATCTAGGTTATGGACTGGTTCCTGTAACATGTTGGAAGATGTTCCTGATGCATTACTGGCGAGATTTAATGATTGGTTTATATTGTTTTCGGCCTAAGCCGACTTGGTTGATCATTGGATTATAGGTTTATGTTACGATTTTATTGTATCATCTTTTAGGTGGCCGACCTAATTGTTTAGGTCCCGAGTTGGTATAAATCTGATGTAAGATCTCTTTGTAGTTCATGGGTTGATAGGAAAAGGTTATGGGATGGTCTGTGTGCAAATAATGTTGTAATCATACGTAGAAGGTTTGGTCAATCATAGGTGATTGAATGGGGTCTGTAAGAGAGGTTTAAGGCCTCTGATATTGAGCTTAACCATAACTGTACTCAGGCATAAGAGATTCTATACTTGCAGTTCACTCTTCTTTCCGAATTGTAGTATGATGTTTATGTAGTTAGTGAGGCTCCTTTTTGTGATGAGCAGTTTGCTCTAGGCTGTTGGCCTTCCTGCATGTGTAGGCCTCTCATATTGTAATCACATACTTGCTGCAGAAGTATTATATGACTGTGGGTAGGCTTCCCACCGTGGTTTTCCCTTTACCGGGTTTTCCACGTACAAATATTGGTGTCATGTGTTATGGATGGATGGTAACTGTTTTATGATTTATATTTATGTTTAAATGCTTTATCAGTCATTCTGGTATTTGGTTTATGCAGTCCGGTATTAAGTTTATGTGTTCTGGTAAGAAGGATTTAAATGCTTAAAGTTCTATAATCCGGTGACAATTGATTCACCCCCCTTTTGAGTTGTCCTCTAGTTATCTGAGTTGTCTAACAGAATATTGTTGGAACAATTGAAAAGAAAAAAATTAGTTTCACTTCAATATATTTTATTGAATGTGTATAAAAGTAAATTTCTTTTATATTTATTTTTTATTTTTAAGGGGCTTTCATATAAATGTAAACTACAATTTAGTGATATATTTTTTATGTTAGTGTTATTTACAAGTGTGGTGGATAAGTTGATAGGAAAATTCAAATAAATATTTTAAGTTTTAGGAACATGTTATGTATTTTTATAATGCTCTCATGTTTTTGTCAAATGGAAATGCTATAGATTTTTACAATGGAGATCTAAATATGAATCCCCATGTAATGCGTGTCAAGTCTGTGGTATAATAAGTAGGCCCATTGTTGAAATTGTAAGTCTCATGGTGGACATGTTTGTCTATACTATCCATATCATATGAGGTGTTGAAACTAAACCCTCACTAAATAATCTATAAAAAAATACTCTTACCTTTTTTGTTGGCCATTCTTGATTGATAGAATATTTAAAATGTAAATCAAAATATAACTCTAGAAATAAAAGTGCATATAGAGCTTTAAAGGAAGAAGGATTAAGATAAATGAGTTGAAAGATGGTAATAATAAATGATGGTTATAATTTTATTTTATTTTTTAAATTTTAATCTCTTTTATAAAGGTTTGAGGTTAAAACAATTATTTTTAAATTTTAGTTATAAAATTTATTCTACGAGTGTAATCATCATTGCATCTACTTAATAAATTATCTTTATATTCAAAACTATAGAAATAAAATTTATGTTGATGGTTTGGCTTTGATGCTTTAAGCTATGTCTTAAGTTAATTTACAAAACAATTATTTTTTAAGGAAAATATTTATAATAGATAAGTATTATATGAAATATTTATGGCTTTCGAGAAAATAAATGAAGTAAAAAAAATAATGATAATTGTAGTAATTATTTTTTTTCTTATTGAATAAAATTCATAGGTCCCTGTGCAATTTTTTTATCAAAGACACTAAATAATTTTTTCTTTATGGAGCCTCTATGAAGCTTGTCCATGGAGAAAACAATGAAATTAAAGCTAGAGTAGCTCTCCTAGGAGTAAATATCTCTTTTTCGTTCCATTATAAGATTCTACATTGTAAAGGGGATTCAATGATTATTTTGAAAAATATTTACAAGAAAAACTCTCATAGTTGGAAATTAGAAAACATATTGATATTAGTATGGGTCATTTCAGATTCATTATAATTATTTTGACTTGGATATTGCTATTGTGAAACCAATAAGACCATAAATTTTTTGACCAATTTTTTGATTAACTCCTAGATCTCAAAGGAGTTGGTCTAAGTTTGGATATATAGTTGGGGTTGTGATTTTTTTTTGTATGCAATCCCTTTAATTATTTGAGGTGGTTTTGTAAAGCATATTGTTGGTTCTGGCATGGATTAACATTAATAATAGGTTTGACTCAAAAAATTCAGTTCCTTGTATCTTGAACTTGTATAATAGATTTCCTACAAATGGAGAGGTTTCACCTAAGCTCTTTCATTCATGATATTATTAAGAGTTGAAGTGTCATATTTGTCTGATGTTTTTTTTGTTGCCCTCACATATATTGCATGTGAGACCAATTCAATAATGTTTTTTTTTATGCCCTCACATATATTGCATGTGAGACCAATTCAATAATCTCTTGGTGAAATTTTCATTTTGTCTTCTCTATTGTTATTTCCTTCAAATAAAATTTTAGAGCTAAAGTTCTTTCCTATCCATTAAGAAAAGACAAATGATAGATAGCATTTGATTGACAAGGTTTTCATATGTAAAACTAAAGAAATCTTAAGAGTACAATCAGTGAAATGCTCAAATTTATAATCATTTTGAAGAAAAAAATTGAAGTAAATTATAAGATTACTATATGTTTTTCTTCAATCTATTGAAGCTTATGTCCTCAATAATGAACTTTTAATCAATATCCAAAGTATTTGTGAAGAGTATTTTTCCAATGATTGAGGGTAATTTTAGGGATGTTCAAAGATCAAACTCAATGACCTCTACCCATTTTTGGCGGTAACTTTTGTGGCCTAGTTTCCATGTGTTCCTTCCATGAACAATGAGGTCACTTTCTAAAGCTAGTATGAGTGGTTCTTAACCTTTAATCTCACTTGGCAAGGAATAACGATGGGAGTTTCATTCCCATAAATTTATCTAGTCTTATCCTACCTTTACATTATTACCTTTACATTATTTATCAATACATCGTGAGAGATTTAACGTAGAAAGAGTGAACTTGACAGCTAGTTTATTGTTGAAAATGATATCAAAGATCTTTATGATAGTTACTCCACTGACATTTTTTTAATAGTTGGTATACTTTTCTCCTTAACTCCATGTTTAGTGGTGGATTTGGAGGGTTAAATAATAAAAAAATTATTAAAGGGTAAAAAAAAGTTTTGAAGGGACCTAAAATCCTAAACTACAAAATGTTGCTCAAATAAAAAACACAACCAACGAAAAACTAAACAATATCCAACAAAAGAGACTAAACAACCTAAATCCAAAAAAACAACAAAAATCATTATTGTAGCTTCTTCAAGGTCTCTGTTTTGTCCAACGCTTGCTTGTAGAAGTCCTTATGTAGCTTCACCAGGCCCAATAGCTCATTCATGTCATCATCAAATGTTTTTTTCTTGCTGCCACCAATCTAAGAGCTCAAACCCTTTTGATCACTTTGTTTCACCTATTTACCCTAATCCTCATTATAAATGATTGTTGGGTTTTTCCTTTTACTTTTTTATTTTGTTTTCCTTACATCTTTACTACTTGATATTTTGTATTGTTTGGTGTTGTTGTGTTTTGTCTTTCTCATTTCATCCCATGTGTTATACTTTATGTTTAATCCCCTAGTTTTTGCATATAATTCAAAACTCACACTTCAAATGTAATCATCTATTTTTATAGTTAAATACAAATAGGAATGGAAGGTAATTATTTTCTTGACATAGTGCAAGGTAAAAAATTAACCTATTTTATAATCTCTAGCTTATATTTTTACGCTCATATTGGTGCCCCCTCTTTTGGTGGGTGTCAATGATAATTTTATTAATTTTATAATATTATTGATCAAATAAGGATAATGTAAGAATTCCCAGCCTTGCAAAAATATCATCTAATAGACCAAAAAAAATTGGATTCTTAACTCAATAAGGATATTTGTGCTACCTCAATTCTAGTGTCTATCTAAATTATAAAAAGTAAAGTGACTCACCCATGCATTTCTTGATCCTTACTATATTTTCAATAGTAACTCTCCTAAAAAATTAGTATATTTTCATTTTAATACCCCTTTTCAAACCATTCACTCTTATTATAACACATCAGTGAGAAAACTAAGTTATTAATCCTATCCTCCAACGGAGGAGAATTACAAAATTCTATCAGAAAGAAAGGAAACATATGAAATTCTAAATATTGCATAACCCCAATGCTATTAAAGGCAATGATTCCCTTCCCCTTCTTCCATTTCTCCAATATATTTCACCTTTATCCCTATTGGTATCTATTATCACCCAATTCCCTTCACTATAGCTAAAACCCAACTTTAAAAGCTTTTTTAATATCCTCCCAACCAAATATGAATATCACCATCCTTTACTATTTCTTTGTATCCTTTTTTTAATCTCTTTCATCTTAGATTTTGTTTCCACCATAATCATGCATGTCTCTTATTCTTAAAAATTTTCCCTAGGATTTTATCTTATGATTACCATGTCTTCCGCATACCATATTCACTTATAAGGTCTCCTCTAATTTCTATATTGTGCTTGTGGAGATTAAACACACTAAATAGGGTACTAACTTAAGTAAAACTCCTTTACATCACACCCTATTCCCTTGTCTTGAATACTAAGCTTGTTTCTCATATTCAAAGGTAATCGTATTCAATTTGTAAGTAGCTCAAAACATTTCACACATTGAAGAAAAATAATTCTTATATATTTCATAAGATTTAAAGGTCTAAACACTAGTACCATGTAGATAATTGTACCCCCAAATAATGCTACAATACCTCTTCACACTATTATAGTGCCCATAGTAGGAAACAACCCCCTTGACCTAATTGTAGTGCCTAATTTGTATAAATATTTAAATTAATTTCAAATTTTAACTAGATAACCCTTCCATATTCTCTAATCCAACTTTAACATAATACCCTCTATTTTTTAACGTTTTCTCTCTATAATTTTTCATTAAGCAAAAATTTAACCTCTAAAATAAATCATAAATTAATTATAAGAGAAATGAAGTGATGTTTTTTGGCCACTTAATTAATGTCCTTACTAATACCATTTTGAAACCTTTTTCCTTAGTAAGTGTTGGATGGTCGTGGCCCTAGTCCATCATATAGTTAAGTTATCAACAAGGTTTTCAAGTTGTTTAAGTAGTTTATTGTTTGGGTGTCTTGTTGTCCCCATGGTGGTGGGGTTTTTTTCAATACCCTTTGTGTATTTATTATAAAAATTGTTAATTTTATTTTTTTTGTTAATAAGGATTATCATTCAGTTGGACTGGATTTATCTTATAATTAAGCTTTTAATTGGGTGAAGGTTGTTTAAGTTTTTTTTTAATGTTGTTGGCCCTATTGTGGTGGGGTTTTTGTAAGATTTTAACATATTAATCTTTTTTTCTCAAGGGGTGTGGAGTACTATAAAATTCATTTGTAAGACCCATAAAATATTGTCAAATCTTTGGCATCTATTAAGGTTTATTGTTGTGGATTAAGGAAAAAATAGGTTTTGAAGGGCCCCCAAAACCCTTTACAAAATGATTCTCAGAGGTATAGAATCAGATAAAAACATCCAAAACAAAACAGGCTGCAAGGATAATCATAATAAATGGCAGCCAAAGAGACAACAAAAGCCCAATCGGGCACAAAAAGACAGCAAAAAGACCAAACCTAGACTAAAATAGATCCAGCAACCAAAAAACAAAAAATGACCCAATTACATTAGGCTTTTGAGGGTCTTAGTGACCTCAGCCTCAAGGGCATTCATGGTATCAGCAATAACCTTCATAGCTTTGTGATCCACATTCTGCATAGTCGCCTTTTTCTTCATGTTCCCACAGGTCCTTTTGTAGGGTCCTTCACCACCTTGAGCCGCCTCAACATCATCCCCAATAATAACAACAACCATATCTGGTTGTTCCAAACTATTCAGCTTGGTATTCATAACCATTGCAGACTATTTGACAATTTTGTGATTGCTTACCATAATAGTCTTGAGGGTATCCTGGATCTTGTTATAGCCTTCCTCAATGCGGGTAATGCATTCCTCCAACCTTTTCTTCAGTTGATCAACCCCTTCCCCTATCTTTTTGATACAGTCCATGATCGACTTCTTCTCAGCCTCAGTCCAATTCCCTTCATTATTCAGATTACCATGAGTAGAACCAGCGGGAAAATCTTCCATTTTGCTTCCCAAGGCTCTTTGGTTGATCCTTATCTCCTTAAGTTCATGAAACATCCACTTGAACAAGATGAAAGTATCAATAGAATGTTCACGAGCCATACCCAACACATTTTCATAATCCTCCCTCTTATCGTTAAGCTCATCACTTTTGGGATGAAGGTCTACAATACCAACCGCACCCACATTACTAGTCTCCTTATAGGAAGGAGGAGAGGCTAAGACATTAGGGCAATCAGGGTCCTTATCATCTTCTGCCTTCTCGCTAGAAGAGGGGGAGCCATTCTCAACAGAAGTAGAGGGGGAGGACATAACAATGTTCTTTTGCCCTTTGATACCCTTCCTCACCTTAGGTTTTGAACTCGATGGTATTTTGATTTTATCTTTTTTTAAGGGAGAGGAAATCTCTTCAGACCCAGAGAGGCTTCATTATCAGAGTCGCCCACACTAGTCTCATCATTCTCAGAAACAATGTGGATATAATCATCAAAGGGAGGAAGAGCACAAAAATGGGCATCAATAAGGACCAACAGGCCTTCGTGCAAGATGGGAAACTTGGAAGGGTTCTTGCAATGGTCACTAAAATTAGCCCAAAGAGCTGACATGAGATAGAAAGGGAAAGACATCTTCACACCATGGCAGAAATGATTCAAAATAACAAAGTGGTGACCATACACCCTGGTATAACAACCATCTAAAGTAAGGTAATTCATAATTACCTTGGGAAGCTTCTGCCATAAAGACTTAATGCCGCAATGTCATAGTGGTTGGCCGTCTTTTTAACAATTTTGGCCCGCTCTGCCTCCTTCTTGGGGAAATTTTGCACAGCTTGCTTCGTATACACTTTGTCTCTGTAATACTTCATACCCTCCATAGATAACCCAGTGACTTGTGCGATAAGGGCTTCATCAACCAGGACCTTTCGACAATGGAGAACAATCATTCCATCCTTCCAGTTTTGAGAAAAATAGTTCGTGACATCCTGATTTTGCCCTTGTAGCCTCTCAATGTAGGGAGTAAACCCCCCTTTCTCCAGAATCTTCCATAGCTTCTTTTCATTCTGCAATTGCACACAGCTAGGCGACTCAATTATTTTTCTTGCACCACCCATTTTATCATGCTCTCTGTTACACTCTCTGCAAATAATTTTCAAAGTTAAAGTAAGACTCTAGAAAATGTTTAAAATCACCCACAAAACATGTGAAATAAGTTCCCATCGATTCTCATGTCCTCTCTGGCCACCTATCTCAAAAAGGAAGGTATCAATAATTCTAGAAACACTCAAAGTCATTATGGCACAAGTTATCATTAGATTTACTCCCCTAACTTTGCTCATGAAACAATTGCATAGAAAACTCTGAGTCCAGCCTGTCACCATGGATCCAACTAAGTTGGGCTTTACACGTCACTCCCCTATTGGCAAGGAAGTCGATAGCCACATTGACTTGTCTATATATGTGGACAATAATGCATCTATCAAAGTTTTTAATAATATCTTTATCTTTTTTCATCCAAATATCAACATTCCAAGCCAGAGTAGATTTTCCCTTAAGGTAGTTGATAATATTCTTTGAGTCCCTCTCGACCCAAACAAGTATAAAGTTGTTTTTTTTAGGAAGTTTTAAACTGTGATAAGCTCCTATAGCTTCTGCAACATTATTAGTCTATTTGCCAAGAGGGAGAGCAATAGTAGAAATGAAGTTGCCATAGTGATCCCGTATCACCCCTCCATAGCCAGCTTGACCAGGGTTCCCTCTAGCCGCACCATCGAAATTGATTTTCACCCATCCTTGGGGTGGAAAGTTCCAACTAATGTTGTCCCTAGGGTTGACCTTAGGTGTTACCACATGATGACCAAAACCCCAATCCTTGACAACATTAGCTTCATACTCCTTAAGGATTCCACTATGAGAGAGAACATTGGAGCTAACAGCCGAGAGATTATCAGAGATGGCTCTAGAAATTTTCTTGAAGACAATTTCGGGAGGGAGATGGATATTCCTGAAGATACAATTATTACATTTTTTCCATAAACCCCAGGCCATGTCAGGAAACATGAAGGACCATAGCTTTTTTAATGAAAGGATTTCTTGAAGGCAGGTTCCATTGGTGAACAAACTCCTTAACAACACCTAGGAGAGTCCAACAAAGATCCCATTTCTGAAGCACCAGACCCCAAATCTCAGAAGTGTAAGAGCCGTGTAAAAACAGATGATCAACAGATTCAGCCTCAACCCTCATACACAAGTAGCATCTACTAGGGATAGAAAAGCCTCTCTAAACAATATTGTCAGTAGTTAAGATATTATTAAGAAAGAGGAGCCAAAAAAACATATTAACCTTAGGAGAAAGGTCCTTGATCCACAACTGAGAATACCAGGACACATGGGGTTCATTACAACCATCCACATAAGCAACAAAAAACTTCCCATTGGGATTGAATTTTCAAATAAGTTCATCTTCCACACCTTCCTCCAAACCAAAAGAATTTAGGGAAAGTTGCAATTGAGTGAAAGAAGGATTGATAACAGGAAGATTCACCCACTTACCCTCGTTCCAATAGTCAGTCACCATTAAGCCAAAAGAAGCAACACAAAGATCCGTTAAAGATACAAAAGTAGGATTAGAAAAAAGCGAGTGATTCCTGATCCAACAATCATCCAAAAACCGGATTCTTCTGCCATTCCCTAGCTTCCAATAGGCTCCCCAACTAGCCACATCCCTAGCCTTGAGGATATTGTTCCAAAGATGAGATCCAATGAGTATATGAGAATAACTCAAAAAATCCTACAAAGAATGAAGATTAGAGAGATATTTATAGTGCCATAAAGTGTTCCATTCCCTTCTACAATCATAAGAGCTCCAGACCTGTTTAGACAAAAGAGCATTATTAAAGGTTTTAATGCTTCTAATTCCTAGTCCACCATATCTCCTTGGCTTGCAAACATTCTCCCAAGCAACCAAAGGGATTCTTTTCTTTTCCTCAACCCCAAACCAAATGAATCTTTTCTAAATTTTATCAATAATTTCAGCAAATTTAGAAGGAATCTTGAACAAACTAAGGGTATACAGTGGGAGGTTCTGAAGAGTAGCTTTCAATAGCTGAATTTTACCAACCTGACTCAAAAGGGTGTCTTTCCAACTAGCCAACTTCATATTAAATCGATCAATTAAAGATTGCCAAAAGTAATCAGAGGGTTTAGATCCCAGAGGGAGACCTGGGTAAGTAGAGGGGAGCTTAACAATGAGGCAGC
This sequence comes from Cryptomeria japonica, assembly GCF_030272615.1. Taxonomy (NCBI): domain Eukaryota; kingdom Viridiplantae; phylum Streptophyta; class Pinopsida; order Cupressales; family Cupressaceae; genus Cryptomeria; species Cryptomeria japonica. The sequence continues at coordinate 668,937,002 of NC_081408.1, read as the reverse complement.
CAAGAATGTTAGCATTCTTCATTTGGCGCTGCTCAGGACTGTTAATGAAGTAGATAAAACTCTTGGTTCTATTAACCATCTATCCATAAGCTTTTTCATAAAGGCAGAGAATTGATTTGACGACTCTGGCTTCCCCAAAAAAGGAGCTTCCCATTAAAATGGTATCATTAACAAATTGTTGATGAGAGTAGATCAAATTGGCAGAGGACGGCTTGAGGCCCTTTAGAGATCCTTCCACAACCTTTTTATGAATTAATTTACCCAAAATTTCTACCATTATAGTGAAAAAAATATGTGATATAAGTTCACCTTGCCTTAGTCCCCTTGAGGTTCTAAAGAAATGGGAGGGCGATCCATTGACAATAACTGCAGTTGAAGCGGTGGATATAAGCTGCCAAATTAGACTGATGACCTTGCCAGAGAAACCAAAAGTATGAAGAACTTTTTTTAAGAAGTACCAATCCACCCTATCATAAGCCTTAGCAATGTCCAATTTCAGCAAAAAGCCTTGAGACTTCTCCTCCAAAAGTGAATGAATATTTTCACGAATAGTGATGATGGAGTCAAGAATCTGTCTTCCTAGCACAAAGCCATTTTGTTGAGGAGAAATCAGAAGAGGAAGAATCTTCAGCATCCTCGACGTAAGGACTTTGGAGATAATTTTGTAGAAGGAATTGCACAAACTTATAGGCCTAAAAGCATCCAAAAAATCAACCCCCTGCTTCTTAGGGATGAGGACAATGAATATAGCATTCAATTCCTTCAACAAGGATCTAGCTCGAAAAAACTCTTTAAAAACATTGGACACATCTTTCCCCACCACCTCCCAAAAGTTTTGAAAGAAGAACATAGGAAAGTCATCAGGGCCTAGAGCTTTACTACCATCAAAAGAAAAGACAACACTCCTAATCTCCTCCTTTGAAGGAAGGATAGCCAGATTATGATATCGCTTATCGGATAGGACTTTAGGTATGATATCAACCAACATATTTTGAGCCTTCCGGTCTAATAAAGTATCTTTCTTCAAAAGATTAGCAAAGAACTCAATAGTCGCTCCGCTTATTTCATCCTCATTATCAATTCTTATCCCATTCTTCACAAGGTGGCCAATTCTATTTGCAGCCTTATGTTTAAGGGTAGAGATGTGGAAGAATCTCGTGTTTTTATCACCATCCTTGATCCATAAGGATCTAGATCTCTGCCTCCAAAAGGTCTCTTCCTGGGATATAATTTTGTGCTATTTGGATAGAACCTCACTTTCCTTAGCAAAATTATCAGTCACATAACCTTCATTTTGGACTTTATCCTGGACCAAGCCCAACTCCTCCTGAAGTGAATATTTATGAACAAAGATGTCCCCAAAGACTTCTCTATTCTGCTTTTTAACCTTCTCCTTAACATGCCTTAACTTTTTAGCAACCCAGAATATAGCAGAACCATCAACTTGAACATTCCACCAATCTTTCACACTACTAGAAAGGTTTGGGTGGGAGAGCCTTATTTTCTCAAATCTAAAAGGAAACCTCCTTCACAGGCCATTCTTAGGCTCAGCAATCAAACATATAGGAAAGTGGTCAAATCCTATTCTAACCATGGAATTCAGAGAACAGACATAATGTTGGATCCACTCAACTAAGATCAAGGTCCTATCAAGCCTAACTTGAATCAGCTTAGCTCCAACACAATGATTATACCAAGTGAAGGAAACTCCAGATAAATCCAAATCAATAAAATATTGACCATTGATGAAGTCAGCTAAGTCCAGTTTTCTATCATTTTGTACTAGGATCCCCCAAATTTCTCAGAATCCATAAGAGGGGTATTAATATCTCCCATCACCAACCAAGGAGTATTGGGATAACGATTTCAAAAAGAAGAGAGCTTTAGCCAAAATTTTATCCTACAAATTTTATTATTGGGAGCATACACATTGGATAGGATCCACGAGAACCCATCCCTTGAATGTTTAAATAAAGTAGCCAAATGGTTACCATCATGATAGATAGGAGTGACATGAATAAACTAAGTATTCCAGAGAGTAACAACTCCCCCAGAAGGCCCATCAGAGTTGCTCCCTTGAGATTCACAAAATTTAGAAAACTTAATTTTCTCCACCTTATCTTTCGATATTTTAGTTTCTTGAAATATCCGGTCTATGATCCCTAGCAATATTATGGATTATGTCATGTTTATGAATACTATTAAGACCTCTAATATTCCAAGAAAGAATCTTCATTTCTTACCAGGAGAATTAAACAAACTATCATGGATCATTTTCTGTGATCCATCCGCTATGTTCTGCATGCACTCCTACTCTCTTTGCCACCTGTTAGAATTTATACCTGCACTTCGGGGTGGCCCACAGTCTTCCTTCCCTCTATTACGAGTAGTGACTCCAGGTTTCTAATGTGAATTCTTTTTCTTCAACACCACCTTATTATAGCTCATTTCTTCATCAAATTTGATTCCCTCCAAACCAGTAGCGTCATCAACCTCCAGGGACTGCAAGGTGCCCAGAATAACATTTTATCCAAGTCAGGGAAGTTACAGATAGAGTGTTGTGAAGAAGAGTCATCCTCGGGGGTCTTCATAAAATCACAAAACTCAAGATTACCGAATGATGATCCAAGAAACAGAGAAGATTGCTGATCTTTGAAGGTACTGTCTTTCATATCCTTGAGTCTACGGTGGTTCAGGGGTGAAAGTTCTCCATCCTCCAAATCCTCTATCGATACACGTTCTTCTTCATTCTACAACAACCCTTCATCCTGAACAGAAGCCTCCTCAGAAATAATCTTCGAATCTATATCCTTAACCTCAAGGTTTTGCTCTTCATGGTTACTCTCTTTGTTGTCTTCCTCCTGATCTGTTTCTTTTGCTTCACTGTTCTGGCAAGGTTGAACATTATTTTCCTTATTGGTGTCATGGCTCCCATCAAACCCTCTCTAGTGCATAAAATCATCCTTCTTGTTCTGAGCTTCTATGTCCACAAGTTTGGGTTTACAGACAATAGGTCCTTTCTTGGAATCTATCTTAGTATTCTGAGGATATTTCTTTGCCCGGTGGCCTACCTTTTTGTACAAGAAGTAGACAAAAGGTAACGATTTAAACTCAATAGTTTGAACTAACGTTCCCAACTTTGACAATAATTCAATTAACGAAGGAAGATCCTTAGATCTAGACACCCCCACACAAATCCTGACATAGACCATTCTTTTCCTGGCAGTTGTCATAGGATCAATGGATAGAAGTTCCCCAAACACTCGACCAATGCCCTTGAAAATATCTTCATGCCAATATTCAAGAGGAAGCCTTGGCAACTTGACCCAAATAGGAATGGTTTCAAAAAAGGCATCATACATGCCCATATTCAGACTCCACTTCTTAAGGGTTAAAGAGGACCTCCCCATAATCCAAGGGCTACCACAAAGAATAGTAGGAATATCCTTAGCTCATGAGAACGCAAAGGAGAAAAAACCTCGAGGGAGAGACAAAACCTCAACTTGCCCTTTAATCTTCCACCTTCGACTAACAAAATACTCACCAAGTCAATGTTGGGTCTAGGCCCAGACAAATTTCAAACAAGGGTGAGCGTCGTGATAGCAATGTTGTGGCCAATAACCTGGTCAGGAATAGAAAGAGAAACCTTACCGCTAACCTTATCACAAGTGACAAAGATAGGGGGAAAGGAAGACTTTCTAGTCGGCTTAACCCTGAATAAAGCTACACAATGATTGATTATTCATGGCACCTACTAAAAAGGCACGTTTTGTGGCCCACGTCATAGGTTGGACTACCCGAGAAACCTGTGATGAAGACATATCATGAGGAGCATCCACATGGGGAACACCCGATGGATGCCCATCCTTTGGTTCCACCTGAAAACCCATTTTTTGGGTCCCTACCATCTTTAGAATCCGCATCTCCCTGATTGTCCTTAGTGCTAGCAAATCCAAGGGATCTTGAGCCAGTTCCCTATGAGCCCGGAAGGGACCGCAAAAGAATCACCTGAAGCCCTAACCTGAGCATCCTGAAACCCTACCCTGAGCACCATATTCTCTGATTAAGGTTTATTCTTACTAAGACATTAAGTTCAAATAAATGTAATTTTTCTATATTCACAAGTGATGATAAACAAGAGTATAATCACTTAGTTAAAATTTTTAACATTGATGAGGTAATTAAGGACTTGTGATTCTCATTTGGGTTTGTTTTATAGATTATAATTTAAAATTTTATTAAAAGAAACATGATCACTTGATGGTGGATTATTATCAAATGTTAGAGGATGAATAAACTACACCTCTTCAAACAAAATCATAATGATATCCCAATGTAGTCAAATATTCCTTTAGGTTGGTTATTGTTGAGAGTGATTATCCAAAATATTGCATCAATGATCATGAGGATTGTTTACCTATTAAGATATATGTTTTTCTATCTACTATAATAATACTTATTTTTTATGCCATCTCTCATTATATGACATGTTTCTCAATAGATATTTGATCATTGTACTATATATTAATAAATATTGAATTAATCTTCTAAGCCTCTCATAGGGATGCCATATGACTAATTGTATATGAAGAGGACTATTTTAGAATTCATTTTCCTAAGCATAATCTAAGTACATTATTACAAACCAACCTAAAGATTGAAAAAAAAATGCAAATCATTTTATTTGTGTGTAATTGAACATAACACAATTTAACTTGGTAGAGGGTTAGATCCAATCACATTAACCTAGTTATTAATGAATGACTTCCTACTATCTAGTTTGCAAAAGTACAATAAATTTGATCCATAGTTTTGAAAGTTTTATTTGCCAACATATAATTCTTCCTTGCATCTTTTTCTCTCGTTGCTACATTAATAGTTTGTCTCTTGAATGCCTTATACGAGATCAATGAGAAGCCAGTTTTTCCATTGACTCCAAGAAAAACAATGCATGTTGGTTGAATTCCATCTTAACTAAATGCATGCCTTGAGGGTAGAATTGCATCACTTTTAACAAATATATGGGAAATATTTTTGGTAGCATAGTTGAGTTAATTCAATAAATTCACGCTATATAATGCTACTTTCAAAATAAATTAACTAAATTATACCTTGAACATTATCAATTACATTTAAACTAAAGGATGATTTAGCATAAATTGTTTTAGACTCAAGATAAACCACTTTATTTAGTCAATCAACATGTTCAACCTATGGAGCGACGGTGAGCTCTGCAGGGTGGGCGACGGCGGCAAGATCTACAACCCTAAGCCAAGCGGCGATGACCTCTGCATCCTGAGCAGCAGTGAGCTCAACCCTAAGTGATGTGGTGAGCCCTGCAACCAAGGTTGCTAGGGCCTGGACTTGTGGGAGTTAGGTGGGCTTCGTGGCAGTTGCAAAACGGTTTATCAGAGGATAGGCATTCTTTTGGTGGAATCCAATGGTTTCCAAGCAGATTGCAGGGTCAGGGGAGAGAAAGAAGATTTCCCCGTCATTGTTTTGGACGCCAACTAGATCGAACACCACAACCCCCCTTTGACATTTATGAGGGGACACCATTGTTGTCACCTCGTTTTGTATCTGATTCGCAGGCTAATCCTGTTAATCTTCCATCACATTTGACCTAGCCAAACAATACCCATTTGATAAACCCCAAATTTCTTTCAACCCCAAACAATCTTCCAATAAACAATTTGCACCAAGGAGCACCCTTCAAACCAAAAAGGGTTACACAAAACTGGAGAAAGAAAACCCCTTACATATCTCTTCCTGATTCTCTTGCACAAAATTTGGATGCATAAGGTAATGGGCAACTTTCAAATTATATAGCTAAAGAGGGTAGTCAGGTTCCAGTCTCGCCAAAGGTCACAGATGTTGCTAACACTAGAGAATCAGGAAAGTCTGAGGGTGTGTATAAGATTGTTTTGTCGGACCACCTTATTCAGCCTCAAATAGATTTTTTACGCACCACAACCCTCATTGGTAAACTTCATTCTACTATTTCCTTTACGCATCTTTCATTTTGGGCTAAACTGAAGTGGTTGAGCTTGAAGGATATTTTTTGATGGGTAAGCAGTCTCTCTTTTTCATTGCCATTTTTTATTCCAAAGAGCATAGAAATTGTTTTCATAGATATAAGGGATGGTTTTGTATGGGTGTTGGTATTATCACTTTGGTGTGGGTTCCAAATTTTAGTCTGGATTCAGTTCCTCCCCTTTTCATGCCTTTTTGGATTGCTTTCTTGGGGCTCTCGCTTGAGTATCGCGATCCAGATATTGTGGAAATTTTGGCTAATCAAATGGGTATTTTCACTAAGCAAGACCTTATCCCGTATGAACTTTCCCATTTAACCGTCAGGGTATGCCTTCTGCTAAACCTCACAAAGCCATTTCCTAAGTCTATTTTAATCACTACCTCCATAGGGAAATGGAATCATGACATTTGCATACAAGGTACTAGAGATGTTGATGACCGTATGGATAAATTGGGTCATTTTAATTTGCAGTGTCAAGTATCGGGTATTGATGCTATTAGGATTTGCAAGGATTTTCTAATTGATTTCCATAAATTCTCCTTTTATCAATCTATTGCATCTCCTTCTTCTCCACCAAGCGGGACAACAAGTGTAGATGAATTATAAGAGAGTCTCATACCTCTTAATAATGTTGACAATGTTGCAAGACCTTTCCAGGTTGTCCAGTTTTAGGAAGATCCTCCTCTTTCTTTGATTCCTTTTCAATTGTTTTCGAGTTGTATGGAAGACGTTTTACTTCCAACAGAAAAAAGAACAAAGCCCTCCAATTGGAAGAATTCTCCTCAATCTCAGGTTGTTATCTCTGGTTCAGGTTCTCTGCAAAACTTTGTGGGTAGATACAAGAATATATCTTTTGAGATCCACTGCTCTTCAATCCTGGTTGATTGGTTGTATAAGAACATCTTTGCTTCCTCCCTCTTTAGGCAGCTTACTTCTTCTTTTTTGAGTTTAACTTCCATGGGACCCTCAGATTTTCAATTCTTGGAAATTTCTCTTTCATAGAATGCAAAGGATAACCTGGTTCATAGCTTGATGTTTAATTGCCAACCTTTCCATGTGGTTGGTAGCAATCTTCCCACTGTTGGATCCTTATTGAATGCTCCAAATATCTAATTAATGGCACATGATATCCTTATCTCTGTCGCATCAAATTTGATTGATGAAATTGCTCTTGAGGAATTCCCAAAAAATCAGGATGTCCCTTTTGTTGATGTTATGCCTCTCGCTCTTAATACTTCACCATCCACTTTTTCACCCCTTTTGGAATCTAGTCATGTTGATCACCTTGTGGTTGAAGATACTTCATATCAACCCTTTCAACCTCCCACATAGCTTGACTTTAATTTTTCTCAACATCTCTCTCTTTCTCAATCAGTTTCTTCATCTCCTTTGTTATCTAAAACACCTAAAAAAAGAGGTCGGAAGCCCAAGATTCTTAAAATCCAAGAAGAGATCACAGCTGGTATCCAGTCTACAATTGTAGACAAGTTTTCATCCCATTCAAGATCGAGAAGAACGTGTTGTTATTATCAGGTGCAATGAGGATCATATCTTGGAATGTCAGAGGTTTGAATGTCTCTGACAAGAGGGGGCAAATCAAGCAGCAGCTGGATTCCTCCCAAGAAGACATCATTTTATTACAAGAAACAAAGTTTTATGATGTAGCCTCTCAAAAGATTTTTAAATAATGGACTTTATGGGATTTCATACATGTTCCTGCAGTAGGGGCTTCCGATGGTATTTTGACCTTGTGGAATCCCAAGACAATCAAACCAAAATCCTTGAACCAAGGGACAAATTGCCACCTTATTCTTATTGAAAATTTTGATTTATCCTTTCTCCTCTTTAATATTTATGGTCCAACAACTCCTCATCAGAAACATGCTCTTTGGAATACTCTATCTTGTCAGATCCATCAGCAGGGAGTTCAAAAAATCATCTTAGGAGGTGATTTTAATGCCATTTTGTCTCAGGATGAGAAATAGGGAGGCAACCCTGCTGCTTCTAAGGTGATTGATTACTTTAGATATTTTGTGTCTGATAATGCCCTTTTTGATATTTTACCTTCTAATGGTCAATTTACATGGACAAACCAGAGAACTTCCTCTCAAATTGCAAGCAAATTGGACAGGTTTTTCACTTCATATGAATGGATCCTTCATAAATATACTTTCAGCTCTAATATTCTATCTTTCTCTGGATCTGACCATTTTCCTATCTCATTATGCTTGGATAAACATGAAGTTTCTCATCATATATCTTCTTTTAAATTTAAAAGAATGTGATTTTGGTACCCACACTTTCATGCTTTGCTTCGTCAATGGTGGGTAAGTGCTCCCTTTTGTAGGGGGGACAAAATGTTTCAATTCTATATGAAAATGCAGTTTGTAAAAGCAAATATCAAAGTCTGGAATAGGGAAGTATTAAAAAACATCTTTGTAGAGAAATCCTATGTAGAGAAGGAGTTAAAGGACATCAACGAACTTATCTTTTCTAATGGGATTAATCTTAAAACCTTCTCAAGGCAGAAGCAATTACAAAGTTATTGGAAAGAATTGTGCTCTAGAGAGGAGGTGTATTGGAGACAAAAATCAAGGGAGCTATGGCTAAAAGATGTGGATAAAAATACTAAGTTCTTTCAGGCATCTACAAAGATTAAGCAAGTTGCATCTACTATCTTTTCTATCAATGCCTCTTTTTCGGGTGTAAAATTAACTAATGAACAAGAAATTAGGGAAGAGGGTGAACTCTTCTTTAAAAATCTTCTTTCTCCCTCTCCTCCATTTGTTCTTGAGGAGTCCAATGTCAAGGTATTGTTAGATTCCATCCCTTGTCTGATTTCATAGTGTGATAATGATTATCTGATGCAACCTTTCTCTCTTGTTGAACTCCAAGAGGTGGTAGTTTCAATGGCTCTTGACAAGTCTCCAAGTCCTGACGGTTTCACTAATGTTATTTTTTCAAAAGTGTTGGGACGTTCTAAGTTTTGATCTTTTAATGGCTTTGGAGGAGTCAAGATAAAAAGATTTTATTCTTAAGAATTTTAATTTAACCCATCTTGCTCTTATCCCCAAATCCAACAACCCTCAATCTTTTGCAGACTTTAGGCCCATCTCCTTATGTAATATAGTTTACAAGATCTTCACAAAAGCTATTTATCTTCGGTTAAAATCCTTGATTCCTAAAGTAATATCTCCTCAGCAAGGAGGTTTTGTTCCTGGTAGGGAAACATCGGAAGGTGCGCTTGTGGCCTGTAAAGCTTTGCACTCAATTAACTCTTCACAGTCATCTACTTTCATAGTTAAATTAGACATGTTGAAATCATATGATTAATTATGTTGGTCTTTTCTTTTGAGAGTGCTTAAAAATTTTGGCTTTTGGGATAAGTGGTGCAAATTGATCAAAAATTGTCTCTTTGGTGCACATTTCTCAGTTATTATTAATGGTAATCCTTCTGATTTTTTTCAAGCCACTCAAGGAGTTCAGCAAGGTGACCCACTATCACCTTTTATCTTTATTATCATGGCAGAAGCTTTTAGCAGATTGGTCAATAAGCAGCTGACTTTGGGTCTTTGGAAGGGGGTGTGAATCCCTAACACTTCAATTTCCATCACCCACACTTTATTTGCAGATGATACACTTTTATTTGGTTGTTCCAATATTCAAGAGGTAAGGCATATTAAGAAAATGGTGGTCATATATACTTCTAGATCTGGGCAGAAAATTAGTGCCCAGAAATCTAAATTATTCATATTTAATACTTCTGAAATGGTGTCTAATGATGAACAACAAATACCCTAACTGGTATTGAGAGGGGGGGGTCAATCAGTACATACAAAAACTTCTCCACAACTTATCAAGTTAAAACAATGCTAACCAGTTGTCTTCATTACTGAACTTAACCATGGCAATACCGGTTAAACACAGTAAGACTTCAGACAGCTTAAACCGGTAAAACTGAATACTTCAAATATCATTCAATACTTGATAACTACTTCACCCATATACATATGCAAGTGTTGTATCAGTAATACCATAACCATTAGCTTTGCATGCATAATCACTTAAACAAGAATACTGAATCATCACATGAAAAATGCACAACTCATGACACACAGATTTTTCATGTGGAAACCCAAATGAGAAAAACCATGGTGGGGATGAATACCCACAAGCTTGTTTTGAACTCTTTTGAAGCTCTCTTTGTTAGGAGCCTAGTTCGGTTAAAGACTTTACAATAAGGTTCTGCTAGGAACCGATCCTGTTAAAGATCACTTGGTTAAGGGATGACTATATACCCTGTTAAAGGTTACCTCACTAGAGGATTTAAAGAACTCAATGAACTTGAGTCACCTGGTTAGAGGTTTTACAATAAGCCTGTTAAAGCTACCCAGTCAAGGGATTTTCCTTCTGTTGAAATGATTAGAAGTCAACAGGTAAAGCTTTTGATATGATAACAACACTACTTGCTAAGGCAGATCCTTTCAGCTCCTCTCCTCTACAATCACACTCTGCAGGTTTCACACTCTGGTTTGGCAAGAATCTCAACATGCAGACACAAAAACAACATTTTCCAACAACAACAATATCAAAACTCATCGACCTTATAGACAAGAATTAGGTCAGTAACATAAACCCTAAACCCTAAGTATTTTAGGTTTACAAATTCAAGCGGTCCAATCCTAACCGTCCAAACACTTTACATAGAATGAAACGATCTAAATAGATCTCAAGTCACTCTGCATCGTCCGATATTCATCGCATCTAGAAAATGGTAACCCATCACACGCTCTTCATACACCACTCAAAAAATCGCACATTCCCGAGGTAGGCATTCAATGCATTCGATCTCCACGTGCAAAATCCTTCACATGCACACAACTGACGTGGCATCCTAATCCTTATTCTTAACGTTCACGAAACACCATCGGTTGCACCGCATAGATCATACCGAAAAACCCTAAAACTAAACAGAGACTACCAACAGGTAGTAACACTTAGTGAACCCTGACATCGGTCCACTCCATCTCGGTTAACCAAAACCGCTTCCAATATTCATACCGATGCATAGCGGTGTACCTGCTTGAGCACATATTGACATCAATGACAACATACTTTGTCACCGCTTCATCATATGCCAACAATATACTTCTAGATCTGGGAAGAAAATCAGTGCCCAGAAATCTAAATTATTCATATTTAATACTTCTGAAATGGTGTCTAACAGCATTATCCAGACCTTGGGATTTTCAGTGGATTCTCTTCCATCTTCGTACTTGGGCATCCCTTTCTTTATGGGAGCAAGGAAACCTTCTTTTTGGGATTCTATGATTGACAAATTAAAAAGAAGAATTTATGTGTGGAAAGCTAGATGGTTATCTCTGTCAGGCAAAATCCTTCTTGTCAAAACCATTTTGGTTGCAATCCCAAACTACTACATTTTTGTCCTTCAAGCCTCGAAATGTATTATTTCCCATATCAAGAAAATTATTTGAAATTTTATTTGGAAAAGCAATCTTTCAGAAGATAAAAAGATTCATCTTGTGTCTCTTAACAAAATGACTCCCAGTAAAACTACGGGCGGGGTTGGTCTACATGATCTTTCAAAAAGGAATAAGGCCTTTGGGGGAAAGTTGGTTTGGAATATTTATGTAAAACCACATGCTTTGTGGTGTCAACTTATGCAAGAAAAGTATTTAGATACTCCTACCCCATCACTTATTTTTACTATCTGTGATCCTCCATCAGGGTCTGCAGCTTGGAACTTCATGATGGCTTCTAGGAATGTGATTACTAGATATTTATCTTGGCAAGTATATAATGGCAAAGATGTTAGCTTTTGGCATGATTCATGGAGTGGTCTCCCCCCTCTTAATCTTGAGGAATTTGTAGTAGATGTGATCCCTATATTTATTTCTCATTGGGGATCTTACCTTTATGATTACATAGATGACCTTGAGAAGCCTTCAAACCGTGTCATTTGGAAGAATCCAGCTTCATTCCCAATCTCCCCTAATCAAAAGGTAAATTTTTCTTTGATTCTTAAGAACCGCATTATATTTATCTATAATTCTTTGGACAAATTGATATGGTGCCCTTTGAAGAATGAAAAGTACTCTATTAAGGAAGGGTATAAGGCAATTCATCAAATGTCCATTCAATCATATTCACAAAGAGCTTATAACTTTTGTTGGAACAACAATATTCTTCCCAAGGCAGGAATTTTTTCTTGGCTTGTTTTACACAAGAGAATACTTACTAGTGAGAGACTTGATAAATTGAATATTGCACCTCCATTTGCCTATGTGCTTTGTGGTGAGCATAATGAAACATTGGATCATCTTCTCCTCCAATGTGATTTTGGTCATTATTGTTGGATGTTTGTGCTTGCTAAACTTTCCTTTAGCATCCCTCTTCCAAATAATGTGTGGGATTTGTTCCAGTCCTGGCCAATCTTATACTCATCCTCTCTTTTTGCATGCATTTGGAAAGTGATCCTATCCACAGTAGTATGGTCACTTTGGTGGGAAAGAAATAAGCGTATTTTTAGAAAGCGAACATCTTCTCTTTCTTATGTTCTCAATTACATTAAAAAATCAATGTCAGAACTGGTTAATGCTCATGTTTCAAATCATTTCAATCTAAATAGGGAATTTACTTCTTGGGATGGCCAAGTTATTAATTGTTGGAAGGGCATTTGTATTCCTGTATCACCTTGCATCCAAGAGTGAGAACTAGTAAAGTTGATAGAAATAAAGTGAAATGGTATCCTTTGGATTCAACATATTTCAAATTGAATTTTGATGGCTCCTCTAAAGGGAACCCAGGTGATGCAGGAGTAGGAGTATGCATAAGGGACCACACAGGGTGTGTTTTTGCTTTAAAATTTGCTTCCATTCCACCGGGTACTAACAACTTCACAAAGGCATATGCTTTGCTTGAAGGCATTCTATTAGTTAAAAAATTGAACATTTCTTATATTCACATCGAAGGCAACTGAGCTATTATTATCAATGCTTGCATGAAGATAAATATTAACAAATGGCAGATAAAATATTTGCTTGAACAAGCATGGGCTCTTAGTGATACATTTGTAAACTTTACCATTTCACATATGTATAGAGAAGGGAACTGGGTTGCAGATCATTTGGAAAATATGGGAAGTTCTAAGGTGGAGCTTAATATGATGGGTCCGAATTGCGATCTTGATTCTTTTCCAACTCTTAGAAAACTAATTTTGGAGGACATGTGTACATGATAATATTTCACCTAGTCGTGATGTTGTCCTTTTCATAATGATAGAAAGTTCGTATGTGAGATATTATAATTGCAGGGTTCCGTGGATTTGTTATATCTGAATGATGTGAATGGATGTCGATTTGGGCATCTATGAAGAATGTGGACTTCAAGTTGCATAAATGCTTAAGTTAGGCAGTTTGTGGGTTGCTATGTAAATGTGCACAACTTTTGTGATGTTTGGTTCGGACTTCATCTTGTTGAACATACTCCAGGAAGCATTTGATACTTGGGGATGATTTGTGGCATTTGGTATTCTGGATATTATGAGACATATTATATCTTTTTGTCATATTAGGGATATGAGCTTCACAACCTTTATATGTATAATCAAGCAAGGATCAGAGTTTTTCTTTCTGGTTCTTTTCTCCAGGAGCTCTTTGAATCAGCATTTTTAAAGAAATTTATTAAGTGGCATTGCCACCTTTAAAAAAAAAACGTTCAACCTATGTAGAACCACTTCTAGAAATATATCTTTGATATTTTACAAATAACATTAAAAATTAAAGACCAATAAAAAAACATTGAAAATTAAAGGATAATTGAGATAATACATTATTATCTTCCATTAGGAACTTTTGTACTTTCTTCAATTGTTATAATAGAGGGGGTGATTTGTAAAGTTAAATATTGTAACTCAATTTAATGCACCCTCTTTCCTTTGTGATTCCCATAATACTGATAACAACTTTCCATTAATGTTAGTTTTACCTCTCTTCAACTACTCTACTTTTCAAGCATTACTACTCTTAGACATTAATAAACCCATTTTTGGGTCCCCACCATCTTCACAATCCGTATCTCCCTGGTTGTCCTTAGTGCCAACAGATCCAGGGGATCTTGAGCCAGTTCCCTATGAGCCTGGAAGGGACCCGCCAGGGACCACAGAAGCATCACCCGAAAGCCTACCCTAAGCAACCTAAAACCCTACCCTAAGTGCCATATTCTCTAATTAAGGTTTATTCTTACTAAGACATTAAGTGCAAATAAATATAGTTTTTCTATATTCACAAGTGATGATAAACACAAGTATAATCACTTAGTTAAAAAATTTAACATTGATGAGGTAATTAAGGACTTGTGATTCTCATTTGGGTTTGTTTTATAGATTATAATTCAAAAATTTATTAAAAAAAACATGATCACTTGATGGTGGATTATTATCAAATGTTAGAGGATGAATAAACTACACCTCTTCAAACAACATCATAATGATATCCCAATGTAGTCAAATATTCCTTTTGGTTGGTTATTGTTGAGAGTGATTATCCAAAATATTGCATCAATGATCATGAGGATTGTTTACCTATTAAGATATATGTTTTTCTATCTACTATAATTATACTTATTTTTTATGCCATCTCTCATTATATGACATGTTTCTCAATAGATATTTGATCATTGTACTATATATTAATAAATATTGAATTAATCTTCTAAGCCTCTCATAGGGATGCCATACGATTAATTGTATATGAAGAGGGCTATTTTAGAATTCATTTTCCTAAGCATAATCTAAGTACATTATTACAAACCAACCTAAAGATTGAAAAAACAATGCAAACCATTTTATTTGTGTGTAATTGAACATAACACAATTTAACTTGGTAGAGGGTTAGATCCAATCACATTAACCTAGTTATTAATGAATGACTTCTTACTATCTAGTTTGCAAAAGTACAATAAATTTGATCCATAGTTTGGAAAGTTTTATTTGCCAACATATAATTCTTCCTTGCATCTTTTTTCTATCATTACTACATTAATAGTTTGTCTCTTGAATGCCTTATATGAGATCAATGAGAAGCCAATTTTCCATTGACTCCAAGAAAAACAATGCATGTTGGTTAAATTCCATCTTAACTAAATGCATGTTGGTTAAATTCCATCTTAACTAAATGCATGCCTAGAGGGTAGAATTGCATCACTTTCAACAAATTTATGGGAAATATTTTTGGTAGCATAGTTGAGTTAATTCAAGAAATTCACGCTATATAATACTACTTTCAAAATAAATTAACTAAATTATACCTTGAACATTATCAATTACATTTAAACTAAAGGATAATTTGGCATAAATTGATTCAAACTCTATATAAACCACTTTATTTAGTCAATCTACATGTTCAACCTATGTAGAACCACTTTTAGAAATATACCTTCAACATTTTACAAATAACACTCAAATTAAAAGATAATTGAGATAATACATTATTATCTTCCATTAGAAATTTGTATACTTTCTTCAATTGTTATAATAGTGGAGGTGATATGTAAAGGTAAATATTGTAACTCAATTTAATGCACCCTCTTTTGTGATTTCTATAATATTGATAACGACTTTCCATTAATGTTAGATTTACCTCTCTTCAACTAGTCTACTTTTCAAGCATTACTACTCTTAGACATTAATAAGGATCACTTGATACTCAATTTTATCTATGCTCCTAAATATTTAGATCTATGTTCATCCTCAAGTTTCTTACCTCTATTTTACTTGAAATTTTGATATATTCTTGGTTGAATAAATCATATTTTTACTTTTATTACATATAGTAGTTGATACAAGATAAATATTTAGAGCACTTAAAATTCAAGTTGGGTGTCCATATTATGAAAAGTAGTTCAATTCTTTACAATAATTTATTAAAAATGTTAATAATTTTCATAATATTTCTATAAGGAACGAAGTAATAAAAATAATTAAATCTTATTTTTAATTTAAAAGTTAAAGTATCTATCAACTTGAAAATCATGTTTTATTCGACAATAAAGACTTATTTGTGCCACTAAAAATAAATCAAAAACTAAATTCTTACAAAGTATCTTGTCTATTCAATGTATCTATACAAACATAAAATTGATCTTAATTATAGATATTAAAATAAAAATATAATATTCTTATTTTATTGTATTGAATAATATGATGTAAAAAATTACAATCTTTGAAACTTTATTCCATAAAACAAAAAAAGGAGAGAATTTCTTCATTAGAAAAAAAGATAGAAATGTACAACTTTATATCACAACCATTCTTTTTATCCCCATCATACATTCACACTTTCACTTTTAAACACTTTATTTTGTAGCTTTCTAAGCATTAAGGGGCCCGCAAAATTCAATTTGATTCTGTAAGGTACACTTTTACTTGTCAATTTTATAGGTTGAGTGTTATATCAATAGGTAAACCTATTTCTAAGAGAAATGATGATGGTTGAATCTTTTTACATAATAATTTTTAAAGATTATTTTTTAAAATATGAGCAAGTTATAAGAAATAGATGTTTTGGATCATAATTTTGTGTATATCAAAATTATATATAGGAAATTAGAATAAAATAATTTAAGATTAGGGTTTTATATTTTAAAATATATATATTTGAGATATTTATGTTGGTTTAATTATATACAAATATGATGTATTATAAATTTTATACAATATGAAATAAATAGATAAATAAAGATATTTAATTGTATGTATATGGGATGTTCTTTCATTAAATTGGATTATAATATGTAGAAGATAGTGTAATGATAAAAATTGCATATTTTGTTTTGATTTAGCTAATGTTTATTTAACAATAATTGTATAAATAATATGTTTTGAGTTAAGAGTGGATATATTGTATAAGTTTTACTTGTTCTTATCTACGCTTATTCTTAGAGATTAGTCATGACCTTTCATTTTCATGTTTCTTTTACTTGGTCAAGTTCTCATTCATAGAAATGATTCCTTAACTTTTAAAAGTTAAATTCAAATTTGAGTTCAACTTTATCTCTCATTATGATTTTTATGTGTCAAAACAAGGAGTGTTTCATTTGACCTTTGGTGTTATATTTAAAGAGTTGGTCCTAGTTCATTTTAGATCATTTGATTATCCAGCCATGGGCCTAGGAAATATTAAAGCTTAGCAAACCAATAGATATTGTACTTCAATGATTCTACTTCTTATTCATCCATTCAACCCATGTAGAGAATTATCTAAATAAAGCAAATGAATTTTGTAATTTTTATAGAGCTAATGGACACTAAACTATAATTTGTATGGAATTCAAGCATAAAATCTAAGATCTCATAAATAATAATGTGATTCGTGTTGATCGAATGAAGGATGGAGAAATCGTTCAATTGCTCCATCAAATCAAAATTTGTAAATATATAATATCCTTTTCCATTACAAACATAATCTAACAATATTGTGTATCAACAAATGTCTGAGCATCCTATTAATTCTATGGTACATGCGCATATGGGTAGAGATTTTATGGTTATACAACATGTTAGTTCATCTTCGCACACTTGGGCGTATATGCATTTGTGGTTATACAACATGTTTATTCCTCTCCTTATGTACCTCTAGTTATTTCATTTTTTAAGGAGGAGATGTTTAATAATAAAGTTATAATGTCCCACTTTATGTTTGAGGTTTTCTAAATAATATTCAATGAGAGATCATCATCATTTATCTAACCAACTAGTATAATATATGCATGTAATAAGTTTATAAGATTGTACTTTACCATAAGATAGCTATGTGCATTCGAGTGTTGCATTAAAAATAAACAATAACATTGTTGTGAACACTTTGAAAGTGTCATCTTGTCTCTCTATGTAATAATCAAGGAGTTGGGTGTATTGTTTCCTATCATTCCCTTCTTAGGTAGATTTTTTATCACTTGGAACACCTTGGTTATAGCATCTATCAATGATATTCTTTATAATACATTAGTTTTTGACTCATCATTCATACTTAATAATTATGTATATTATTACAAAAGTGGAGGGAGATAATATGTTCATGAAGATATCATTACAAAAGTGGAGGGAGATGCATATGTATATTATTTTGACTCATCATTCATACTTAATAATTATGTTGAAACTCTCCAAGATATTTGCTATGACCACCAGGGCAATGAACACATCTATAGTGAAAGGATCAAGAGAAAGTTGAAAGGAAAAAAAGGAGAAAATGGTGCTCTCGTCATTTCCTCCTAAGGTTGGACTCAAGAATGAAAGGAAATTTACAATTCTCATCCTCAACCACAAGTGGAGAAAGAGAAAGATGTATGTCATCCTTTGAATGTATCAAAGAAATGAGTTACATCATGATGCAAGAGCATCCACAGTGGATAGGATATTATTTAAATTTAGAATATTCTTCTTCAAATTTTGAAATATTCCTTTTGGGTGTGGAAAATGGGAGATTCACATTGTAAGACCTGCTATTTAATACATTTCAGATCTAGGTACCTAAGCACACTTGACAAAACATGCCTATTTTGGTTTCAAGAAAGTCCTAAAATTTGCTATTTTGTCTAGTTATGAAAGAGGTGTCATTTATAGTTGAAGGAGAGCAATTTAGGAATTTTTCTAAATTCATTTGTAGTCTCCTTATCTTGGGGTGAGAATTTGGGAGGTGGAACGATACATAATTTAAAGTAAGGAGGAGGAGGAGGAGGAGTGTAAGGATAAGGAGAAGGAGAATAATAAGGAGGAGGAGGGGGGGGCAGAGGAAGAGGGAAAGGAGAAGAAGAAGAAGAAGGGCAAGGAAAAGAAGAAGGTAAAGGAGAAGAAGTAGAAGAAGGAGAAGAAGGAGAAGAAGGATGCAGACGAGGAAGGAGGAGCTGATTTATATTAGTTTGTAGAAGATTTAAGATTGTTTGTAATTCCAATAAGGCTATCATGCAATATATTTGCAAATTGTCTATGTACTTTATTAATTTTTATAATATTTGAATAAGTTATTGTGAAGTGTTTTGTAAATTTTTTGCAATTTGTATTTGTTTTGGGTTAGGAGAATACTCATATAATATTTTAAGTTAAATCTATAGTGATTTGCATGTGTGGCTCCTGAGAGTGCAAACAAAGTGTTGAATGTGAGGCAAGTTGCACTAGGTTTCAAGGGTGGAGTGTGAATGGATTTTGCTTGTAGATGAATGTGAAAGTTGTAAGTGGAACTATTTAGAGGATTTGAGTAGTTGAGGTTTCTCTAGTTGTAAACAAATCAGCAAAGGAGGTAGTTTACAAGAATATGTGTGAGAGTTGTAAGAGGGTTTTGTAAAGAGATTACCGAATGTGAGGCAGTTTACATGAGTTAAACCTAAGGGTTTTTTTCAAGTTACCTTGGGTGTCTAATGCAAGAATATCCATGGTTGATAGGATATTCAAATTTGAATTTGGAAAATTCTTCCTCAAATATTGGAATATTTCTTTTAGGTGTGGAAAATGGGAGATTCAAATTTGAAAGACTTGTTATTTAATACATTTCAAATTTAGGCAACTAAGCACACTTGGGAAAACATGCCTATTTTGGTTTCAGGAAAGTCCTTAGTTGAGAGAGAGAAATTTAGAAAAATTTCTAAATTAATTTGTAGTCTCCTTATCTTGGGGCGAGAATTTGGGAGTTGGAACCACCCATGGTTTTGGAAACTTTTGTGGTTAAAAGACAAGTTTAAACATTTATTTTGGGGAAGCCCCGTGTTTAGAATTTGGGAAGCTTAAGGATAAGGAGCGGGAGGAGGAGATATAAGTGGATCCCACTTCATATGTATAACACAAATGTATTACATTTAAAACACATACTATCTTCCATATATACTAATTAATTTTACTAAAAGTTCTACATCATATCACTGTGAGATATAACTACTTGAATTTAGTTCAAATTTTCATAATTGAGATTATGATGATTTGCTTCATAATGAAAATTTAATTGATTAATATTGTTTGCTTTATATATTTCTTTGAGACACACAAATATACTTCATATCATGGTGTCTCACATTTGGGTGCATATCTTTATAGCATTGAGCACATTTATACTTCTATAATGATACATTTTTAGGATCCTTCCTATGATTCGCATGATGATATTTAGCATTTTGATCACATGTGTGAAGTCCTACCCCTTTTTCATGGTTAAAAGTTATATATGGATATTATGCTTATCTCCTACAAGTTTACATGAATTTAATTTATTCATGTTATTATTCTAACACTTACATATATTTTGCTTAGATGGTTATGAGGCTTATGATAAATTTTCTTAATCTTATAGGATATGTTTATCTAGTACTTTACATCCATACATTCCTATATGGGTGTTATTCAAGATAAAATTATTTCCTATCATTTATGAGGATTTTATGAGCATATATTCTATATTTTGATGTCATGTAATTATTTTTTTCATGATCACCAACCTTTAGTGAGTTTTATATTATTTTAAATATATTATATAGTCGAGCAACATTCTACTTGCAACCTTTGTGTAAAACTAATTAGAGGGTCCATGAAGTTACTAACATTCTTCTTATCTAAGCATAACCACAAAACTAGCACATGATTCAATTGTATCGATAGTATCACATCTCTTTGGGTGCCGCAAGGTTCTACTTATCCATAATATTGCTTCAAGGGTAGTATCCCTATACCTACATCTCTTTCCCTTTCCTTTTTTTATATATTATGGATAGTATATTGTTATAAATATCTACATGATGTTAGTTATTGATTTCAATTTTATTTTGTAGGTTTTCAAATAAATCAATAATTTCAAGATGGGTAGAAAGGAAAAATCTTCATCCATATTAGTGTCCTTTTTACATGTGTATGTGCATTTACTTTCTTTTTTAGTCACTTTACATGTATTCTCTTGATAAATCATTTACAAGTCAAAGTGGAGGCAAAATATAATGAAGAAAAGTACATACATTACATTTTTAACATTCATTTAAGAAACACTTTGGATAATAACAAGTGTACAAGAGATGCATTTTTATCTAAGATTATACACGACTCGAACCTTTTCTGTTATTATCTTCACTTATTCAGATGACTAGTCCTAACTTATAATGTACCATTTCCTCGCTTAGGTCATTTATCCAAACACAAAAGTGATCTAGATAACTTTCACACTCGTAGAAATGACCTCTTAATTTTTAAAATTTAAATTCAATTATGGAGGCTATCTTTACTTCATTTTTGTGGCTATTATATCTTGAATAAAGATATAGAAGAATTTTGTATTTAAATGGATAACTCCTATCTATTTTGGATAATCTAATTATCATCACCTGGTTAAGATCATTGCATGGTAGACCTCATTTAGAGAGCTATCAATTATTTTTATCAAGAAATCTAGATATTATACAAGAATATAAGGCATATTGCATGTTTGAGAGCGTTGTCCTTGATTTTTTTATCTAATTGTTAAGTTAGTGTCCTTGTGTAGTTTAACATAAGGATAGTAATTATTTTTCCCAAGTGCTAGTCTTTAAAAACCAAAAACTAGTCTCATATAATGATGGATTAAGATATTTTTATTTTTTTTTATAAAAGTGGCAAAGCCACTAAAAAAATTATATTAATATTAAAAATAAAAATATTACATGAACTATCTTAGCAAGAAACTCAATCCTGGACCAACCAGGAGAGAGCAAGTATAAACCTCAACCAAAACTGCACAATACCAAGAACCACAAAAGGGGGCAACAATACAAAAGAGAACCCTATGCATAATTCATGAGGCCATATTGTGCCTATTTACATCATTGAAATTAATAAAAAAAATGCAATAATTGTAGAAATGATATGACAAATCAGTGAGGCTTGAGGAACCAATTGCTTGGCCCACCCTTGGGGGGATCTCTAGCATCCATAATTAGAGTGCATCCTCATAATCTAGGGGAACTTGTTGTAGGGGAACTGCATCCCAAGGGTCTTCACAAATGATGACCATGGTTTCTAGAAGAGAGTGAATGCCTGTGAAAACATCCAATGCTACTACTAGAATGCTTGGCGCCATATAATCTGGAAGGGATTCAAATTCCAGAATAGTATCATTGTACCTATTGCAAATGAGGCTACCCTTGACTACATGCAACAATTCTTCATGCCAACAATTAGTAAGAAGTTCTTCGAAAGATAAGAAACTGCCAATTAGAAACATGCTAACATCAAAACGATAAACAAAAATATAAAATACAATATTATAAAGGTTTTGTAGAGATTAGATGCACATCCACACTTGCAAGATTTAAATTTTAGTTTTAAAAATAACATTAATCAACAAATATAATAATTATTAATTATAAAATATTCATTTGATCTTTATTAATATTTCTAGAGTATTGATGTAACATTTCTATCACATCAGAATGTTTCCAACTAAATAAGTCACATATTTCATTATTTGATTTCTATATACATTAATTACACTACAAATATTTTAATCTATAATAAATTCTAAATATTTATATTATTTAATTATATGAAAATTTAGTATCCCTTTCAAATAAAAGTTGCCTAACAATCTTCTTTAGAAAAATGAATTTATTTTATTCTCAAAAAGTTTAGGACAAAGCTCTCGAAGAAGATAGTGGGATTAAATTTTTTAAGATGATGTATGGGTCATGATGTATTTATAGCATCATGATGTATGGGTTATGATGTATGGGTCATGATGTAGGACAAGGATTAATATTTTAATTATTAGAAATCATCACAACCACCTCATCCCAAATGGAACTAGGAATTCTAACTACTCATCATTTAAAAATACTATGCAAATATCACCATATATCCGTGTAATGTGTTTATTAATTTTTCTATATACTTATAATATATCATGATGAACTTGGAATTCTTGTCTTGTTTTTTTACTAGTTTTGTACATTAATTATGGCTCATTTGACTAAATATAAACACTTTTAGCAACTATAATTTTTTTATTTTTTTTTATAAAAACAAGGATGTTTAATTTAGTACTTTAATATATATATATAGAGAGAGAGAGAGTATTCGGGTATTTACTTGATTAATTAAACATTCTTTGTTTAACTATTTAAGTTCCCTTTATCTCTTTTACACTTAAGCTAACTTTAGGTGCATATAATTAATTATTTTAATTAATTATTATGTGCAAACCTAGGTTTTCCCTTTTTAGGGTTTCTTGACCTATTAAAGGTTGAGTTCTTTCTCTTCATTGTAAGAATCACATTACATATTTTTGTGAATATTGAGCTCTCTCTTTTTGAGCATATTCTCTGTGTTTTGTATGTTTTTCAGATTTTGCTTCATTGTTTCTCCTTGTAACAGGTTATTCGGCTTGCAGAAGATCTTCAGGCTCCTGTGGTGTTGTATTTTCTCAACTCCTATATAAATATCATCATGGGTCAAGTCGGTGAAAATAATTGGTTTATATAAAATTGTAATGTGCTGAAATTAGTATGTTCATGTCATTCTTATTATTTAATTTTGTATTTATTTTGGTTGAATTTTTAATGTAATAATGTATCAATAAATGACATATTTTTATGTATAGTTTGAGTTATGATTTAATTATTATTCTTACATTATTTTTATACATTTTTAATTCGTCATTATTACATCTTCATTTACACTTATTTAATATAATTGTTCCTTATATTAAAATAACTATTTCAGTCTTAAGGTTATTTTTTTGGATGACTTGGGTTTGATTTGGTTCAATCTTAAGGTGTACAAGAATGAACCTAAAATATAAATTCTAACTATATTGCCCTCTTCTGCCGACCATTACGATTTTACTTAATGCGTCTTTATGCAACATGTTACTATTCCATTATATTTAAAGTCATTCAATGTGTGCTTAATTTCATATGGAAGAAAAAATAGCAAACACTTCAATTTCTTAAAGCAATGATGAAATGAATCCATGTTATCTTTGTATAGGATATTTTCATGTATTTGTATGTTATCTTAGATACATTCATTGTCATTAATATAATTTTCCAAATCAAATATACTTAGGAAAACTTTTTCATATATCAAGTCGTCAAACTTATGAATGGTATCCTTAGACGCCACCTAGACAAGTTCAGTTGTTTGGAAGATGAAGGCAAACAAATTTTCAAGTGTATATTCTACTAGATTTATCCTACAAATCACATATAAAATCTACATAGGAGCTCAAGTCTACAGTGCTACATTAAAAAAAAAAAAAGTCTACAATGCTCAAGAATGAATTACAATGTTTTTTAAAGATGGAATTAAACCTTAAACAATTTTATCATATAATATGTATTAACTTTTTAATAGTGGTAAATTGATTCTACATAGCTTCTATACCATACTTCCTATTAGGACTAAAGTCAAATCAACAACCTTAACTAGTTTATTCATTAAAACATTCTTATCAAGGTGGCTATAAGTGCCTAGGGTGTTAGTGGTAAATAATTTGTAATCATATTCTACCTATTGTTTGTAAATACATTTATAAAGGATGAAGGGTTCCAGCAATAACAATAATTAATCATTTGTGAGGAAATTGATTGTCTCTTCAAGTTGGACACTTGTAAAGAAGGGAAAGATGACTTAAGTGATTGTTAGATTCTTTAAGTTCGATATTTGAAAAGGATGGAAAATGTGTCTCTCAGGAAGCCAAAATGAATGACTTTACACATTCTAAAGGAAATTCTAAGGGTGGGAATTTGATTTTTGTAAGGGAATTTTGGGTACCATGTTTTATAATGTTTTGTGCACATCTTATTTTAGAAATTTTTAGTGGTATCCTTCTTCCAATTTTTTTTATAAATTGGGGCCTTGGGTGGTGGTAAGACATCATTTTTTGTTGTCTCTAGTAAGATTTCATAGGTACACAATGATTGTCATATTGTAGATGAATAAAGAGTGAAGTGTTGCTTTATAATCATGTTTGAAGAAGATAATATGTGTTTGGCCTCTATTCCAAGGATTTCTTCTATGAATATTGTGTAAGTTATTGTTTTCGTATGATTTGTCAACTTCTTATGTTGTTGATTTCAATTTCTAAATCTATTAAGAATGTTCTATAATCAAGTATAATTAGTTAAATGGTGTTTCAAGAACTATCATACCTAATTTCATATCTGCACCCTCAATTTTAGATCTCCATATTACAGTAGTTTACCTTTGTTATCCCAACACCTCCTCATCGATTTTAGAGATAAGTACTCTTATCCATCACAATTAGCTTTCATGTATTTGTTGTGATTATTTATCCCAACTCCAACTGATCTATTTAATTCTTATTAATTCCATCCATTTAATTAGATTAGATTTGTGTAAAAGATAATATTTTGTCTTATATTTTTTTAAATCCAACTTTCCTACACTCCCTAGGATTTTTCCATACAATTTTACTTTTTAAATGATGATTTTTAGATTTTGGTTTTTTTGAGTATTATATATCACCTTTAGATTTGCTTGAGGATTTATTTATTTTCTTATTTATGCTTTAGTTTCTCATTTATTTTAAGGATTGTGATTTATTGTGTCACTTTCCTTTTGTCCAGCTTATCCACCCTTAGATTCAAATCTAGGGTTTCATTTTTAGGTCTATTTTGTTACACCCATATGAAACTCACTTTTGAAGTATTGCCTTGTGATATTTTATTGATTTAATTTATTAAATATTTAAGTGAAATATTTGAGAAATTTATTTGTATTTTCTATCACTTATGTTGTATACATGATTTGCAAGCATAATTCTCATCATCATGGTCATTTTCTCTATTGATTAGGCTCTATGTAGATGCAAGAAGTAGAAAAGGAATGTTCTATCTATTTCAATTGATGGTGTATTCATTTCACATAGATATGTCTATTTTGAATTAAAAAAAGTGCAAATAATTTGTGCCTTAGTAATAATTTGTATCCTTCAAGTAGAAAAAGTAGAGGGGTTATGCAACTAGAAAGTGAATGAGAGACTAGAAAGTGAAAATTCATGCACCTTGGAGTTAAATAAAGGTAGAGATCCCAAAATGGGTGACAAAATAACTTAAGTGGTGAAAAAAAAAAATTATGATTGAAGGGTATCTTGTCAATGTGGTTTAGTCAAATCACATGACCAAGGACATGTATCGAAGAGAAAAATAATCAAATTACATAGTTAGGAACCTAGTGTGACAACAATAGGAGAACCACATGATTAGAGCATAAGAATAGTAGCCATCATGGGAATCCTACAACCAAATACTTGTTTCCTTAAAGCGACATGAAATCACAAATTTGTGTCACTCATGTTGGTTGATAAATAACACTTACAACAAAGATTTCAACCTTTTTTAAAGATAGAGACAAACAAAATAAAAGAATTGCCAAGAAATATCCTTTATAAATTCAATATCACACATGCATATCCCTCATTTCTATTAGATTCTGCGAGAAGCAAGAACCAAGACGGGATCTAATGTCGGTCTTAGATCATATGCAACTCCACTCAATAGATAATCAAAGATCAACATAGAAAAATAAGAGAAATCTGAAATGAGAGAAAAATAGTCACGAGAGAAGACAAATTGTAAAATACTCCCAATACTCTAATTGAGATACCCTGAACTTGTGAAGGTGAGATGAGAGTGTTGTATGTATAGCAAAGAATAAGGCATATACATCCAAGAGGTCATTAATTCCTACTTCCCATAAAATGTAGGAGGTTTTACCTAATAGGTAAATGCCAAAACATGTGGCATAACCTCCTTAGGTGAAGACAAAAAAGGAGTTATGAAAGGTGGCACATATTTCAAAAGAGGGTGATAGACCCAACCACCCCATAGCCTACTTAGATAATGATAAAATAGTGGTTACGAGAGGAGGCATGCCAAGCGAAAAGAGAGTGTGTAACTCAACTACCCATATGCGGGAGAGAGTGACACATGTAGCTGATGTGTTTTGCCACATGTTCTCATATTAACCACTCTTAATAACCTAAGAAAGCTTAAATAATATATGTAGAAAAAATAAAAACCCCCTAAATTAAGGAAAATAAAAAACCTGCACTAAAAATTTCAATCACCATTCTAATGTTTATGTATATATTTAGCATATGGTTGATATTATTTGTAGTTTCAACTAGGGTTTTAGGTCAATTCTTCAATGAGAAATGAAAGGAGTATGAACATTTTTTTTAATTATAAAGCTATTATATTTGATTATTGTCACATCTTCATTCAAAGAGAACCATAATTTTCAACCTTAACAAATCTTAAGACAATGGTAATTAAAGTTTTCTAATCGAAACAAATAACTAAAGTTTCCAAAAAAGTATTGGTCTCCAGTTTTTCTCACTAAGGATTAAGCATTGGCAAATGAAGGTTTAGGGTTCAAAACATTTTTTATTTTGCTTCACATGTAGTTGGTATCAAATTTGAGTCACTAGATGGGTTGGTGAAATCTCACAGTGCTTGGATTTTCAATATTCTTTTGAGGCTTCACTATGTTTTGGGAAGAAAATATTTCATATTCGTATTAGGTATTCATGCATTGAATTGATATTTTTGATACTAACTATTTATTAAAAGAAAATGGACCTATTTCTATATAGAGGGAAATCAAATTTTAGGTTTATTTTATTCATTTTTTAGAATGGTTTTATTTTAAAGTAATTTTTTTTTCATTTTTCCTAGGGCTTTAAGGGGTTTCTCAAGAAATATATTTTTTAGAATAAATATTATGATATTATATCTCAATAATAGGGTATTATTTGTAAGCTATAAATAATTATTTTGGACACAAGATATTTTTAATGATAGTTGAAATTGTGTTTATGTTGTAAAGTTTATCATTCGAGTGTTGGACCTACATTTTATGTGTGTTTAGCATGTTTAGATTGTGTTGATTAAAATAAAAGTGAAGTGCATCACTCCAAGATTTATATTTAACGCTATGATTCATATTTTTTATGGGTTTGAATACCTCTAAATTATTTGATCTATAAAATCTTGCATTGTTTTTGTGTGTTTGAGGTACTTCACTAGTCCTTTTTCTTTTTCTTTTTCTTTTGATAGATAAATGTCGCTAGGGGCCACTCCCTTTATATTAATCAAAATTCTATACAATATTTACATCAAGCACACTTTTGACCAAAACATTTTTTATACTCCATTTTTTTCATATTATCGTTTAATTTCAATATAAAAAACTATAAAGATTTAAAACAGAGAGCCCAAAAACTAATAAATTATTTATTGTTTCTTAAACATGCAGAGTGGAAAAGGAATGGATGACTCCCTCCTAACTTGCATTCACTGGCTCACCTAAAGCAACACCTTCCAACATGTCCTTCAAGAAATCAACTCTTGTCAAGGCTTGCACTCTCTTGTGATCTTCATCCATCCCATCCCCCATAACATGAATGGCTAGAGAAGGTTGTTAAATATGTAGTGGATACACAACCAACATTCATCACGTGGCCTAAAATTGTTGCCCTATACTACTATGTAAAATAATTTCTTTATGTTTACCCTCCACTTTGCTCTCACCCAATCCTCCATTATTCTTATGTTAGAGTTGGTCCTATACTTATAATTCAAGTTAATAAACTCATCTCCCAACACTATTTTACAAGATTGCAACATAATTGATGACTCGCATTTGAAGACCTTCCTAATTGTCTTGTATAAAATATTGCCTCTAAATGTTATCTACCTTCTTTGAGCTTTCAACCCAAATGTTTATTCCATCCTTAGGGAGCAAGTGTCTTTAGACTCGCTATTGAAGGTTGCCACCATCATTTCACATGCTTCTGTCACCACCAACAACATCATTCCAAAAAGTTCAGTTTGATTTTTTGGGACCAGGATGGTGGGTCACCTTGGTTGTTTAAGTCTAAGGTAGACAAGTAGGATTTGTTTTGGATCGGAAAAATACACAAGATTCACTGATGGAAGCCCAAACAGAATTTTTTGGGACTGAGAAGGTGTGTCACTCTGGTCCTCCACTTTTTGCTCTGTCAAAATCTAAACCTATTCATCATCATCAACTATGTCAGAATCTATGATTATAGGTCCCAATTCAATTCCCTGCACACAAAAAAAGAGGGAAAATGTTGGGGATAGGGGTTTGCCTAAGGTCAAACCTCGATTTAGGAATTAACCTTAAATTGAATAATGTAAATACTAAAGTAAATGCTAGGAGATATACCTCAAATTTTCAATGGTTGATGAGAACATTGATGATACAATGCTCTTTAGGTATGATCACAAATGTTGAATGCAATAGCATAACTAACACATGAACATGAAAGACCTAATCAAACACACATGCTTGCATGAAGATTGATGTAACTTTTCTCCATAATGCGCGAAGGATGAAATATTATCTCGAATTCTTGTTGATGAATGCTTGACAAATGCATGAATGATGGAGTATGTGTGTTATGAAGTCTTAGATCTAAAATGAATTGATAAGATGTCCTTATATAGATCTCCCTAGGTAAATTTACCGATTAGGCTGACCTCCAATGGTTACATTCAGGCATGGGGACCACCATTAGGGAGGGGGAGTGTCAACCCATATTTAAAATGGGTCCTAATTAAGGGAGGTCAAGTGCCATGGTACCCTGGTCTAGAGAGGGGGGCCACAATACCCTCGTCCTCCAAAATTAGGATAAGTAGCCAATAAATAAAGGGGAAATAGCCATGGGATGGAGTCTACCTAGCCATGTAAATAAGTGACATCAGATCCAAAGTAAAAAGGACCAAAACAGGCCTAGGGGGAATGGAGATAGGAAAGGTAGGAACACAAATATGAGGTGTGAATTGTACCAGCTATAATTTATGATGCTACATTTAGCCCCCACTTAAAGGGGAGCAAGAGCCTATGTAAATACTCGTGGTAAAGTAGAAAGATGAGGAAGAGAGAGAATAGAAACTAGAAGTGAGATCATAAGGGGATAAGACATCACTAATTTTGAGGAACCAAATTCCCCAATCTTACGATCTTAACTCACACAATCACATGAAAAGGACATGCAAAACAAGACAAAGACAAAAAAAACCAAACAAAGGGACAACGAATATAAAAGACACAACACAAGGGGGTTAGTATTAAAAACAAAAGGCTCCAAATCAACTAGTTGAAGAGACATCGATAATCAAAATGTCTCAACCACTAATCTCATTTTGGGAATGATATTACAAGTACACAAGTGGTCACATAAAAAGA
Organism: Cryptomeria japonica; assembly: GCF_030272615.1. Taxonomy (NCBI): domain Eukaryota; kingdom Viridiplantae; phylum Streptophyta; class Pinopsida; order Cupressales; family Cupressaceae; genus Cryptomeria; species Cryptomeria japonica. The sequence goes on along the minus strand of NC_081408.1, from coordinate 668,906,703 downwards.
GCAAGAGAATGCATCAAGTGATGAACCATGATCCAACAAGTAGCAAAGCTATGAGCTCATAGGGAGGAGAAATGAGAGAACATGGAAACTACAAGCTATCAAGTCATGTTATGCTAGGTGATCCATGAGAAGGAAAGCAAGAGAGACTGTAAAATCCATAGGCTAGAAAGATGTGTTATGCTAGGTGATCCATGGGATCATGAGTACTCATGGGATAATAGTTTGTGTTATTTTGTGTGATTCGTGTAGAGAAGGAGAGTCAAAATAGTCTAGAAAGTTGTGCTATGCTAGTTCCACTCATCCTGAAAATGCCGCATAGGGAGGGTTGAATGGTCTAGCAAGTTGTGTTATGCTAGTCAACATACCTTAAATAAGGTGAAAAGGAAGAGATAAAAGGCCTATCAAGTTATTTTATTCTAGTCAACTCACTCTACTACATATATCATCATCTGGTTTTAGGAGTTAAGCATCTCGTATGAGAGTTAGGTCTAATTTCAAGCATGAAACAACCTGTATAAGACCTATAATTGGAAAAAAAATATGTTTGGTTTTAGGAACATCTCTTCTAGGAGTTGGGTCTATTTTTTATCATGTATACCTTGTATAAGACATACAAAATGACTACATCTAGTTTTAGGAATAAAGCATCTCATCTAAGAGTTAGTTCTAGTTTCAATCATGCAACAACCCATATAAGGCATACAAAATGACAACCAAGAAAGACAATTCATAAAATATAGTACAAGGAAGGCATGATGTATGCACTCCCCCCCTTAAGATGTCAACATAGAGGTATGTTGATGTCTTAGGAAAGCTAGAAACAAGGATACACACCTTCAACACCAAGGAGATATCCTTTAGGAAAGAATGTACATAAATCCAAGCTAAAGAGGCATGACTCTTATAAGAAAGGAAAAGATAGTTGTAAAAGCTCAATATCTTACAACAAGTGTAAAGGGAATCTTATATAGGAGAAGGAGGAAGAGATCTTTTCTCAAAAACATCTACCTCTAAGAGGAGATTTTTAACAAAAATAACATCACTAACCAAAAGAAAGGAAGGATAATAGGAATTCATACCTTCATCCTACTGCTAAGTAAAGGGAATCTTGATGAAGGTTAACACACTTTTGACCCAATGTGAGGAGTTCGTTCATAATAGATATACATCATCAAGTGTAGAAGAGGTTGCACCCAAGGATGCACGCCTCTTTCATAAGAGAGAATCCTTGAGTAAGCAAACAACTTCACACAAGGAATGACATCGTATCATAAGAAAACTCCACTCATCCTAGGAAAAGTGGATCCCTAGAAAGGATAGGAGATATAAGATCGAATCAATGTGCCCCAAGAATAGGGACAAAGAAAAGGATTACACTCCCTCCAAAGAGAGATTATATATAAAAGATGTACCACTTCAAGCAAATAACAGGTCCTAACCAAGTAACACATATTTACTCACATGAAGAAAAATTCTATGTGAGAAAATACAACTCAAAATAAGAGGCAATAATAGAAAAGGAGAGAAAGATGAATATACTATCCTTTCCCCTCAAGCTAGGAGACAAGGAATAATTATGTTGTTGTCCAAGTATGATTGTAATTGAAGATGCATCACCACACATGACAAAGAGCCCCCAATAAATTTAAATTACTAATTTCATAGGGTGAGGAGCAACATAATAAGGTGGAGGGAGTGCTAAGGCACTACCTCTTGACCAAGAAAAATTGCAAGATCAATTGTATGAGCTATGTGAGCTCAATCATATTGGTCTTAAACAAATTATTTAAAGGCTTTGCAATTTCCAAGAGAATAAAAATAACAACAATGAAAAATAAAATACTCATCACCTTACTTGTTCTTATTATTATACTTAATGAAAGGAATGACAACATGCTTATCATACTTCAATTTCCTAAAGATTCTCGTAGCTAATTTTTCTTGTTGTCAAAATGGCTAGGTCTTGCCTCTTGAGATGTAGGAAAATATGTGCTTGTGGAAAGAGAAGGATTGTTTTATTAAGGCAAAAGAATTGGTAAAGGAGAAGGAGAATTAGTTTGCGTAGAACCGTTTCTTGATGGATGATAGTTTCTATGTCGTGCAAAATACTCTTTAAGCATTTGAAATTTACGAGCATGCTCTGTATATTTTTGTGAATCGAGATATCCCAAGCCTTCTTCAGTAAATTGTGTTGGAGGTTCTATAGAGAGTTTAGTTCCTTGTTCATGTTTTCTAAGTCCTTGTCCTCTCTAGCCTTGTTTTGAAATTATATCATATCCAACTTCATAGAATGTTCTTAATTGTGAAGGAGATGGACTTTCATTATGCACTTCTTCAAAATTTGTATTGTAAGGAAAATTTGAAGGACCAAAGGGATGAGTAGATGAAGAATGGATATCCTTTATAAGGCGATTCTCCTTTCTATCGTTGTTATTCATGTCCTCTTTGGCAGGTTAAAAAGAAGGGTCGTTATCATCTAAGGATTCATCTTTACTTAATGTTATGTGTGGAGATAGATCATGAATAAAATGAATAACATCATCTTGACTATAAATATGTTGATGATTAAGATAAGCTATAGGAGAGCAAGGAAGATCTAGAGGGATTGATACACTAACATTTTGACCTTTCCCCTTTGCACTAGGGTATGTGTATGAGACAAAGATAGTGTCATGTTGCTCTTTAGTACTTGTTCTATATTAGAAGATTATTCATAACAGTATTGAATCTTTCTTCATTCTCATGAGATACTCTAGGAGACATACACGTATTAGCATATTCAATCTCCTCCCTAGGATTATCATTGTCTACAAAATATTTTATGTGATCTACATATGTAATGGATTTTCTTAAGAATGTCATCATAAAACAACACATAACATGGCTAAAATCTTTGAGATATGATTTGCAAGTAGGATATATCTTTGAAATTCTAATGATGACATATGAAAGAGTACTATGAATGAAAATAAGTAAGGTAAAGTGAAAGAAACCATTATCCAACACAATATTTTGATAAATGTAACTAAGAAATAATGTAATCACATGTGAAATAGAAAACCAATCAGAATTCGTAAATTCCATTATGAAAAACCCTAAATCAGATTTAAAAACCCAATTGAAAAATTATGCAACCCATAAGTCAAATTTAGAAGAATAAATTAAACCTCTAAATTTATGTAATTCAATTGCATCTATGAGTGAAAATATGAATGTTTAAGTGCATACAAATTAGATCTGAGACAACAAATCAAAATTAATGCAAATGTAAGAGTGATGGGTTCACCAAAATATAATGGTGGTAAAAGTTAGGTTTTCACCAATTAAGATAATAAAACCACTAATATTACCTAAGGGGCCATTACATTAAAAGAAGGGGGTAAATCCAATATGCCTAGCCACAATTCAATTAGGAAAAGGGTTGAGAATACTAATCAAATTTACCAATTTGTTGTCTCCCCTTTTTTAGTTTAAATTTGGATTTAAATTGTAGGGTTTAGGATGAAGCAATGGATAATTGGGATGAAAAAAAAAATAGACTACTATAGGTATTAGACAGAGCCATAAACAGGGATCTAAGCAAAAGAAGAGAATAATAACCTATTCTTGAAAGTTTGGGCTGATTTTTTGAGACTAAGAAGGTGGGTCAACATGATCCTTTAACTCTGAGGCAGACAAGTAGGATCTTTTCTAAATCGGGGAGATACATTGGATTGACTATCGAAATCTCAAGCAAAAATTTTGGGACCAGGAAGGTGTGTCTCCTTGGTCCTCTGCTTTTTGCTTTGTAGAAATCTAAACCTATCCATCATCATCAACTTTGTCAGAATCTCTAATTAAAGCTCCTGAGTCAATTTCCTACACTTTAAAAGAGAGGAAAAAGGTTGGGGATAGGTGTTTTTCTTAGGTCAAAACTCGGTGTAGGAATCAACCTTGAATTGAACAATGCAAATACTAAAATAAATACTAGGAGATATACCTTAGATCTGCAATGATTGGTGAGAAGATTGATGATGCAATGCTCTTTAGATATGATCATAAATTTTGAATGTAATAGCATGACAATCACATGAACATGAAAGACCTAATCAAACACACATGCTTCCATGAAGATTGATGTGACTTTTCTCCATAATGCTCAAAGGATGAAATGTTGTCTTGAATACCTAAAATTGCTTGATGATGAATGCTTGATGGATGCGCGAATGATGGGTTATGTTTGTTACAGATTCCTAGATCTAAAATGAATTGATAGGATATCCTTATATAGGGTTGCCTAAATAAATTTATTGATTAGGCTGATCTCCAACTGTCACATTGAGGCACGAGGACCAAAATCCATCAAGGAGGGGGAGTGTCAACCCATATTTAAAATGGGTCTTGAATAAGGGGGACCAAGGCAACATGGTGTCATGGTCTAGATAGGGGAACCATAGTACCCTTGTCCTCCAAAAATAGGACAAGCAACCAATAAATAAGGGGGATACAACCATGGGATGGAGTCTACCTAACCATGTAAATAAGTGGCATTGGATCTAGAGTAAAAAGGGCCAAAACAGGCCTAGAGGGAATGGAGGTAGGACACGCTAAGGTAGGAGCACAAATATGAGGTGTGAATTGTATTGGTTACAGTTTACGATGCTACACCTTTGTGGTATGTGTGAGTGTTTAAAAAAAAAAAAAAAATCTTCCAACAAAATTCAAATGAAATCAATAAATTTACTTAACTTCTAATTAGGCGTTTGACACGGTCTGATTATATTAATTATAATTAGAGAGTCTTCCTCAAGGTGCACCCGATGATAACCCAATCTCCTTACTATCTTCAAATCCAGTCATGTTTCTTACATCTTTGCTTCATTATTAGTTCCATCCAACAACTTATTTTCTTTGGATGCCACAATTTGTCCCTGCGCATCTCTTACTAAGCATCTTTCTCATGAAGGGCCCGAGTTTCCTTGAGATGTCCCATCAAAATTTACCTTAATCCACCCCTCCTATGGGGGCCCCAAATTGCCCCCAAACTGGGACCACACAACAAATTAACCCATTGTCTTCAAACCCATCCACCTCTTTTTTATTTTTTCATCTCATGAAGTAAAATTACTTTTCTTCAGTTTTTGGTTTCTCATTCCATTATTAACCACTTAAACAATAGAATTTTCCACTTTAATAGTGAGAAAATCCATCCTCATTTCTTTATCCTAGCTAACATGTATATGAATTTATTCCAAATCTCCCACACTACATTCGATGGACTTACTTTTAACAAGCTTGCCAAGGTGGCATTCTTCTTCAAAATTGGCTACCCTTTAAGAATTTCAATTAAAATTTTAGGCATTGGGAACTCCAAATTAACTTTGCCATAACATATTACTAGCAACTTTGAGCTACTTCACAATGCAAAAGTAGATGATTAGTAGTTTCCTCTTCCATTTTATAGAGGGGGTATATGTAAGGGTCTAGATAGCCAAATTTCAACAATTGGTCTCTCATTAGAATTCTACATTGTATTGCTATCCAAACAAAGAGTCCCAATTTAGGGAGGAAATTTGTATTCCAACAAAGCTATGATGGCCAATACTTCAGTTTGACTGCTACTTCTGTTAGATTATAACCTAGTTTAACATTATATGGTCCTTGTTTTGATGCACACCATCAGATCTTGAATGTTCTACACAATAACCAAATATTTTTTTCTTTTAGAGTATTAGTGAACAACTCTTTATGTTCCTCATTTAAGTCCAATCCCTTCATCAATTTCTAACTCCACTCCACTCTTCCATTCATCTCTTTCCTCTCTACATAGTCTTTTACCTTTTCCCCACATAACCACTTTAATCACTCTCTCACCACAAACAACTCTCTAATATTTGATAATGCCTTGTAACTATCCCAAGAATCATGCCAACGTGATTCCTACTCCCCATTCTTAATATCACAAGTGATGTGTTTAGTTACTAAACTCTTTCATGACATCATAAAATTCTATATCATAGATCCTAGTGGTGGATTTTGGATTGTAATAATTTGTGTCTTATCTTGACTATCTAGATATTTATGTTGTAATTTTTTTTCCCATTTCTATCCTACTTTACTATAAAGGTTCCAAAAAATTTAGCACCCAAAACCTCATTCATAGTTGTCCAGTTTCTAATTCTCACACCTCTAACCTATTTCAGCCTACACACCTTGTCCTATGCAACTAGAGGTATTTAATTTTGATCATAACCACCTTTCCAAAATAATTCCATCATTTTCCTTTCAATTTCCCCTTTAATCCTTTGGGGAATCAATAAACAATACATGGAATATATCAAAATTATTCAAATCACTATTTTAAGCATCATGATTCTCCCCATTGAGGTTAGTTGTTTTCCTTTCTATGCTTCGAGTCTAGTATTGCAATTATCTATAATACAATTCCATAAATTACTTTTATTTTCTCGTATGAACTATGGTATTCCTAGAAACCTTCTTGGGAGTTTTCCAACTTTTATTCCCAAAATTATGGAGATTTCTCTATATTTTTAAGGTTCGTAGTGAAGAAAAATATATCTTAAAGCTACGAAGTATTTTTCCAAATTTATTTTCATGATTCTTTATTCACTCTAATTTTCCACACTAAAAAGCATTGTCATCAAAAAATTGTTGGTGTATTATACGGTCTAAATCTAGGCCAACCTACACCCTTTTCCACCTACCATTCACTCACTCCTTTATAATACTTCTTCCCAAAGCCTTCATCATGACAATGAAGAGGAAATAATACAAAGGACTTCCTTGTCAAATACCTCTTGATGTTTCAAAGAAGCCTTTTAGGGAATCTATTGATCATCACTAAGAATCTTGGCCCCCTAATACAAAATTTTATCTAATCCACCCATTCTTTGCAAAATTCAAACCTTTCCATAATTCTAGCAAAAATTATTTGTCCACCTAATCATAGGCTTTCCTAATATCTAGCTTAACCATCATTTTCTCAACCCTTTCCTAATGGTGTGAATTTCTTCATGTGCTAATTAATCTTTCTTGCAAAAACCACTCCACTCATTAGAAATAATATTTGAAAACATCGTTCATTCTATTTGCCATCACTTTAGTTATTATATCACATAAGAAGATTGGTATAAAGTTTCCAAAAGTTTCAAACTTATTCCATTTCAAAATTACTACCATGCAAGTGTTGTTAGAGTCTTCAAGCATAGTAGTCTTCTTCCTTGATTCCTCAAAAATCTTAACCAAATTTGTTTTAATGATTTCCCAAAAAGCCTGGAAAAATTTGCTTTGAAGCCATATGATCCTAGCACCTTATCTGGACCAAGTTGAGAAGTAGCCTTCTTCAACACTTCCATCATTAATGGGCACCTTAATTTCTTATTTTTCTCTCACTTCTCCATCTACTTCATTATTTTCATTTAGTAAGTTTTGGGAATGCCTCACTACCTCTTCATTTATTGGTTCTAAAAATTGGAGTAATTCTCCACTCCTTCCCTTAATTTCAAATATTCTATTTCTATTTCTTTTCATTTTTATAGTATTGTGGGAAAAATGTATTTTTGTCACCCTCTTTTAACCATCACTCTTTATATTTTTGTCTCTAAAAGACATCTTCTCTTGTAAGAATTTCCATATACTCCACACTCAAAGTTTTTTCTTTCACGATGTTGGATTCTCTCATCCCTTCTTGTTTGATATATTTTTTTGTGAATCTTAGAGAATTCATCTTCTAATCTATGTTTCTCTTTAAAAATATTTTTAAAATTTATGAAATTTCATTCCTTTATTTATTTTTTATCCACAAAGGTTAGTTTTTGAATTGATTATCGAATGATAATATAAAAGAATGAGTATGTGTCTTCTACCACTAATTAGAGCATGAATATCTATAGTCCCCAGATAAACCCCAATTTTAAAAAATATATGCAACACCATCAAAATATAGAAACTTGAATCGGCCCATAGAATATAGAAAAAAATGAAATGTCTACGGTCTTTAGAAGGGCTCGACACCAACTATAGCCAAATATACAATATTTATAATGAAAGATATAACCAGACCAAAATAGACAATATAGATTAAAAAACTCTACTATTCAATCATATTGCATGCTTCAGTAATCATGCTTGGAAAACTTTAGCCTCTTCTTGCTCCACTCCCTCTCTGGCCCTATCTCTAATTGCAATTCAGCCTCCCACTGCATCAATTAATCCTTGAGGTGGCTCCACCCCACTCAAGCTTGAGCTCTCCTTCTCTCCTTGTCTTTCGTTTCACTCCAAAGTAGAAACGATTGTATTGGTGGAATAAATTCAACAACATGGAGCCAATCACTCCCTCTAGCTTTGAAACTCTCTTCAAGAATAGCAATGGCTATGAAATCTTACAAATTGTAGCACCATTGGCCTCTCATACACACATTCATAAACCACCAAGCATCATCTTTGCTCCCCAATTCTATGTTAGGCCCAATATGGAAAGCTAATGTATTGAGAGCGGAGGGGTGAATCAGTACTTCAAATCCTTTTATTAACAATATCTTTACTGTTATACATAAACCAAAAACTGTTGTAACATAACATATAACAAATAAATAACAATCATACATGATTCACTCCATAACACATATATTTTGGTTACGCAGAAACTCTAGGTTAGAGAGAAAAACTGCGGTGGGGATGGCACCCACAACTTCACTACTGCAATAATAAAGGTTGCTCGGTTAGAGCTACATGTTTAGCTATTTCTAATAGCTTACCCTGTTAGGAGTATCAAGATCTATTAGATCTACCTTGCTAAAGGATTTTACAACACTTAATCTAAATGTTGCACCTGGTTAGAGGCTTTACAATTTATAGACTTGATTAGAGTCTTTTACCCTGTTAAAGGTTTCTCTTACCACTTCAAAATTTTCAATAAAATCTTTACAACTATCTGCAACTTTACATCTGGAATGTTATAGCAGATTCTATGTGCTCAAAATAAGATTACCTTGCCTATAGCATACCTCGATAACCCATAAAGTAACTCGGTAAAACCTTTCTGTTTACTTTGTTCTTTGACTGTTCTCTGAAATCCTTCTCGGTGACCTTTGTGTCTTTGTAACAGTCATAACACTTAGTGCTTTCACATGTCTTGCTTCATATATTTCTATATCTTCCTTTCTGTCATACTACATGCATATATCTAATCTCAATCCATGTTGTATAAATAGATCTCTTATGTCGGTGATCTAATTCATTGCTTCGATCTTACAAACATGATTTCTCAAATGAATAACCATGTAAAATATTTCATTGGTTAGATGACCTCAAAATCATACATAATCTTTAAGTGCAATTTCCAATGTGATAACGGTTCTATGTTCCTTGATCTTGTAACACGTTTTCATATGTGTGTCCAGGTTCAATGAATCTGGTAACATGTTTCACTCGGTGTATATCAACTTGGTGTATCATCTTTGCTGCTCGGTAGACATGGAATGATACTCAGTAGACAGCTCGGTGCATACTAGGCTCTGTGACTACTTTTTTCTATAACCGACTGGACTGTGCATACCGACTGAATATTTTGGTAGTAGTAACCGACTAGAGTATATAGAATGACTTTGGATATAAAACTAATGGAAACTTGATAAGTAGTAACAATCTTCCCTTTTGACATTAGTTGAGGTGTTTGACAAAACTACTTTCAAAGTCATAAATCAATAATCTGTATACTTTACAAAATTTGACTAAACTAACAGTATGTACATTAGTCAATGAAATAGTATATCCAGATATACTCCCCTTATCAATATACTGTATAGAACTCTGATTTTGTATGCTTGGTGATCAATTATCAATGTGCTTCTCTTGTTCTTTGCTTACTATTATGTTCACTGCTCGGTTCACTGCTCTTGGATACTCTACTCACTCTGCTCGGTATACTCCCCCTGTATACTACACTCCTTTTGTTTGATACTATACTTTGATGCTTTGAATACTATATCACTCCCCCCTTTTTGACAAACATCAAATTTTAGTTACCATTCGATGGTGGCAACTGGTCAAAAATGGATTTGAACTTTGTTCGTGCTTCGGTGAGAGCGACAGAGAGGGCATCCTTTACACTGTCCATTAAAGAATTGTGCACTTGAATATCAACCAATAATGATATGAAGTCATCTAAAGTGCTTCCCTCTTGTGTAGTAGATAAGTATGTGGCTTGGTTGATCTGTTCTTGGACGGATGAAAGATGAGGAAGGAATAATGTCTGAAGTGTCATTATGTCCATCCTGATCTTGTGTTCTTCATTTCTTAGGTCCAATTGTTGAGCCATGAGCTGTTGTAACTTTGTATAGAAATTCTGAACTGAATTGGGCTCTGTGGTCAACTTATTTGAGAGATCGGTGATCTCTTTCTCAATTGCTTCAGTTTTATTTTTGATGTCTTTAATGAATAAAGAAAATGTATAGAGTTTCTGAAATAAATAAAGAATGTGCTTGAGTCGAGGGGACAACTCAGCAATAAATTTGACAAGTTTAACTTTGCCAATAGCTATAGCTTTTTGTACCTCTTCTATCATTTTAGCAGTGAGCTCCTTGTCTTTTAGCTTGCTCAAATATTCAGATGCATCTACTCCAGATGTCTCTATCTTGGTTAGGAGTTCATCCAGTTAATGTGGATGGCTGCATCTTTGGTTATTGTAGCTTCAAGTAGCATATCTGTTAAGAGTGCTTTCACCTTCTGAAGTACTTTATTTTTCTTTTGAATAGCCATTTATTTTTCCTGTTCGGCCTTTGCTTTGCATAGTTCACCGAAATCAATGAGTGCTTGCCCCTTTAATTTGGATATATCAACATTGGGTAACATTATTGGTTTTGACAAATCTACTTTGAAACTATGCTTTTTCATCTTCTTTTCTTTTCCTTTCACTGATTGAACTAAGACAATGTCTTGTGAGGCTTGATGACCCTCAGTAGGTTGCTTGGTAGAGGCAACACTTTGGTCGGTTTCTTTAGCCTCTATAGTGTCCTTTGGTGTCTTGGTACTTGGTGTCTCGGTTGCAACATTTTTAGTGCTAGAAGGGGCTTGAGAGGTCTATTCTTGAGTAGTACCTTCTCCTGTTGTAGACTTGTGACCTTTGATGCCTTGATCCGTATCCTGAGGGGCTTCGGTTGAGACAGGTTGATTGACCGGTGGATAAGGCTGAACTTGTTCCAAAACTGATTCACTGGATACAAGTTTTGCATATGCATTGCCTTCTATCATTTCCTATTCAGGTGCCTCTGTATCCATGATATCTTCATCTATTTGAATGGTGTCAGCAGGGTCTTGCTCAGTAACATCAGGATCTTGCTCGGTGACATCAACTATTTCAACTTCAACTTGCTCATCGGCATCCTTGTTTCTACAGATTTCCTGCCACTTTTCTTTTGTCTCATTTTCCACTTCAATATACAAACCATTCATCAGTTTCAAGGCTTTTTGTTTGACAAGGAACTTTGTGTGGTAGGTTGTCAGATGTTCTTTTATTTCAACTACCGATTTGTCAGGAAAGAGATGTACCAGACTTCTTTCTCTGATCTGTTTCTCCAAGTCCAGGGCATATTGCCACCTGTTATCAATATGTGCATATAATTCTTTTGGAAGAGAATTAGAGACTTCCAATGGGACCAATCAGAATTTTAGAAGTGTGCAGATGACAGCTTCTTCAATTTGTCTCTTTTCATCATCATTTCTGGATTCATACTTAACATATCTGAATCCTCCAAATCCGTCATATTCCTTCAGATTAGTACAAAAATTTTCAACACTATGTACATTTACCTTCTTGCTCTTGACAATCTGAAATTTGCTTGCATCCTCAAATTCAGTGTCACTAGACTCTTTTGCCAAAATGAGTCTCCGAGTAGATTTCTTGTAAGTTTTTGTTACCTTGGGAATAGTAACACTCTTTGTTTTCTTACTCGGCGAAGCTGCATATTCTCTTGTGTTAGGTCGCTTTGCTGGAGGAGTCGGTGAGGCCTTTGATGTATCTTGTTTCTTTCTTTTCAACACTTTTCCCTTAGGCAATTCGGTGCTCAATGTTATAGTTGCCTCTTGGGCTTTAGATTCCTCTTCGGTAATGGCTATAGTGCCTTTGACAGGTGTGGAGGAAGAATCCTCTCTGAATTTCTCCGATAATGCCTTTATCATCTTTGTTGCCTTTCTTGTAGCTTTGGGTACTACAATGCTCATTTTTACTTTTTCTTTCACTTCTTCATAGGTTCCTTACCTCAGCTCGGTAGCATGCCTTGGTAATGTAAGAAATGTATCTATTTGCTATTGTGTGATGTCAAAATCAATCTCATAACCCATAGGTGGCAAAGATTGAGTTCTTGGTTCCACAACATTCACATAACAGTAATCAATGTCTACTTCAAAACATATGTCATCTTTGTATTTCTCCACTAGCTTGGGTGGAATCTGGTACCTGTTATGCATTTTCTCTTGAAACTTACTGAAGTAATCATCCATAATATCATTAAAATTATCAACCTAGCTTCTTGATGAAGTCATTGATCTGATGGGTGATTGGTCAGTGTAGTTCCCAAACAACTTTACCGATTGATGGAAAGAATTTTTCAAAATAGAAAAACATGCATACAAGTAGTGATCCAAACTTTAGTGTATTAGCCGAGTTTTTCTTCTTCAGCTTCCTGATGGTGTTCAGATTCTCAAACAGGTTTTTCAGCAACACCTCACATAGATCAATTTTAATGCCTTTCTTCACAATTTTATATGCTAAGTCTACTGCTGCACAGGGTACACTGTTTTCCCTTGCCGATTGGAAGAAATAGTAACCTATTACTCTAATGGCAAATTTTAGTTCTGCATCAGTGACATTGTTCAATTTCAGTCCTCTGCAATCTGATTCTACTCCAGTTAGACTAATCAATTCCTTATGTGATATCATTTTCTGAGCTCGGGGAGGATCATAAATAGGGTAACCGGTGATCAAATGAATGATTTCCTTGGTAATCTTAAATGGTTTCTCTTCTAACCACATGAAGTCATCATGAACTCTGCTCAGAACAAACTTGACCCACTGGGGTTTGAACACACGGGGATAGGTTAGGGCTTCAGTTTATCCCTTGATCTTAATGTGCTCGTATTTGCTATCCATTTTACCATCGGTGCACAATTCATCATATGTGTCTTTGATTTCAATGTGACCAAGTTCTTCAACACGACATTTGGTGAAGAATCTCACATCCTCGACTAATAACACTCTATCTGGGATGAGTGAAAATGTGGTTTTGTCATCTGGTTCAGATGCAACTTTGGGAGTTAAAGAGTATTTTAGTGAGGGCTTTTCAACATTCTTAACAATAATGGGATCTTGGATCTTAGGTGCCATTTGTAGATTTCAGATAAAAACTAACAAAAGATCCTTAGGGTTTGAGGATTTTCAAACGACAGACACTTCACACTTAGCAGATAATAACAACTTGATAAGATCGGTAAACCAGCTTAACAATGCGTTGAGATTGATGTAAATACCTTTGAATTTTGCTTTGTAGGAGGTTTGATCGCCTTTGATTTGCTTTTCTCTGCTCTCTCAAAAACTTGGTGAGTGAAAAATGACCACGTAAATGCTTTAAGTACACAATATACCTTATTGGGCTCCGTGCAGGTTAGGTCAAAAACATTAAATGCACTCGGTTCCACTAAACTTTCTTTCCTTTTTTTTTTTTGCACTTTAACCGAGTAACCAAACTTCCTTCATTTACTGACTTGATAGGCTTCCTGTATTCACCAACTTGACAGGTTTCCTGTATTCACTGACTTTGATAGAATTTCAAACTTACTACTACATCTTAACTATGCAGATTTTGAATTAAGTACATAATAAAGTAGGAACTGTTAAGATTTAACCTTGAGAGAATGTAGTCCCTTCATACCTTTACCGATTAATTTGGAATAGGAGCACCTAACTCAGTAGGTAAGGTGTTTTCTTCATTTGACATAATTTCCTTCTTTTTCCAAATCATCTTTAATTTTTCTTTCATTTCCTCAGTGTCTTTTCTAGTTTGATCTCTGCAATCTCCAGCCAAGTGTCCCACTTTGTGACAATGAAAACATGCCATACCAGGATTTCTCCATGATCTTCAATTGTTCATCCCAAACCTTATAAAGCAGTTGGCACTTATATGTCCATATCTTCCACAACATTCACACCATATCCTTGTATTGTAATCCCATGGTACTACAACATATTGTCAGTTAAGATCTTTGTGGGTTCGGTAGCTTCTAGTGTTTGCTCGGTGTGCATACCACATATAGTTCTTTTGCTTAAACCAACACTTCTTGGTACTATGTCCATATCTATTGCAATTTTTACAAAATCCTTTGAATTTTGCCTTCTGATAATTGTTAATAGACTTTGTCCTACATTGATTAGATGTGTGACCATATTTATTGCAATTGTAACAATAACCATTGGACTTAGTGACATTCGGTTGCTTACCTTTTCTGATTTGGCACATGTTGGCAGTGTGACCTTGATTTCCACAGTAGTTGCAAATAGGCTTCTTTCTTTTGATGTTCTTCTTGATTCCATCTTGCTTTGATGATTCTCCTCTCTCAGTAGTATGGATTCCCTTCTCGGTAGAGTCTTTTCCTTTGTAACTGAGTCCTGCATCTTTGTTGGGTCGTCTTGTATTCAGTTGCTCATCCAACATCTTTGATGCTTCATAACTCTTCTTCAATGTTTCTTTGGATTTCTTCTCTGTTTCAAGTTCATTGGTCAACCTTGATACTTCAAGTTTCAATGCTTGATTCTCATCATCTTTTAGATTTGCTTCATGATGTGCATAACCTAGTTGATCTGATAGGTTTTGTTGAATTCCAATCAACCTTGTGATTTCATCATTCTTATCAGATACTCAAGCTTCAAGATGTTGTTTGTCTCTTTCTAGATCTCTTACTTTATCCTCAGCTATCCTCAATGCATCAAGATTTTCAGTCATCTATGTGCTGAAATGTTCATGTTCTCTTTTCATTGCTTTTAGTTGATAAGCTAGTGCTTTGTTCTTTTCTTTCAGTACTCCAATCATTTCTTCAGTCTCTTCAAATATACTGTTCTCGGATGATGTCTCAATTTGTTCCACTAAGATGATGTCTCAATTTGTTCCACTAACTCTTGAGAGTCCTGCAAATCATCAAATAATCTTCTTCTCACTTTCACAGATTTTTGCATTTGCCTTTGCATGTCTGCAATCACTTGATTAGCATGATCCAACTCTTCTTGCAGATACACAATCCTCCGAGATTGTTTATAGCCTTCCATTGATAAGATCTTTCTCTTTAGGTAGTTAAACCCTTTTCCAAGATTGAAGCTCTGATACCAATTGTTAGGCCCAATATGGAAAGCTAATGTACTGAGAGGGGAGGGGTGAATCAGTACTTCAAATCCTTTTATTAACAATATCTTTACTGTTATACATAAACCAAAAACTGTTGTAACATAACATAAAATAAATAAATAACAATCATACATGATTCACTCCATAACACATATATTTTGGTTACGCAGAAACTCTTGGTTAGAGAGAAAAACTGCGATGGGGATGGCACCCACAACTTCACTACTACAATAATAAAGGTTGCTCGGTTAGAGCTACATGTTTAGCTATTTCTGATAGCTTACCCTGTTAGGAGTATCAAGATCTATTAGATCTACCTTGCTAAAGGATTTTCAACACTTAATCTAAATGTTGCACCTGGTTAGAGGCTTTACAATTTATAGACTTGATTAGAGTCTTTTACCCTGTTAAAGGTTTCTCTTACAACTTCAAAATTTTCAATAAAATCTTTACAACCATCTGCAACTTTACATCTGGAATGTTATAGCAGATTCTATGTGCTCAAAATAAGATTACCTTGCCTATAGCATACCTCGGTAACCCATAAAGTAACTCGGTAAAACCTTTCTATTTACTATGTTCTTTGACTGTTCTTTGAAATCCTTCTTGGTGACCTCTGTGTCTCTGTAACAGTCATAACACTTGGTGCTTTCACATTTCTTGCTTCATATATTTCTATATCTTCCTTTTTGTCATACTACATGTATATATCTGATCTCAATCCATGTTGTATAAATAGATCTCTTATGTCGGTGATCTAATTCATTACTTCGATCTTACAAACATGATTTCTCGAATGAATAACCATGCAAAATATTTCATTGGTTAGATGAACTCAAAATCATACACAATCTTTAAGTGCAATTTCCAATGTGATAATGGTTCTATATTTCTCGATCTTGTAACACGTTTTCATATGTGTGTCCAGGTTCAATGAATCTGGTAACACATTTCACTCAGTGTATATCAACTCGATGTATCATCTTTGCTACTTGGTAGACATGGAATGATACTCAGTAGACAGCTCGATGCATACTGGGCTCTGTGACTACTTGCTTCTATAACCGACTGGACTGTGCATACTGACTGAATGTTTCGGTAGTAGTAACCGACTAGAGTATATAGAATGACTTTGGATATAAAACTAATGGCAACTTGATAAGTAGTAACATTCTAGACACCACGCAAGGACCATAGACATGATGTATGTATTTGTTCTATATTTGTATTTAGATGCCATAAAATCCTCCCCTAAAGTCATCTTAATCAACTACAAGAACATTGGGTCATCAATGGAAAATATATTCTTTAACCTCTCATATGTGATCTTTCCCAAAATGATAATTTGCCTCCTTTTTATCCATAGACTCAAATTAGCTTCCATGGAAATGTTGCACTTCACTAGGATACATCAAACACTCTCAAAAAAGAAAGCCAAATAAGTGGCATTGCTACACACACTAAATAAATTGCATCACACATTTCATATGACTTAAAAATACCACCAAATCCTATCAATCAAGTAAATCTACCCTTCTCCTACAAATTGTACCAAATCTCTATCAATACTCACTCCTTGAAAGTCCTCCAACACTACACACATGCCATCAAAATTTAATGCAAATGCTAAGTTTGATAATATCTGCCACCCCATTTTCACTCTTATATGTGTGAGAGATTTTTAACTCCCTAAATAGATTTAATTTGGATTCTATAATTTTAATTTATTTATTAATTTTTTGAACTTGAGATCCACCATTTATAATTGCATTGATTATAATTTGTGAGTCCCCCTCTAGATGTAGATTGGAAATTTATAATTTACTCACCAATTTTACAATAAGAAAAGCCACTTTGACCTGTGCTTCATTTTTAGTTCCATTCTCAATCTTTTGTGCTCCAATAAACAAAATAATCCCTAGCCAATCTTGAGCTACACTTCCCACCCCTAAAGGTCCAATATTGCCTTTAGACGCCCCATCAAAATTAATATTAACCCATCCCACATTTGATTTTATCCATTCCACATTATAGTCCATATTGGAAGTTTCATTCCTTTAACCGAACCTTGATAAATTGAAGTTTTTCCTTAGGTTGGAAGAGAATTGATCCCCCATAGGATCCTGTCTCCCCTAGTTGGCCATATTTTATGAGATATCCTTATCACACAACCATATATTTTCAAATTTGAAAGAACAACTATCAAGGACTTTATTCAGGATTATGCTTATCAATAGTGGATAATGATATGATCCTATTAATGGCAAAATTGAGGATTCTAATACCATTGGGCGTGCCTCCCCAATTTCTAGCTAACAAGAACTTGTCAAGTTTTTCTCCAATGCCAATAAAGCCACTTCTTATTTTTGTCCATGTGAAGGTACCATTATTAGGGGAAATATCCTATATGTGGTTTCTAAAGAAAAAAATTGAAAATCAATTTGTACCTGAGTCAGTAATCCAATACCTCTATTATTTTGTATCCATCCAATGTCACGTTGAGATATCCATCTAAGATATTCTTTTTATTCTTTAGGTTTTGAAGCACGTGTTAGTTGTCCCAAAATTTCTTTCTTCCTTTCTATGCCAATAGGGTTATAAAAATTGATGAGTAAGAAAGGTTCACTTATTGATAAACACCTTACATTCCAATTCTAAGAGTCATGTTCTCTACACTCACTCTATTTGGGTTTTAGATAATTCTTAGCCCCCTTCAATGCTCTAATTTCTTCCACAAATATCCTTCTACATTATTTCCATTATTGCAAATTTTTCTCTATTCCTACTTTATCCTATTTTATTTTAGCAATAAACTTATATTTGATTTCACCTAATCAAGTTGTTTCTTGACAAGGTTTCTCTTATTAGGGACATTGAAGCACCTAAGATTCCATGCTAGGATTTTTATGGTGACAAGGGAAGGAAAAATCCATTTTCTAATCTCAATTTCATCTACCCTTTGCATTCCATGATGATTTCTCGTCCTTCTTTTTCTTTTCTCCTTGCCTTGCCTTGTTTGATTTAGATAAAATTTGGCTTAGGGTTTTGATTCCTATATTATCCATGTCATCATCTTCAAAAATATTGTCTTCTGCATTTGAGGATTCCAAGCTATCCCCTTCAACCTCCTTTAGTAGCTAAGTATTATCTTTATCATCTCATTTTTTCTTTCCTTCAAGACCCTTGTCCATTGAATAGTGACTAGTGTTTTTATTGGTCCTTCATCCTAGGAATATATTACTTTCCACAAGTCAACTAGAAGGAAAACACTTTGATTGGTTATTTCTTTGGATCTAGACCTAACATAGAAATAGTTCATGGATTTGTAAAAAGAAAGTGGAACCTAAAAGGTCATGTAGATGTGGTAGCAATGAACAAAGGTTGTCTATCCTTCTCCTTTTCTTGTGATGAGGATAGAAGAAACATTCTATGTAGTGGGTCTTGGGCAATAGGCAAATACATCATGTACATCCAGAAGTGGTACCCTAATGTAGTGAAAGGAAAGAATTTTTTGGCCCAAGTCCCGGTGTGGGTCAAACTCCCTGGGCTCCCAATGGAATTCTGGGAGGAAGACGTTTTGGCAAGAATTGCCAATACCTTTGGGGAGATAATCGCCATTGATCAGATCACGACTTCTAGAAGAAGGCTGATCTATGCAAGGATTTGTGTTGGAGTACGACCTGACACGAACTTGCCAGAGGAAATAGAGATAGAATCAAAACTGGGGAAGTGGAAGCAGAACATTGTTTATGAAACAATCCCCTTCGCCTATTATCATTGTAAAAAAGTTGGACACTGGGCTAAAAAATGTCCATCTAAAGAGGATAAACCCCATACCCAAACTAAGGTTTGGAAAAAAGTGGAGAAGCCACTAAAAGTTCAGGATTCTAATGACCCTAATCAGGAGAAGTAGTCCCAGATAGTAAGGGTGGAGGAAGAAATCACTAGTGAAGTGGGTAATGAACCAAAGATTCAGATGTTGGAACAGGGTGTTGAACACAAAGAAAAAGACAACACTCAGCAAGAGGATCAGAAAGAGGACAAGACAGAGGTAGAGAAAATAGATAAACATCCCATAGATAATAAAGAGGAAGGAGATAACTTCAACCTTGTTTCAAAATCTCAAGATCAAGATAAAGAAATAGACTGGTTCCAAGAAACCCTACCTGATACCATTTTAGGCCAAGGGCTATCGGAAATCTCATTAACCACCCCAGTAAAGGGAAAGCTGGCTAATTCAGAGGAACAAGATCCAAAATGGGGAGATGAAGAGGACATAAAAAAGGCACTGGGGAAGAATGAATCAAAGCAGGGGGATGAAGAAGTCACAGAGGATAAAAGAAAGAACAAGCAAAAGAAAAAGAGTAACAATAACCCAGTAAATAGTACACTAACTAGAAACACCAGAAGCAGGCTTGGTGATGTGGGAGCGCAACACACTTCTCCAGAAAGACACTCAAATGCCAAAAAAATAACATTGGAAACAAGTAGGAATTTAGCAGATGGTACCCAAAGAACCATCTTTGAGGCAGGTATTTCTAAAATTCCATGAAAATCATCTCCTGAAATATTAGGGGACTTAATAGTCCTCATAAACATAATTTAGTTAGAAATATGATTAGAGACAAAAACCCTGACATTTTTTTGATTCAAGAAACTAAGATGGTGAAAGATAAAGTTGAAAGTTTGATTATTTTCAAAAATGGAGGAGTCAGCGGAGGTAGTTCAGAAGGTGCCTCGGGAGGAATTGTTACATTCTGGAACAAAAACAATATAGAAGGAGAGGTGTTAATTCAGGATAACAACCTGGCCTGTATTAGATTTAAGCACATTAAGAATTGCACTACGTGGGTCCTAACAAATGTTTATGCTCCTAACACTAAGACTGGCCATAGCGAGATGTGGAGATATCTCACTGGGCTGAGAAGAAGATTTGCTGAGGATAGCTGGATAATTATGGGAGATTTCAACACTCCCCTGAAGGAAAATGAGAAAAAGGGAGGGATTCATGCTAATTTGGATAGCAGATTGGACCTAATGGACTTTATAAACAATAATGCCATTCATGATTTGGAGTTGCAAGGAGTCAAATACACCTGGACTAATCGAAGAAGTGGTGAGAATTTGATTCAGGTCAGACTGGATAGAGCTCTACTTTCCTTAGACTGGTTTAATCTTCATGAATGTTCTTTATCATCTCACATAAGGACAGGATCAGATCATTACCCTATAACCCTAACGGCTGAAGTAAAAAATAGAAGGAGACATTTCCCTTATAGATTTGAAAAAATGTGGACTAGACACCTGGATCTAGAAAGTAAGATTAAGGACTGGTGGCAGGTCAGTATTGAAGGCAATGCCATGTATAAAGTAGTCAAAAAGTTGAAGAATGTTAAAGATAATGTCAAGAAGTGGAATAAGGACTACTTTGGGAACATCTTTACCTCAAAAGCATCGACCCTCTTAGAACTCAAGGAGATCTAGGATGAGATACAACACAATGGTTATACCTATATGTCTAGAATACTGAAGATGTTATTCTAATGAGATATCATGAAATAATAGCTAAAGAGGAAACCTACTGGAAACAAAGATCAAGAAATGTTTGGTTAAAGGAGGGGGATAGGAACACTAAATACTTCCATATGTCCACACTTAGACATAAGGCTATAAATAGAATTGTACAGATTAAAGTGAATGGCAGATGTGTTGAAGATGATGATTCCATGAGCAAAACTGCAATGGATTTTTTCTATAATCTACTTGCTAAGGATCAGAATTTGAATAAACAGGCCCAAAGGGAACTTCTTGACAGTATACCTACCACTCTGGGGGAAGATCACAATGACCATTTAACTGCCATTCCCTCCCATGATGAAATTCTGACAACTATTAAGTCCTTTGAGGGTAGCAAAGCCCCAGGGCCGGATGGCTTTCCCATGTTCCTCTTCCAAATGTACTGGCATATTATTGGAGATGATGTTACAATAGCTATGAAAGAGTTTTTTGGTGCTAGAAAACTTTTGAAAGAAGTTAATGGTACTTTTATAGCTCTTGTACCCAAAAAGATGGGGGCTGATTCAATGGATCTTTTCAGACCTATAAGCTTATGCAACTCTCTCTACAAGATTATCTCTAAGGTCCTTACCTCTAGAATTCTCAACTTGCTTCCTTCCATTATTTCACCTCAGCAAAGTGGTTTTGTCCTGGAGAGGCAAATTTTGGGCTCTATCATCTCTGTTCATGAAAACATCCATTCTCTGGCCTTTTCTAAAAACGAAGGTTTTCTTCTGAAGCTTGACCTTTCTAAAGCCTATGATAGAGTGGATTGGGATTTTGTGATGGATGTTCTTTCATCTTTTGGTTTTAATCCTAGGAGTGTTGGACTTATCAGGCAACTTGTTTCTTCAGCCACTTTCTCTGTGCTAATGAATGGCTCCCCCTCTCCTTTCTTTAAAGCCTTAAGAGGTCTCAGGCAAGGGGAGCCCCTATCTCCAGTGATCTTTATCATCATGGCGGAATGTTTGGGGAGATGTATTCGAAAGCTAGTTGAGAAATGGGAGTTTTGTGGTTTGAAACCTTCTTCGGCAGATCAAATATGCTCTCATCAACAGTTTGTTGATGATTCTATAATAATGGGAAAAGCCACTGTGAAGGATGCTAGATGACTAAAAAAAGATTTGGATATCTATGGAGAGGCTACTGGTCAACTTATAAACTGGTCTAAAAGATTTGTTTATTTTATCAACACCCCAGAGAGAAGGAGGATTAAAATTAGTAACATTCTGGGTGGCCAAATTGGTAGCTTGCCTGCCTCCTATTTGGGGCTCCCTTTAGGTCAGGATCCTCCGGATACCTTTTGGGGAGCCTTGGTGGATAAATTCCATAAAAAGTTGTCTGGATGGAAGGGAGCTCTACTAAGTCAAGCTGGTAAGGTTCAAATGCTAAAAACCACTCTTCAAAGTATCCCTCTCTATGCTATCAGTTTGTTCAGGATTCCTACTAAGTATGTTGAGGCCATTGAAAAAATATAGAGATCCTTTTTATGGACAGGGGTTGAGGAGAAGAAGAGAATGAACTTAATTGCTTGGGAGAAGGTCTGTAAGCCTAGGAATAAAGGCGGTTTGGGCCTTAGAAGAATAAGAGACATAAATGAATACCTTATGGCTAAGCAGATTTGGAGAGGATATAGAAATCAAGGAGAGTGGAAAAAAATATGGGACAACAAATATAAAATCCAATGTCCAAATCTTCAAAGTTTCCTCAAAGCGAAGATTATCCCAATTGGATCCAATATTTGGAAAAATATCTCTAGGACTAGAGACTTAATTATCAAAGGTACAAAATGGAAGTTGGGGAAAGGGAATCTTATTCAATTCTGGGAGGATCCTTGGCTTATGGAGACCCCTTTAAATGAAAACCTTGAGTGGAACAGATATCAGAACCAATGCAAGGAAAGATTTGGAACCAAGGTGGAGGATTATTGGAAAGATGGACAGTGGAAAGACTTATCTCAAGTGGATCAGTCTTTGGGTAGTTTGAACAAAGTCATGAACTCAATGGTGAGGATTGAAGAAGAAGACCAGTTAATTTGGAAACTCGCTGCTAGTGGTACTTTTACTGTGGCATCTCTTTATCATCAACAGTACAACAACATGGAAAGTCCTTGCTGGGCTAAAGCATGGATGAAAGGCCTTACCCCCAAGATCAACATTTTCTTTTGGATAGCCTTCCAAGACAAAATTTTAACTACAGAGAATATAAGAAAAACAGGTATCAGTATACCAAGTTTCTGTACACTTTGTAAGCAAAATGAGGAGACAATAAATCATATGCTCTTTCATTGCCCCTTCTCAGCTGATGTTTGGGGAAGTTGTCTGGATCAATTCAATATCAGTTGGAGCTTCCCCAACTCGATTCAGGAGATTTTCAAGTCATGGCATCATCCTTCAAAAAATAGAACTACTACCTTGCTATGGAGAATTGCTTTACCACACATGTGCTGGGGTATATGGAAAGAGAGAAATGACAGGATTTTCAGAGAAAAGTACACTAAGGCTAACATTGTGTTTGAAAAAATAAGAAGAAGCATAGTGGAAAATATGAATATTATAGGTGGTATTGATAATCCTAACACTAAGGAGGATCAATTTGTCTATAAAAAATGGAGATTAAAAGCTCAAGAGAG
Organism: Cryptomeria japonica; assembly: GCF_030272615.1. Lineage (NCBI taxonomy): Eukaryota > Viridiplantae > Streptophyta > Pinopsida > Cupressales > Cupressaceae > Cryptomeria > Cryptomeria japonica. Next base: position 668,883,126 of record NC_081408.1, on the reverse strand, counting down.
TATCCAGAGTAACCCTAGAGAGGAAGTGATATGGACCAGCCCACCTAGGGGATGGATGAAAATCAATTTTGATGGGGCCTGTAAGGGAAACCCGGGGGTTGCAGGATGTGGAGTGGTCCTAAGGTATGAATGGGGAATATGTAAAATCATAAAATGTATTCCTATAGGAAAACAGACCAACCATGTTGTTGAAGCCATGGCGGCTTATCATGGGATCATCATTGCCAAAGAAGCCAAATGCACTAAATTTTGGTGTGAAGGAGACTCATTAAACATTATCAATTGTTTAAATATGAAATTCCCGCCGTCATGGTTGATTAGTAATGCTATTAAAGCAACAACGAAAATCAGTGAAGAGTTTGAAATGTGTGTTTTTACACATGTTTATAGGGAGGCCAACTCATGTGTTGATTGGGCAGCCAACCTGGCTTGCCAATCAGAAAACATCATCACTAATTATGGTGAAAAGGAGATTGCAAGTGAAATGAAATCCTTACTCAATCAGGACCGAAGCTATACAAGGCAATGTGGTACTTTTAATCATTATCTCTAATGACCTTTCTGCCTTTTTCGATGCAGGGCTTGTTTGAAGATAATGAGCTATTAAATAGGTGTCATATCATCATTATTTGGCACGGATTATGGGCGTTCTTATAGAATAACCACAGAAACCAGAGGAAAAGTTATCAAAATGAGAGAAGGCATTGCAAGGAAGGTGCTGGAAAAATGGGAGGAAACAAGAAGAGATTTGAACCTGCTTCATGCACTGAATGGAGAAAGAACGAAGAAGTATGGAGTATCCTTCAGCAAGGGGGGCTCAATGTTTTCATGGAACGACTGAATGGGAAGGACCCCACAATTACCAGCTACTTCATTAAGAACTAGAAAAATGGAAAAGTTCTGATTGGATCACATATGATGAATGTAGATGAAGAAGTTATCGCCGAGGCCACAGGGATGACTACCGAGGGTATGAAATTTTACAGGGACAGAGGGATATTAGATAAGGTTGCAGACAAGTTTCCTATTACGGATGGTGAGAGAAGAAAGATGATCAAAATTGACAACTCCTACCACTCCCCGAAGAGAATTTGTAGGCCATGGAGGTTTGTCTTATTTGCCTCTATTGAATATATTACCTTAGATGGTAGGTTTACTAGGGCTTATGGGCATCACTTCGTCCTTCTTAACCATTTTCATCATGGTGAAAGGGTTAGCCTTCCCTATTACCTGGCCTGTTCAATGGATCATACTATAAAGGAGATCTAGAAGGACCCTAAAGGCGATCATGCCCTCCACCAGGGGCTCACGGTCCTGGTTTACAAAATGTTAAAGGGGAAGTGCATTGAAAAGCCTATTAAAGGCAAAAATGCCAGAGATGAGACTACGGAAAGTAAGGATAGTGGTTTCAACTTTGATTCTGAGACTGAGGGAGAGTCAGAAGAAACTAGCAAAAAAGGGAGGATTAGGGCTAAGAAGAGGAGGATTATTGTGGAATTTGAAATGTCGGACTCTGAAACTGATTCCCTTGAGGAAAAACCTGTTAAAAAGAGGAAAGGGAAAGCCTCTGGAAAGAAGGCTCAGAAAAAGAACACTAAAAAGGGTAGCAATTCTGATCTCAATTATGTTCTGGTTGAGTCTGAGGAGGAGGATGATGATAATAAGAGGATTGATAGTCAGGACAAAGAAGGGGAGGGTAACCCGGTTAAGGATAATTTGGAAACCATGAATACCACTGGACTGCATAACGAGGAAAAAGGGGGTCAAAGTGATAGTGGTGACAAAGATACCATTAAGGCCTTTTGTGAGACCATCACTAGTCTGGTGAAGGATATTAATAGCTTGAAAACAGATACATAGGCCATGGCAAAAATTACAGTTGGTGACAAGCCCTTGGCGGAGCATTTTAAAGAGTTAGTGGTCGTTCTACATAATGCACAAGCTATTGAATGTATGGTTGGAAAAATCTTAGCCACGGAGAAAAAGGTCAATGAGATGGGAGATAGAAAGGAAATGGACAACAAAGTAAAAGATTTTGGCAACAAAATTGACAAACTGGAGTACAATGTCAAGCAAATTGTTGATCAAAATTTCCAAATTCTTAAATCTTCGATGGACAACATGAACATCTTTATCAATAGGTACGAGAACAATGCAGAGAAGGAAGGTGATAAAGAGCAGGTGAACAAGAAGGGTCATTAAGGAGGACCAGAGCCAACACAAAGAATAAGGTCGACATCGAAGGTCGTGAGCTGGAGGATATGAAGACCTTGGCAAACAACATGAAACAAATGGTTGTTCACGCTAAGGAGATCCTGAATAGTATTTAGTTCCAGTTGTTGTCCTTGGTTCTGTCTCTTTCTTGTCTTTTTCTTTCCTGTTGTTGTCTGTTCCGAGTTTTATGTAATTAGGTTATGTTGTTTTAAGCTAGGCCCATCCGATGGGTTCATTTTGACTTTTTGAAGTGATCATGTACTTTTTTATGCTTTTCTGTTCTCCTGGCTTGTAAAAGGTTTGGGTACCTTTCAAATACCTGTTTTTACTTAATCAAAACTAGAAGGAAAAGAGAGGAAAAGTTTTTTCATTATTAAAATTATATTAGAATTTTTATAAATTAAAATCTAATTACAATATTAAAACTAATTTATAATTTAAGATTATGCAAAGGATTTATTTTAATAAAATGATGTAATATATTTGATTATTAAATTAAAAGTCTATTAAATCTAAACTCTTGATGAAATGGGAGCTTATACCTTCCTTTCAATTTTCTTTTAAGAGCTTACTATCTCTTCATGATGGGAGAATGAATCCTTTTGGAGTAAAATAGAATTACCTTCCAAGGGATAAAATGATCAATCAACACATATAGATTTAAATGGATAGTCCAACATATTTAATCATTAACCCTTTTCGAAAAAAAAAATGGCAAAAATGCGAAACAATGCGATAAGTAGAAACATTTCTACAAACCCCCCGAAACACCCTCGTAGGCAGGGGAGGATTAACGGGACATTGCAGAATGATTTTAATCTACAAGGGGTCCATAAAAATATTGTGGGCACCTCAAATAGATTCGATGCCCTGAATACCTCTCATTCATGTGCCACAGGAGCAAATTCAACTAATTTACAGCTTAATGAGATATGCAAAATGGTTGTCGGGGTTCCAAATGGTTTCCTTCTCGGCCAGCGGAATATAGATGTTCCTTCCTTAACTTTAGCAAAGTCGGCTTGGAAACAGACTCAGCGGAACCCTAGGGCACCTTTAATAAAATAGGCAAATACTTTAACATAACAGAGAGGGGAATTTCATAACATCTCGAAGGCCTCTCGGGATAAATGGTACCCTAACAATGAAAGGATTTCATTTTTACCATTCTCCCAAGCGAACAGTTCTTCTTGAGCCCAAAAAGATGTTGCTTTAGGGGCTAATAGAATAAAATTAGGGTTAAGAAGACCCTCCACAATAATCTCAAAGTCATCCATCCAAACCAAATGCGGGGAGGGGATCAACCCTAAGCAATGCCCTAAAATCATCCAGAAGTCACCATGCTTCAACGTGGATAACATAGTGATAATAAGCGGCAAACACACAGATGAATTGTGGGAATGTTACAATGAACTTGGGCTCTTTGGCAAATGGTTTGGATTTGGAGCATCGACCTCTGATGTTCTCCATTGGTTGAAGTCTGCCACGGAAAATCAGATAAGTATTACGTGTTTGGAAAAAGATTTTCTATTTATCAAATGCAATTCATGTGAACTTAAAAATTATTTACTCAGGAACAATCATAGATTTTTTAAAGGTTATTGTTTCAAATTTTTTAATTGGAAACCTAATTTCTCCCCTCCAGATTTTGATAGACTTAGGGTGCCAAAATGAATTCGACTCCGTAATATGCCGGTTGAATTAATCCACAACCATACCCTAAAAAAATTAGGGGATTTTTTAGGAGGATTTGAGGGTTTGGAGGATAATTACATGGAATCCTCTGGTATTAAAATATTAGCCAACGTTGAGATAGATAAACTGAAATTCGAACCCATCAAAATCATTACAAACCATTCGATCTACCAAATTCAACCAGAGATCCTTATGAGTGATATCACATTCAAGGATGTTATCTCTCTTATTCAGAATATTGAGAGAAAATGTACTAAGAATAAGACTGATTCTGGAACAGATAAGGATATAAACATAAAATTCAATCCAAAAGGAGGGTTTGTGTTTAACAAACAAAACCCCAGGGCTAAGGAACTAGTAAACATTCAAAAAATGGTAGAACATGAAAAAGATGAAGCAAAAATTGAAAACACACCCAAAGAACCAGTGAGGGAACAAAGAAGGAATGATATAGAGAACAAAGAAAGTGACAAGCAAAATGATACACCATTAATAAACAAGGTTTCTAAGGAACAGAGCGACGACACTGGAAAAAAACACAGTCCCCTAAGGTATGATGCTAACATTGATAATCAGGAAGAAACAATAGAAGACACCAGAAATGTGGAGGAAAACAATGAAGAACTAGATAACCACCCCATACAACACGCAGCAGAAAAGGCAAGATGCTCTAAAAAAAAGAAAAAGAACAAGAACAAAAAAGGAAAAAATAAAAATAAAAATAAGGAAAAAAGAAAAAGAAAAAGAACTCCAACAATAACAACAGTGACAAGGATATGGAAAGTGAAGAAAGGAAGGAAAAAGAAAATAAATGCATCCTTGAGTATGTTGGCAATAAAGTTACAAATGACCTCATTGAACTATTCATTAATGAAATAGCAGATGAGGAGGAACTGGCATTACAAAAACATTGCTAGCAAGAAAATTATGTAAACTTAATTTAACCAAGGAAGAAGTACAGAACCACAAATATGATACAGTAATGGATAAAATGGACAACCTGGGGATAGCTAAAACCATAGAAACCTGCTCACCCCCGGATTATGCTTCCGAACTAAAAAAAAGGGGGAGAAAATCAATTGTTGAATTACTAACCAAAGCAGGAAGCGCTGCTGGACAGACTAAAATCACAAACCTTTTTGAGGCAAGGAAGGGGAAGGACCTTCCCATAGTGTTATGAAACTCCTTACTTGGAATGTTAGGGGCCTGAATGCCCCTAACAAGCAATGTATATTTAAGCGTTGCATTGCTAAAATCAATCCAGATTTATTCTTAATACATGAAACTAAATTAAATAATAGTGAAATGACAAACCTCAACAAAAAAATAGGTATCAGAGAATTAGAAGGACAAACTTCTTTTGGAGCCTCAAGTGGATTGGCCATCATATGGGATCCCAGGCTAATATCCTTTAAACTAATAAGCAAAAACCCAAATTGGATGTGTGGCTGGGCTATAAGCATCAAAAGCAACTTAAAATTTATTATAATTAATGTCTATTGACCTATCCAAACACAAGCAAAAAGACAAGTGTGGAATGAAATTGAGTGTTTCCTTTTAAGTGACATAGATCAAACATACATAATAGGTGGGGATTTCAATGCAATCTTAGATCCCAAGGAAAAATGGGGAGATAATAAAAAATGACCCAAATAAGTCAAGACTTCAAAGATTGGACACATAAGTGTAACTTGATGGAATTCAAAACTAAAAATGATGCCTTTACTTGGAATAATAGAAGACAAGGTTTCTGCAACATTGCAGAAAAACTATACAGATTCTTCCTTTGTGGGAATCTCACACAGTCTTTTGAGTCCTCAATCCTCCTGTTCTCAGGATCGGACCATTTCCTAGTCCATTTGATCATATCAGAGGAACTAAAGCCAACCAAAACCCCCTTTCACTTTGAAAAAATGTGGTTTAGGGATGAAAATCTAATACAATTAATAGAAAAATGGTGGAATGAAACAAAAGTCATAAGCTCCAAAACTTTCAAAGTAGTAACCAAACTAAAAAAGATAAAGCAACAATTAACAATATGGAACAAAGTGCACTTTGGAAATATCTTCACACAAAAAAGAGAAATTAAGATAGAAATGGAGAAAACGAATGAGGAGGTAATTAGGCTTGGGATGGATAACATGCTTTATCAAAAGGAAAAAACCAATCTGGCCCAATATGAAGAAATCCTTGCCAGAGAAGAAATATACTGGAAACAAAAATCCAGGGAACATTGGTTGGATGTTGGGGATAGAAATACAAGCGTCTTCCACAACAGCACAAAACAACGAAGAGCTATAAACAGAATCAACAAAATAAAATTAAACTCAAGAGACTTCAGTGATGACCCCGAGAAGATAGCCAGGGAAGTAGTAGAGTATTTTGAAACTATCCTTAACAATAAAGAAGGCTCCAGGTGGACTAAGGAGAGCAAATTCTTAAAATACATTCCCAAATTAATCTCTAAAGAACACAACTTGATGCTTAATAAAAAAACTATCTTTGGAAGAAGTGGAAACAACTTTATTCCAAATGGGACCGGATAAGGCTCCTGGCCCTGATGGGTTCCCAGCACACTTTTTTCAAAAATGTTGGAGCTTCATGGGGAAGGAAATTACAGAAGCACTAGAGGGGATGAGAAACTCAGGAAAGATTCTAAGAGAACTAAATAACACATTCATAGCTTTAATCCCAAAAAAGGAAATAGTGGAATGTTTTGAGGATTTTCAACCAATAGCATTATGCAATACCCTTTATAAATTACTCACAAAAACAATTACAAACAGACTTCACAAACTTCTCCCCATAATCATCAACGAGGAACATACCGGTTTTGTGTCAGGCAGATCTATTTATGATGGCATAATCATTGCTCAAGAAGCAATCCATTCAGTACAAAAAAATAAGGAACCAAGTATGATGATAAAACTAGATATTAAAAAGATGTATGATAAAGTAGACTGGCACTTTCTATGCAAATGTCTTGAATCATTCAGGTTCAATAAGAAATGGATTAATCTGGTCTATGAATGCATTGCAACACCTAGAGTATCAATCTTAGTCAATGGGGCCTCGGAAGGTTTTTTTGAAATCTCAAGAGGTCTTAGACAGGGGGATCCCCTCTCCCCCTTTCTTTTTATCATCATGGCAGAATCATTGGGAAGGATGATCAATAGGGAGAGAGAAACACAACAGCTAAAAGGTATTAAAATTACTTCTGACATGGAACCAATTACCCATCAACAATTTGTTGATGATACCATGTTGTTTGGACTAAGCGATTCAATAGAAGCAAAAACACTTAAAAAAAATCTTAAACAACTACTCTACCATCTCTGGACATGAAATCAACACTTTGAAATCCAACATAATCTTTTTTAACACAAATAAAGAACTCCAAAGGAAAATCTTAAACATTCTTAAATACAAAACAGGAGAATTACCATGTAAATACCTAGGACTTCCCTTAGACAAGGGAATCAGATCATCTAAATTGTGGGATCGGGTGGCCTCCAAAATTACAAAAAGGATCTCCTTGGGAAAGGAAAATTGTTATCCTCTGCTGGTAAGGCCACCATGATTAAGTCGGTTCTCTCAGCAATATCAATTTACCAACTCTCATGCATGGATCTTCCCTCAATCAAGAGAAAGGAAATCACAAAACATATGAGGACATTTTTCTGGCAAGGCTTTGAAGACAAATTCATACTACCATTGATAGCATGGGATAAGATATTCATGCCCAAGGATCTGGGGGGTTTGGGTATCAAAGATCTAAAACTCCAAAGCAAGGCTCTGGGAGCAAAGCTTGTCTGGAGAATGTATAATAACCCTAAATTCAAATGCGTGTGAATCCTTTATAACAAATACCTGCATAATGAGGACCCTATAAGCATATTTAGGACATCCCACCCACATAAAGGTTCCAAAATTTGGAACTTTATGCTTGAATGTAGAGACATCATAACGGAAAAGCTAACATGGAATATTGGAAATGGGGCGGATGCCCTTTTCTGGAGAGACTCCTGGGGGGCTCAAACTTCCATCAACAAACTTCATAACTTCAACAAAATCATACCCACCCTTGAAGAGCAATGGGGTGTGAATGTAAAAGACTATGTGGAGGAATTCTGCATTGGGGGCCTAAAACAATGGAGATGGAAATCAATGGATAATTTAAACCTTCTGGACTAGGAAAGATCCCTCTTAGCTTGGATCCTAGCCTCAAGAAGCCCTGCTTTAAATTCTGAAGAAGATAAACTGATGTGGGTTGGATCCAAGAGGGGGAAGTATGAAACTAAGGAGGGATATAAACAACTGTTAATCAAGGAAAATAACCCAAGTTCCAACCTACCCCTAACACTCTGTTGGGATAAAAGGTGCCTACCGAAAGCTGGCCTGTTTGCATGGTTGGCTATTCAGAATCGGCTCCTCACCAATGAAACCTTCAGAAAACTAGGATATGAAGGACCCAGCAGGTGCCCATTATGTGAAATGGAGGAAGAAAACTCTAATCATCTACTGTTAACCTGCGATTATGCACACAATTGTTGGGGATGGTTGAAAAAATAGTTGAACTGGTATACCCCTATTCCTAACACTATCTTTGACCTATTCCATGCATGGCCCATTCAGAACATAGGTTGTATGTATGAGAATTTATGGATCATTGCCCCCTCCGTTATGATCTGGGAAATCTGGAAGGAAAGAAATAGGAGGATTTTCGAAGATAGTAAAATGCATTGGGCCCAACTAACCAATAAAATCGAAGCAACCATAGTTGAAATGATAAACAACTAGACCTCTAACTATCAGAGGGATATCAATATGTCCTATTGGGATGAAAAAATGAGACTAAGGTGGAAGGGTCTAAAGATCCCACCCTTCATAGGTAAAGGTCCACCATCCAACAACATAAGATGTGTTGAATGCATGTGACTCCCTCCCAAGGCTGGATGGATCAAGCTTAACTTTGATGGAGCTTCTAGTGGCAACCTGGGGGAAGCCGGACTTGGGTGCAGCCTTCATAATTCAAATAGGGACGAATTGGCCTATATGGCCTTCCCCTTGGGTAATTGTACAAACAATGAAGCAGAAATGAAAGCATTAGTTGCAAGTATAAACCTATGCATTATACTAAATATAAAGAGGATCAACATTGAAGGGGATTCAGTCATAATCATCAATGCCCTTAGAAAAGGGGCAATGCCTGATTGGAAGCTAAATGCCTCCCTTGCTAAGATTCTGACGGACATCAAAACATTTGACAAGGTCATCTTTAATCACGTCTACAGGGAGGGCAACAAAATGACCGATTCCCTAGCTAACATGGGGGCTGATGGTAAGACAATGATCCATGTGGCACCTAGCATTTATCCTTAAACAATATTTCACATCGACACAAAACCTATAAAAACAACAGTATTCACACCATATAGTAGCATTCACACATTTTATCCATACACTTTATCCTATCATATACATAGAGATAGCCTGAGCCCAAAACTAGAGGCAGGGGATGAGAATCAACCTTTCACACTCTCTGCTTTAGATCATTCAGAGTCTCCCATATTAATTCATTTACATACACTTAATAATTGTATAGACTGAGGCATACATATACTAACTGTATACACATATATAAATATACAAACATGTATATATATACACAATCTTTGTATATATATATATATATATATATGTAAAGCGGAAAAATCAAACCCTAGTGGTTCTCCCCTCCCCAACTCCAAGGAGAGAGAAGGGAGAGTCACTAGGGTTGATGGTTTTCACTTAGGGGAGACTTTACATTCAAAAGAGGGGTTGAAACCCACAAGATCCAATCCCACTCAATGCAAGATTGGATTCTATATGAGTTTCAAGGGTTAAGACATCAAGGATACCCTCTTTTGCAAAGAATGTAGATAGAAAGATTGAACTAGGAATGCATGTAAAGTAGGAAAGATTCGCTTATAAACAGAGATAGGGAAATGGGATGAAGTTGCGGACCTGGAATTAGCAGTAAAATGTCGAGACGGTGTTGTTCTGCAAATTTGAGCGAAAGTTGACGGGATGATGGCGCCCGGCGTGCACATGGTCCTCCGAAAAATCCACGAAACGAAGGGGGATCTGTTCGTCTCTGCACAAGGATTCCAGATCTTCAATTACAGCCGCGTACCTGCAACCTACACACAAAAAAGAGAGGACGATTGGGGGGTTAGGGATGAGGGGTTTGCCTTTAGGTCAAACCCCGGTTTTGGAATTAACCAAGAAATGAGAATGCTATAAATGTAAATGTTTGTAATGTAAACAAGTATTGATACCTTGTTGTAAGAATGTTTGTATTCTTACATGCAAAGGTGTAATGTATGTAGTATGTTGTATGTTGTATGTGATCTCCTCTTCAATGGTTGAATCCTTGTCTTGAATGCAACACTTAGCCTTGAATGGAGACTTGGAATGCTCAATTGCTTGAAGGAATGCTTGAATGCTGGAATGCTTGAATGTTTGAATATCGTTTCCGCCTTTTTTTCCTCTTTTTCGACCTCCTCAAATGGGAGAGGAAATGTAGTTTATATACTTGTTAATTAGAGCTGATAGACTGATTTTCCCGACCTTAGGCCGACCAGGAAAAATTATTTTCCAATTTGCAAACATAAAGACCCGAAGCCCCATAAGAGACCGGGCCCAAAATAGGGCCAGGGACCAGGGCGCTGGGCGCCATGGTCCTGGGGGAACAGGGTGCTGGGTGTCATGGTCCTGGGGGACCAGGGCACTGGGCGCCATGGTCCTGAAGGACCAGGGCACTGGGCACCATGGTCCCACCTCCAGGGACAGCAGGGTGCAAGGAGGATCAGGCCAGGGTGCTGAAAAATGCAGTTTTTGGTGTCATAAGCAAGTTTCGGGGTCTCCATTCAGGTTCCGTGTTGCATCTCCATCGTGAAGACCCAAATGCGGTCGAAATTGCAAGTGTCGCAATTTTAGGACGCTACATTTAGCCCCCACTTGAGTGGGAGTATAAGCGTACGCTCATACTTCCGGTAAAGTACAAGGAAACAACATTGAAAAACTTTCACCACGTCAAGGAGGCAAGATACACCAAGCCCCCAGTGGACTAAGGATCTTACGACTTCGATTGAAAAAGTAAAAGGGAAGATCACGAGAGAGAACCATGACTGTTAGTAGTAATGTTCCCTCACTATGAGTCATGCCAGAAAGATATCAAAAAATTTTAAGGCAAAGCTAAATTTGTCAAGAAATTTTCAAGTATCTTGAAAAGATATGGACGGGATGTATGCCCCCTACGTTAAAGCGATCGCACACGCCTCACCGGGGGTGATTGCTTTAAGGTAGTGATACATATAAGAAATGAGAAAGGAGCACATTATCACAAGGATTTAGCCCCCAAGTGTGAGATAAGCCCAAGGATAATAGACACAAAACACAAAGCACAAGGTGACTTCGCTTTCCTCGGGGTCAGTATGCTGTATGATAATTCAAGTATATCATATGTATGTATGCATAATTGTTCTTCATTCCCCAATCAAGGAAGGTCACCTAGAAGAAGGGAACACACGTGTCTTTTGAGTCAACATGAGAGAGACCAAAAGAGATCTCAATGTTTTGCATCGTCCTCAAGTAGACAACACTAAGGACAACAAATAGAAGAATGAGAATAACATATAGAAGAAGTAACAAAAGAGAGGAGGAGAGAGTCTGCTATGCTAATGAACTAGTCTAGCATGTCATCTACCCCCGATCTTGCTGATCAATATTTCGGGAAGGTAGGAAACACGCTAGAGGAGGAACATCCAACACAGCAGATGGAGCTATCACAAGATCCAAACAAGGGCTATGTTCATGTTCCAAGCCACGTTGTTCTTGTCTAGGAGCTAGGATAAGTGCTTTAGAAAATTCGTTAGATAGATGGTTATCAACATCAACATATTCATATTCACTATCAGAATGAACAGGAGTAACATTTTCATCATGAATAACATTTTCATCTATATCATCATCAAGATTTATAAAAATAGGATCTTTAACTCACACAGGATCGAGACCATCATGCATCTTATGTTTAGGAGATTTCGGCTCAATCGTCAGCTGAGGAGAAAATGGAATAATATTAGTTGAAGGTGTTTTTGGGGATTTCAAAGTTTGAGAAGCAACTGCCTGAGCTCTAAGACGACTCTTTCGTCGACGTTCGCATGCAGAACGATTTCATCTAGTCTTAGTAGGAAGTTGAGAAGATTGAGGAGGAGGAATGTTCCCATCCTTATCACTTGGGTGTTTAGGTTGTGGTCTCTTAGGTTGAATAATAGGAGAAGAGGAAGGTCTCTTCTCTCCATAAGAGGAAGGAGGAGGAACTGCTCCATATAAGGGAGGAATATTTGGTTTAGGAAGGAGACCAAGTCCATCATGATGAGGAGGGATAGGTCTACTTTTAGGAAGTTTATTAGTCATAAGCATAGTCACATCTATAGGGACGGGTTGGGAATCTTCTTGAGGAAAGACATTAGTTTTATCTTTCAAAGGAAGAACTTCCTTCTCAAGAACGATAGGAATGTCAAGTTTGGGTGTTCTAGGTTCAGTTAGAGATAGGATCATGTCTTTCTTCCACTTTTGATAAGATTTAAAAAGATGATCACTTCGCGGAGGAAGAGATTGGAATTGTTTAGGCCAAAAGTAATCAATAGGAACGCTAGAAGTTCTTTCAGCTGGTTTAAAGAGACTATGATTGATAGTAACAACTTCACCATTATGGGGAAATTTTAGACACTTATGAATAGGAGAAGCAATAGCTTTCATGGAAGATAGCCAAGGATAGCCTAGCTTCACACGAAATTGTTCAGATGATGGAATAATAGCAAAGTCCACATCAAGGGATTTGTTATGGACCTCAATAGGTAATGTAATAGAACCAATTGTAGGAGAAGAAAATGCATCAAATAGTTTCACAACCACATTTGTTTCATCATAGATCACTTGATTCAATTGCAAAGTAAAAAGAAATTCTTCAGTAATGATATTAATCATACAAGAAGGATCAATAAGCACTCCACGGCAAGGTGTATTCTTGACTTTTGCAACTATATATAAAGGACCATCAGGTGCCCTGATAGTTTCACTGGAATCAAAGGTGATGGAAGGTTCTTTAGGGATTTTCTGCTGCTCTACAAAGTTAATCACATTCGGAGTCATAGACACAAGATCATCAGGTAAGACAGAGGAATCATTAGTATCAATCACATTAGAGGTATGAGAAGGTAATGGATCAGTAAAAATCTGAAGATTTTGGTTAGGAGGAGCTACAGATGTGTTGCCTTTATCATTCGCACCAGAAACAGAGATAGTATTATTATCAATCAAATCTTGAATTTTACCCTTTAAAGCAAAACATTTTTCAGTATCATGCCCAGGATGATGATGAAATTGACAAAAAGATTTGTTATCAAAATAGGGTGAGTTAATCTTTGCAGGATCTATTTGCCTTATAGGAGGAAGAGTAAGCACATTTTGTTCCAATAACTTATTCATAATACTATGCAATGATTCATTCAAAGGAGTAAACTTTCTTTCTTTCTTGAAAAACTTAGAAATAGGGGGCACACCTGATGCCGCATTCACATTGTTGTTGATGATGTGTTCATTGAATTTAATGGACTCTCTGTTCGGTTTAAACTTCCCAAATGGGTTTTGACTACTATCACCCTTATCACTCGGAGCCATAGGATTTGCTTGTTCCATTTGGCTCACAGTCAGTTGATAATTGTGAAGAGTTGTGCACAACTGTTGGAAAGAAGTAAACTCAGAAAACAGGAGTTTTTCTCTAATATCTTTTTGTAAATTAGAAATAAAGATTCTTTGAATGTCATTGTCAGGCACTGGAAAAGAAATTTGAGCATACAAATGCTTATATCTACCAATGAAATCAATCACTTTTTCTTTAACACCTTTTTTACAATGCATTAAATCAATCAAAGTAACTTTAGGACTTATATTGTTTTGAAATTGTTGAATGAAAGCATTTGCAAGTTGTTCGAAAGAAGTAATAGAATAAGAAGGCAACGAGCAATACCATTGTAGGGCTTTATCTCTTAATGTTCTAGTAAACAGTTTTGCAAGCAACCTTTGGTCATAAGCAAAATCAATACATATTGTTTGAAAGGTCTTAACATGTGTTAGAGGATCACCCTTACCATTATAAAGCTCCAAATGCGGAATTTCAACATGTTTAGGGGGGATAGCTCGAACAATGTCAAGAGAAAGTGGGCTCGCAACATCAAATGTGGGAACACTAAAGTTAGATTGATTCATAGAGGCAATTTGTTGCTGTAAAGAAGAGACAGTTTGTGCAAGATTGTTAATGGTCGCTTCAGTCGAAGAGTTCATATTAGACGTGTTAGATTGTGATGGAGGTGTTATGTTATTGAAAGAAAGTAGAGAGTAAGGTGGTGGGACACTATGATAGTTAGTCATAGGAGATGATTGGAAAGGAGGAACACTACAAGGAGGAATAGAAGGGTTAAATGAATTGCCCCCTTGCATCATGTTCATTTGTGGAGATGAAATAGGAACACTCATTGAAGGAATGAATGAAGAAGTTGGATTGAATGAAGGAAGAGGGTTGATTGAAGAAGAAGGATTGCCCCCATGATTAGTGATCATAGGAGGAATGTCTTGTATTGAAGTAGTCATTATGTTTGATGTAAAAGTAGGTATACTAGAAATAGGAGTTGTCAAAGGAATAGAATGATTAACTTGAGTAGGAGGTTGTGTATAACCTAAGGTTTTGGCACAACTTTTCATCGACATCACATTCGAATCCACAATGTGTGCAATACCATGCAAAATATCAATTCCATTCTTATCACTTTGAACCATACGTTTTAGACCCTCAATTAAGGAAAGAGCTTGACTATCGGGGTATTCTTGAGACATCCATTGTCGAAAATCATCAAATTGGTTATCCAATTTCGAAAGTTGTTCTACAGAAACTTGATGGAGAGCTTCTTCATCATTAAGAGGATTAGAGGAATTACCCATGTCCTCGTTAAAAAGGCCATTCAAATTAGGTTCCATCTCCTCGGTAATCACACCTTGGAAAGACTTAATCCTAAGGCTTCGTCTAACGGGAATAGTGTAAGTAGGGCTTATCGTTGTAAAACTCATGCACTAAAGAGAGAGAGAAGATTTTGAATTTTAGAGGCAGCAAATTTCAATAAAATCAGCCAATCTCCTAGATTTAAGCTGTTAAATGCAATCAGGACAATCTCCTGAAATTTCAGAAAAATTGTTCGGGATCGTGGCGAACGGAGTGCACACGGTCCTCGCAACTTTTTTCGAAATTTTTAGGGATGAAAGTTATGATGATTTTAAAGCCAATCTGAAAAAATTGAGTGATTTTATGATCTGTAGATAGGCCAAATTAAAGTTGCAATCTCAAAATTGAACCCTACCAAGATTGTTGAAAAATGCAAAATTTGAATTTTGAAAAAGAGAGGGAAACTGAAATTTTGAATTTTATGTTTTTAGAGGGAATGCTAAAAGCAATGCAAGTTTTGAAATTTAAAAGTTGACTCAATTTCATGCAAAATTCGAATTTGAAAGTGGAAATCAAAGTTGTTGCAATTAAACACTTAATTTCAAAAGTCACAAATTGCAAAAATTTGAATAAATCGCTGAAATTTCGAATGAATGCTAACACACTTTTCAGATTTAGGACTGTAAGACACAATTTTGATACAAATTTCAATTTCAACAATTTTTGAATGATTAGAAGCCCCAATCCAAGCAATCGCTAGACCAACTTTGACTTTAATTTTGAAAGTGTTAAAATTGATAAAATCAGCCAAAATTTTGGATTTTAGCAGAGAAATACAGTAAGATCTAGCTCCCGAAATTTCAGAAAAAATGTCGGGGACGATGGCGCTCGTTGTGCACACGGTCCTCGCAACTTTTTTCCAAATTTTCAGGGATGAAAGATATTGTAATTTTATTGCGGAATCCAAAGTTACAGCCGATTTGGAAGTGTTTTGATTAGTGAAATTATCAGTCAAAGGTTGAATCAAGGAGGTCTTAAAAATTAGGGTTTTGACATTTAACCACTTAATTTTCAGAATTAAAGCACAAATATGAATTGACAATTTGCAATAGAAGGGTAGATCTGAAACAAGCATTAACAATTAAACGTTTCACAAGTTTAATTACTAAAAAAAAAAAATTAGGGTTTTTTATGCAATCAACCTCTAAAATTTGCAAAAGATCAAACATGGAAATATAATTAGGAAAACAAAATTTTCAGATCTAACCATGAATAATCAGAAGGAGGATGTTCACGTCCGTTCACCAAAATGTAAAGTGGAAAAATCGAACCCTAGTGGTTCTCCCCTCCCCAACTCCAAGGAGAGAGAAGGGAGAGTCACTTGGGTTGATGGTTTTCACTTAGGGGAGACTTTACATTCAAAAGAGGGGTTGAAACCCACAAGATCCAATCCCACTCAATGCAAGATTGGATTCTATATGAGTTTCAAGGGTTAAGACATCAAGGATACCCTCTTTTGTAAAGAATGTAGATAGAAAGATTGAACTAGGAATGCATGTAAAGTAGGAAAGATTCGCTTATAAACAAAGATAGGGATATGGGATGAAGCTGCGGACCTGGAATTAGCAATAAAATGTCGAGACGGTACTGTTCTGCAAATTTGAGCGAAATTTGACAAGATGATGTCGCCCGACGTGCACATGGTCCTCCGAAAAATCCGCGAAATGAAGGGGGATCTGTTCATCTCTGCACAAGGATTCCAGATCTTCAATTACAGCCACGTACCTACAACCTACACACAGAAAAGAGAGGACAATTGGGGGGTTAGGGATGAGGGGTTTGCCTTTAGGTCAAACCCCGGTTTTGGAATTAACCAAGAAATGAGAATGTTGTAAATGTAAATGTTTGTAATGTAAACAAGTACTGATACCTTGTTGTAAGAATGTTTGTATTCTTACATGTGAAGGTGT